>NC_136262.1:131615723-131989609 GCF_964187855.1 Myxine glutinosa | reverse complement strand
AGTCACGCGAAAAAGTAAGTACACCCCCATGTAAAGTTTTGACTTTTTCAACATATTTCAACATACAGCTATTTGATCTTCATTTCAACAACATTGATAGATAAAGGTGATATAATATAACAAATATCATGAAACATTTACATTTTGTAGTCCATTGTATAATTTAAATAAACATAAATGCAAATTTCGCATGTGGAATGAATATATATATATATATATATATATATATATATATATATATATATACACATATATATATATATATATATATATATATATATATATATATATATATATATATATATACATATATACATATATATATATACATATATATACATATATACATACATATATATACATATATACATATATATATATATATATACATATATATATATATATACACAGACTTGGCATTTAATATGGAATTTTTTTTTTTTTTTTCTTGACTTGGGTTTACTTTCTGTACTCAGTGTATCAATCTGGTGAGTTTATTTTACGCTTCGGTGATTTCTTTGTTAACAGAACCATGTCACTGATTGTCTGTCGCAGCAAGAAGTCAATAACAGGATTATATCACAGGTGGCGTGACAAAATGTGCGGGCAGGTACATTTGACGATTGGCTTCACAATCGGGTATATAAGGGTTGTTGCGTTCTGTATTAGTGGAAAACAAATGCTGCACATCCACAAAAGTTATTGCCGCTTCCTCTGGAGATGGTCCGTCAACTCGACAATGCTGTTTGTCATGGAGTGGTGGCTTTACGAAATTCCGGCATGAAACAGCGTGCTATTGCTCGGCAGTATGGCATCACTCAAGGTCAGGTGTCAAAGATACTGAAACGAAATGCTCAGGGGGGTGTCCCTACTCCAATACCGAGGCCAGGACGTCCCCGCAGAACCACAAGGAGGGATGATAGCCAGCTGCACCGGTTAGTCCGCAATGGCCGTACCAAGTCAGCTAAACGGCTTAGGGCTGAGTGGCAGCAACTGACAAATGTGCCTGTATCCAGAAGGCTAGTCAACAAACGACTGGTTCTAGCAGGCTATCATGCCAGGCGCCCCCTGAGAAAGCCACACCTGACCAGGCAACACAGCCAGCACCAATTGCAGTGGGCCAGAGAGCACCGCCAATGGCAGCCAGGACACTGGAATCACGTGATCTTCAGTGACGAGTCTAGATTTCTGGTCTATCGTCAAGATGGCCGCGTCCGAGTGCGCAGACAAGTGCATGAAGCTTCCAACGAAGATTGTATAGTGCCAAGACTCCAAGCTGGAGGTGGTGGGGTGACCGTTTGGGCTGCTTTTCATGCAGGGGGGCAAAACTGACCTGGTTGTTCTGAATGGAAACCTGAACCAGTTCAAGTACAGGGCCACTCTGTAAGAAACATTGCTTCCATTTGCTCGTGCAGCCTTTCGAGGAAACTTTGTCTTCCAAGATGACAATGCACGGCCTCACCATGCTCGCATGATCCAACACTTTCTTGCTGACCGTGGTGTAGAGCATATGGAGTGGCCTGCCATGTCCCCGGATATGAATCCGATAGAGAACTTGTGGGCAGAATTAAACGCGTCAAATCGACCACTTGGACCAGCAGCCGACCTCTGTGCGTGAATTGCAACAGGCTATTGTCACTGCATGGCAAGCAATTCCTGTCCAAACCTTGGAAAATCTCGTGAACAGCATGCCTCGACGTGTACGTGCTCTCCTGAATGCTCGTGGGGGTTACACGAAGTACTGAACTGTAATTTTTACTGTCCGTAATACCAGTCGTAATTTAATTTTGTTTTTGTTCAAATAAAAATTGACTAATGCGCAAAATAAAAAGATACTTCTGGAAAACGTACAGAAGTTTAACACAGTACTGTCCGTGAATTGAGTTCGATATCAGTTTACATTACTTTCAAGGATCAATTTATTTGCTTCGAAATGTCAAATGTGGTTTTTGTTTCTTTTAAAGGTCACATTAACAAAATGTAGAATAATTTCAACATAATTCCAATGAACTTTTGGTTCTAAGACATCTTGAAAAGTAAGTTAACCACCACAAAAAAAATATTCCATATTAAATGCCAAGTCTGTGTGTATATATATATATATATATATATATATATATATATATATATATATATAGTCGCGCGAATCCCTCGGTTAACACCTTAGGACCGCGGATGACCGAACGGGCTTTACTTGAGGCGATGATCAATCGTGGATTTGACTAACAAGCACGGGAGGAAGAAGGAAGAGGAAGAAGCAGCAAATGCGTACCTGTAGCCCCGACGGCAGTTCCGATCCTGGAGGAAAGTAACTCAAATCGAAAACCGAATTCAATGTACAAAAATAAACGATTTATTGAATGGAACCCGATACAAAGAAACGCGACGATAAAACCTAATTCTAAATTGGGACGTCCCCACACAGACTTCAAATACGAGACAAAGGAAATGAATTAATAAAATAAAACGGTTGTCGTGGATTTGTGTGAGATGTGGTGCATGCTTATCTGTCTGTCGTCGTCAAGGAGGGTCCCTTGTTGGCACGAAACAGGCCTCCGTCCGCCTTGCTCACGCCCATGGTGTCGGTCGCATGCAAGGTCTCGTCTGCTCGTAGCGCCGAGCCTCACTCCCAGCACCAAAAGCACCAAGCACCACGAATAATACAAACCAACAGGGAAGAAGAAGCAACAGATCTCCAAGAGCGAAGAACGAAGGGTCCAACACGAAGCATGAGGGGTACAGCGCAGAGCTAGCGATCTCCAACACGAAGGGTCCAATGCCAAGCATGAAGGGTCCAACACGAAGGGGTGAAATGCCCGCGAATGAGCCATTTTGTCACGCGCGGTGTGAGGTCAGCCCCGGTGCGCCAACAATCAGAGCCTCAATTCTTCGTCATGTTTTCGCACCTTCCGACATCACCCCCGCTCGTCCTCCAACTAGCGACCCCCTTCTAAGTCGTGTGTCCGGCCTGCCTTCCGCCCTGATTGGCCGAAGGTTCGCGCCTTCCGCAACAACCAATCACACGTTCCCTGGGCGTGGCCATAGCTTGCCTCACACGATGTTTGACGCCCATGCCGGCGTTGTATGCGGCTGCTTCCTGCTTGTCTTTCCTGTAAGTCTTTTTGTAAGGGAGGGGATTTATTTAATGTGTTGCACTAAGGGACCTATCTAGTGTCTATATGAGTGTGTTGCCATAATGGGCACTGGGTTTGCTACAGAGGGGACGACAAACGAAGAATTTTACCCATAATCCCTGTACTATTTAGCACGCTCCGCCCCCTCGTGGCGGGGACACAGATACGACTTATACCGGGCTACATCCGGCTACACACAGAAATTACAGGTAGATTCCCCATCACGACAGTCGAGTTACCTACCTATACAGATCTACCTGGCTCTGGATATTCCTCTACCCAAATTCATAACAATATACACACACTGCATATACAGATGTGCATACACAGGATTTTTTTTTTTTTTTTTTTTTTTTTTTGTATACTGAATCGAGGCTCGTGAAAGAGCTAACATTTACTTCACAAACAAATCGACCAGACAAACAAAATACACAAAAAGAGGGAGCGGAAGACAAGATGGGGAGAAACGGGGAAGCACACAAACACAACATCCGAGAGCAGGGAGATGTGTGGAAGGGAGAGGGCCCGGGGGGAGGAGGGCATGGGAAAGGGGGGGGGGGGGGAGGGAGAAGTATAAAGCACAAGGACACCAAGGACTTCCAGGACAGAAGTTGGTATTTCAAAAAGGGGAATTGGGGTGAAATTAGCGGGGGTAGAAAAGATCAAGTTTTGGATGGGGGAAGATAAGAGATGGTGGTGAACAGCTGTTTTAAAGACTTGGAGGGTGGAGTGGGATTGAAGAGAGTGAGGGAGTTTGTTCCAGAGGCGGGAGAAAAGAGGAATGAAGGAGTGAAGGTGAGCAGAGAGTCTTGATTTTGGCAGTTTAACCAAAAGAGGGTTGCAGGCAGATCTTGTGCGACCTGTAGGAATATTTGCGGGACAGAGCCCAGAGAGAGCTGGGGGGGCAAGGCCAGAGAGGAGTCGGTAGAAGACGGAAAGACCACCAACCTGCCTGCGGTGAGTGAGTGAGAGGCCCTTGGAGTTAGCTTCATCGCGGGAGATTCCAATGATTCTGAATGCTTTGGTTTCAACAGCGCGAAGGCGAGCTAGGTGTGAGGCAGGAGCACCAGCCCAGAGGGGAGAGCAGTATTCCATTGAGCTGCGGATGAAAGCCTTGTATGTGGTGAGGAGCTCAGGTGTGCCAAGGAAGGACTTCACACGACGGAGGATGCCCAGTCGGCGACTGGCTTTGGAGGCCAGATTTGAAATGTGGTTTTTCCAGGAAAGATCATGGCAGATAGTGAGACCCAAAAGCTTGAGTGACAGAACTTCTTGGAGAGGATTATTCAGAAAGTGGATGGGAGGGTTGTCCAGTCGGTCTTTTCGGAGAGACATCGTAAGAGTGTGAGATTTGTCAGGATTGAAAGACATGTTCCACTTGTTTGCCCAGTCTGTGATTTTGTCAAGGTCTGCAGAAAGTGAGGAGGCTGCAGACTGCCGATCTGAGGGATGAAGAATGGAGCGACAGAGAGTAGAGTCGTCAGCAAAGAGATAGAGAGGATTTTCAAGAGAGTCAGAGAGATCATTGATGAAGACCAGAAAAAGCACAGGGCCCAGAACACTGCCTTGGGGAACTCCAGCCTGAACAGGAAGAGGAGATGAGAGAAACCCATTCAGGGCCACACGTTGACTACGACTAGAGAGGAAGTCCGCCAGCCATGCGTGGAGATTTCCATGGATACCAAAAGAGGAGAGTTTGGTGAGCAGAGCGGGGTGCCAGACTGTATCGAAGGCACGTGATATGTCAAGGGAGACTGCTCTAATTTCCTGTTTGGCATTGAGGACCTCCATCCATTGTTCAGAAAGCAGAAGCAGCATGTCCAGAGTGGAGTGTCCAGGTCTGAAACCAAATTGATGATCAGAGATCAAGCCATTGGAGAAGAGGAAAGATTTCATATCTGAAGCAATGATGGATTCCATGACCTTGCTGATAATTGGGAGAAGGCTGATTGGTCTGTAGTTGCTGGGATCTGTTTTTGCACCTTTTTTGTGCAAAGCGGTGATGTTGGCAGATTTCCAAGCAGATGGAAGATGACCTTGAGCAAAAGAGAGGGTGAAGAGAACAGAGAGAGGGAGTGAAAGAGCGGCAGAACATGATTTTAGGACCCGTGGGCTGATGCCGTCAGGTCCAGTTGCAGAATCAGAGTCGAGGGTTGACAGACACTTTTCCACCTTGTCAGGAGGAAAGGACACAGAGTCCAGGAGCAGCTGGGTATGACTGGGTACGGTGGGTACAGAGAGGGATGGGTTTGGGACACAAGATTTAGAGGCAAACACAGAGTTGAGGCATTTGGCTTTTTCACGTGCGGAGTCAGCCGTGTGGCCATTTAAGGTGAGGGAGGGGGTGGAGGGGGAACAAACACCAGAAACAGATTTTACCAGACGCCACCGGGATTTGGAAGAGGGAGACAGATAAGAGAGTTCGGTCCTGAGGACGGAGAGATATTGTTTCCTGGCTCTCCTGAGGGTGGACACACACTTGTTTCGGGCTTTGTGAAAGGAAATGAGATTTCCTTCCGTTGGATTTGCTTTCCAGGAGACGAAAGCAAGTTGTTTCTGGGCAATAGCCTCACCACAAGATTCCGTGTACCATGGACGGGAGGAAGGGTATGACAACTGAAGACGAGAAGGGATAAAACTGTGCATGAGAGAGAGCAATTTACTTTGGAAGAATTCCCAGGATGAGTTGATGTCAGAGGCAGTAGAGATGGGAGACCAGTCCAGATGATTGATGGCTGCTTGAAGACCGTGCCAGTTGGCCTGAGTGAAATGCCAGACTCGTCGACGCTGAGGAGGCTCTCTGAAAATGGTCAGAGAGATGTCCACTTTAACAAGCACATGATCAGAAGAGCCGATTGGAGCAGAAGAAGAGCAGCAGACATTTTCAGGGAAGTTAGTCATAACCAAGTCCAGAAGAGAAGATTCTCCGTTGACTGAGATCCGGGTTGGGAAATTGACAGATTGTGTCAGTCCCAGTGAGTCACAGAAGTCCTTTGCTGAAGAGCCATGGCTGGTGAGAGAGGTACCCACCCCCAGCCAACTGGCATGGTGACAGTTGAAATCACCACATATGAGGAAGAGAGAGTTGGGATGGGTAGATAGAAGTTGGTCCATATTATCAGACAGCGAGATGTAGATGGAGTCATCACTGTTTGGTGGACGGTACAACACGCATATGAACAAAAGGTGGGAGCGAAGGGGAAGCCGTAGCCAAAGGTATTCCTGGGGGTGAGGTGGAGAGAGGGCAGTGCAGGGCGAGTGAGGAAGAGAGTTTTTTATAAAGATAGCAACCCCACCTCCAGAACGAGGCTCAGGTCTATCATACCGGAGGAGGGAGTAACCTGGGAGAGATACCAAGGAATCAGAGACATCATGAAGGAGGAAGGTTTCTGTTAAGCAGATCACGTCTGGTTTGTCAGAAGCAACCTGTATGGAGAGATCAGTTAAGTTTGAGAGAAGGTCCTGGATGTTTGAGGTCCATACTATTAAGGAAGAGGAAGGGGGAGCATCGGATACAGAACAGGGGGGGGAGCAGTAGGGCAGGATGTGGAAGAGGAGGAAGAGGTAGGGAGAGCTGTTGCAGGTGTGTCAGAGATTACAGAATAGCTTGGAGAAAGGGAAGAATGGGGCGGACAAAAGGTTTGATGGTGTTTGGGTGAGGCGCAGTGAGGTGTTATTTGAGGAGGGGGAAGAGTGAGGCAGAAGGTTGAGGAAGATGAAGGTGAAAGTTGGAAGGGGGAAGAAGCGGGGAGGACACTTTGAGGAGGAGGGGTGAGAGGGGAGTCTAGTATGGGAGGAGTGAGGGAGAGTCTCGGAGGGGAGGGGTGTGGGGGGAGTTTAGGAGGGAAGGGGTAGGGGGGGAGATTTGAAAGGGATGGGTGTTTGGGAAGATTTGGGGGGGAGGGGCAAGGGGGAAGATTTGACAGAGATGGGTGATGGGGAAGATTTGGAGGGGAGGGGTGAGATTGGATTTTGAAAAGTGTACGATTTATGGGAAACGAACATTTATTGCAAAATGAGTTTCTTGAGACATTCGAGTCAAAAATACGTTTGAGGATGCTGAAGGATGGGTGGAGTTCTGGAGAGTTTAGGGAATGAATGAAAGATGCACTGTAAGAGATGGAATTTTTTTTTTGAATGAATAGAATTGGTGAGCAAGTCGAAAGCATCCTTTTATAGAAGAAGTAGAAAAAAGTGTTATAGAATATGACATAATAATAAAGTTCTTCAGGTGACAGATGAAACATATATTAACAACTTGATCACGTGATCTCGAACAACGTGGTCGAAGAACGAAAGAACAAATAACGAAGAACGAAAGAGCAAAAGAACGAAGAACGAAAGAACAAATAAGAACATACAAGCGGATAAGAACAGGGAAGGAAAAAAAATTTTTGGTTTTTTTTTTTGAGATTTTTAAAACAAGGGAGTATGGGTGAAAAGACCGTGAAAAACAGAGACCGACAGTAGTTGCAGCGCGATCGAAGAACCGCTGAGACAAAAAACAAAAGCCTCAAGCCAAGGTCTGAGGACACGGTAGCCTACTAGCACTACACTAGGCCTCAGAATATACGATACGAAAAAAACCGACGATTCTGTACACAGGTATGAAAAACCAACACCGAGAAACCTATTAAAGTCACCCCAATAGGTACATACACCGAAAGAAAGATAAAGATACGCCAAAAACACAAATGTGAAAGATCACTTAGCTTCGAAAGTGTGAGCGCATGGAACAGCTTCGAAAAGACGTGACCTCGCCGTGATCTCCAATGATGTTGTTGTTGTTGCATTTCATGTTGCATGTTGTTGCATTTGTTGTTGTTGATGTTGTTGATGTTGATGTTGCATTTCACATACATATTGCATGTCTATCTGTGAATCTCAACGAGGATGTAAAAAAAGTGAAACACACAAAAAAAATGAATATTTTCTAACACATAGTTGTCATTGTTGTTGCTACTGTGGTGGTGGCTGTGGTTGTTGTTGTTGTTGTTGGTCTGCTCTTTCAATGTAATTTTATACATTTTTATATTGCTTCAATAAATAGATATATATGCTTCAAGAAATGCTATATATATAATTTTGTGTGCTGCTTCCATGTCCTTCTTCTAAAGGTTTCCTGGTGTTGTAGAGTAATAAATGTTACCGGTGGAACCGCTGCATTAAAGGGACACAATGATGAATTTTTTGAAGAGATATGCTTTAGAGGACGATATCCCTGACCCATTAGCACAAAAATATATTTTTTGGGAGAACAACCAGCCAGATAATCGATAACCAGCCAAATCGGACTATTTTCACTATCATCCTCTAAAACATGTCTTCAAAAAATTTAATGATTGTGTTGAAGGAGCTGGGGCTCCCACGTCGATCGGAAGAATGGACGCGACAAAAAGCTGGAATTCATCTGAGTTGCTTTATTGAAATCAAACACTCAGGCACTCTGAAAACCCGTTTATCGGTCAGCAATATATATCTATTAACCCAGGGGGTTTGCCCAGGCCCGGCGCCAGGGGGCGTGGCCCAGCGTCCTGGCTGCGGCCTGGCAAGTTGAGGGCGAGCCTGCCCGGGCGTCCTGGACGAGCCCGGCATGGTGATCGCTCCGCGTCCTTGATAGGTGCAAGGCGATTGTGAACACCCAGCGGCAGCCGCTACACACGTCCCCCCAGAATCGACTTGCACCGGCAGGGTCAATTTGAGGGGGGTCCTGATGACCCGGCCGAAGCGACCCCTGGTGGGTCGTGGGAGGGGGTCCGGTGAGGTGGTGGGCGGTCGAGTGGGGGGCACCCTGGACGGGGGGCGGCCTCGCCGCGGCGGAAGGGCCACCCGTGGTGGGTGGTCGACGTCCACGTGCGCCGGCTTGAGGCGGTCCACTGCAATCCGGTCCGACCTGCCGCCGATGTCGATGACGAACGACTTGTCGTCCCGTCGCAGCACCCGGAAGGGCCCGTCGTACGGCGGCTGGAGTGGCCACCGATGTGCGTCGTGACGCACAAAAACATACTCCGCTGTGCGGAGTGCTGGGGGGACGTAGGACTGGGGGTCACCGTGGTGGGATGTTGGCACGGGGGCAAACCGTCGGGCGGCCTCCTGGAGGTCCGAGCGCTGGTGAGCTGCGGACCAGGGACTGGTAGCGTCGGGCACGAATTCGCCCGGGACGCGTAGCACCTGGCCATAGACAAGCTCGGCGGTGGATGCCTGGAGGTCCTCCTTGGGGGCCGTGCGAAGGCCCAAAAGGACCCACGGCAGCCGGTCGGCCCAACCGCCGTCTTGAAGGCCGGCCATGAGCGCGGCCTTCATGGAGCGGTGGAATCGCTCGCACAACCCGTTTGCTTGGGGGTGGTAGGCCGTAGTACGGTGGAGCTTGACCCCCAGGTTGCGGGCGACCGCGCCCCACAGCTCGGAGGTGAACTGTGGTCCGCGGTCTGACGAGATGTCCGCCGGTGCGCTGAAGCGGGCGACCCAGGTGGCGATGAAAGCCTGCGCCACGTCGGCGGTGGTGGTGGAGACGAGGGGAACGGCCTCCGGCCACCTGGTGGTCCTGTCCACCATGGTGAGCAGGTGTGTGAACCCCCGTGACGGGGGGAGGGGGCCCACCAGATCCACGTTGACGTGGTCGAAACGTCGTTCGGGCACGGTGAACGGTGCCAGCGGGGCCTGGGTGTGTCGGTGGACCTTGGCCCGTTGGCAGGCCGTGCAGGTGCTGGTCCAATCACGGACGTCCCGACGAAGGCCGTGCCAGACGAAACGCGCCGACACCAGCTTCTGGGAAGCTTTCCGGCCCGGGTGGGAAAGGCCGTGGAGGGAGGCGAAGATGCGGCGTTGCCAGGTGACGGGCACGATGGGGCGAGGCTGGCCTTGGGAGACGTCGCAGAGCAGGACAGTGTCCGCGCAGGGGATGTCGGCCAGGCGGAGGCCCGTGTCCGCCGCCCGGAGGGCTTGCACCGTGGTGTCGGTGGTTTGGTCCGCCGCCATAAGCGCAAAATCCACGCCCAGGTGGACCGCGTTCGCGCTGGCCCGGGAAAGACAGTCGGCCACGGCGTTGTTTTTGCCGGCGACGTGCCGGATGTCCGTGGTAAACTCCGACACGGCGGAGAGGTGGCGCTGTTGGCGGGCCGACCATGGCTCCGTGACCTTGGCCATGGCGTAAACCAACGGCTTGTGGTCGACGAACGCCGTGAAAGGTCGGCCCTCCAGGAGGTGGCGGAAATGGCGGACGGCCAGGTGTAGACCGAGGAGCTCCCGGTCAAACGTGCTGTATTTGAGCTCGTTCGGCCGGAGCTGCCGGCTGAAAAAAGCGAGTGGCTGCCAAACCCCGTTCACCCATTGCTCATGTACGGCGCCCACCGCGTAGTCGGAGGCATCCGTGGTGAGGGCGATGGGAGCGTTGAGCACCGGGTGAGCGAGCAGTGTTGCATCGGCGAGGGCCCGCTTTGAGCGTTGGAAGGCCGCATCCATTGCTGCGGACCAGGCGATGTCGTGCTTGGCCGGCTTGCCCCGGAGGGCTTCGTAGAGGGGCCGCATGAGTTGAGCAGCGCGGGGCACGAAGCGGTGATAAAAATTCACCATTCCCAGGAATTCCTGCAGGGCCTTTATGGTGCGGAGACGTGGGAACGTGGTGATGGCCTCGACCTTGGTTGGCAGCGGCACGGCCCCGTTCTTGGTGATGTGGTGGCCCAAAAAATCAACGGCCGTCGTGCCGAAGTGGCATTTGGCCGGGTTGACGAGGCCGTGCTCGCTGAGGCGCCCGAACAATGTTCGGAGGTGGAGGAGGTGCTCGGCCCGGGACGTGCTGGCGACGAGGATGTCGTCCAGGTCAACGAAAAGGAACGGCAGGTCACGCAGCACGCCGTCCATCAAGCGCTGGAACGCCTGAGCCGCGTTCTTGAGACCAAACGGCATCCGCAAGAATTCGAATAAGCCGAACGGCGTGATGACTGCCGTTTTAGGGACGTCGGCCGCCCTGACAGGTACCTGGTGATATCCCCGTATGAGATCAATTTTCGAAAAAATGACCCGTCCCGCCAGACGGGCGGAGAAGTCTTGGATATGCGGGATCGGGTACCTGTCGAGGGTGGTAGCGTCATTGAGACGGCGGTAGTCGCCACACGGGCGCCATCCACCCCCCGGCTTTGGCACGATGTGCAGTGGCGAGGCCCACGCGCTATCGGAGCGCCGCACGATGCCGAGGTGCTCCAACGCGTCGAATTCGGCCTTCGCTACGGCGAGCTTTGCTGGGTCGAGGCGGCGGGCCCTGGCGTAGACCGGCGGGCCCGTGGTTGGTATGTGGTGCTCGATCCCATGCCGTACTGCGACGGCCGAAAACGTCGGCCGCGTGAGGGCCGGGAACTCCGTGAGCAGGCGAGCAAACTCGTTCGCCGCCGGGACGGTGCATGCCAACTCGGTCGGCGCGGAGCTGCTCAATGTGCATACCAGGGAGCTGAAGGTTTCAGCGTTGATTAAACGACGCCGTTGGACGTCCACCAGCAGTCCGTGTGCGCAGAGGAAGTCGGCGCCGAGCAGAGCCATGGGCACGTTGGCGGTTACAAACGTCCAAGCAAAGCGTTGGCCGCCGAAGCAGAGGGTGACGTTGCGCGGGCCGAAGGTGCGGATAGTCGATCCGTTGGCCGCAACCAAGGAGGGGCCGCAAACCGCGGATTGCCTGTCCTGGTCAGAGGCGGGTATGACGCTCAGTTGGGCGCCGGTGTCGCACAGGAAGAGCCGTCCGGACGCTTTATCCGTGATGAACAGTAAGTTGCCCGTGTGGCCGGCGCTCATGGCTGGTAATGAACGCCGGCCCGGCCGTTTCCCGGCCTGCCGAAGGTGCACGGGGGTCGGCATGTCCGGGCCTTTTGTCCGAACCTGGCATGATAGTAACACCACGCTTGGTCGGGTGGAGGCCTCGGTCGTCGTGCTGGAGGTGGTCGGCACGGTAGAGCGGCCGCCAATTGCGTCGGCAGTTCGGCCGTCGACCGTGCCGGGTGCTCGGGCGCCATGGTTGTTGCGTCGGACGGCGGTGGGTCCCATGTCGCCGCTGCGATGCGCCGTCCTGCAGCGGAGATCTTGTCGGCTTCTCTGGCAAGGGCCCGGGGATCTGTGATCGTCGTGCTTGCCAGGGCGAGGCGTACCGGGTTAGGCAGCTGACGGAGGAACAGCTCCCGGAACAGGAATGCCGGAGAGTGCTCGCCGAGCAGTGAAAGCATGTAGTCCATTCGCTCGGAAGGGCGCGTGTCGCCGAGCTCAGGCAGTTCGAGCAGGCGCCGTGCGCGTTCCGCCGATGGGAGGGCGAAAGCATCGAGGAGAAGCTTCTTAATCGCGCCGTATTTGTCAGCGGCTGGCGGGCTTTCGAGGAGGCTCAGGGCGCGGGCCGCGGTAGCCGACCCGAGCGCAGCTACCACATGGTGGAAGCGGGTGTCGTCGGCCGTGATGCCTCGCAGGGCGAACAGGGACTCCGCCTGTGCGAACCAAACCGCCGCGTGAGCCTCCCAGAAGGTAGGCAGTTTAAGGGCGACTGCCGTGTCCATGTCGATAGGTCACCAATGAAGGAGCTGGGGCTCCCACGTCGATCGGAAGAATGGACGCGACAAAAAGCTGAAATTCATCTGAGTTGCTTTATTGAAATCAAACACTCAGGCACTCTGAAAACCCGTTTATCGGTCAGCAATATATATCTATTAACCCAGGGGGTTTGCCCAGGCCCGGCGCCAGGGGGCGTGGCCCAGCGTCCTGGCTGCGGCCTGGCAAGTTGAGGGCGAGCCTGCCCGGGCATGCCCGGGCGTCCCGACCGAGGCCTGGCAAGTTGAGCGCGGGCCTGCCCGGGCGTCCTGGACGAGCCCGGCATGGTGATCGCTCCGCGTCCTTGATAGGTGCAAGGCGATTGTGAACACCCAGCGGCAGCCGCTACAGTGTCCCTTTGAACTCCTATCCCGCTTCTTCTTCTTCAATTATGGAAAGTGGCCTTTTAAAACCAGGCACATTTTTGTATACATCGTCGAGCATAATGATAAAATGCACATTTTTTCTCAAGTAAATCGATTATTAGCATTCCAACCAAATTAATTGATTATTAGCTGAACAACGGTACCATCTATCTTCGAAAAGGACTCGACTTTGTTATCCCTTTTACGCCGCACCCAGTGACCCCCACTAATGGATTTACGATCTACGAACCGCACTCTTTGTTTATCACCTACAGCCATACTCGAAAAATCGGAATTAGCCGACGTTGGGGCCCAAAAGCTTCCGATTAACTGCCGATACGACGCCATCTTACGACGCCATCGTATTGGCGTCTGCTGGGCGAAGGCGAAGCAAGCCGTCCGCTGATTGGACAGGCGAAGGCGACAGCAAGCCGTCCGCTGATTGGACAGGCGAAGGCGACAGCAAGCCGTCCACTGAGTGGACAATCCTGATCATGCATTTGTGCCGGGGTCGTCGATTGTGCCTCATCAGGTGGGTTTACCATAATTTCTTCCAACCGCGGTCTTTGTTTATCACGTACAGCCATACTCGAAAAATCTGAATTTGTCGACTTTGGGGCCCAAAAGCATCCGATTAACTGCCGATACGACGCCATCGCCGAGTGACGAAAAGTATGCGTAGGCCTAGGCCCTACCTATCCAGTTGTTGCGTTTCCGTTGTGGCCATGATCTCAACAAATGGCGTAGGCCATGTGGCGTAGGGTAGGTCATGATCAGCCCCCCCCCCCCCCCTTTCATTTCACCAACTCCTGCATCTGCCACCGTTCATGATTATCAAAGTAGGCTTTACCCTGTTCACGATATAAGGTAGAAATCAGAGTTGTATACGAAGAGATAAACGGATGGCATTGACCTCGAGACGGTACGTGATATTTTCAAAAGTATATCGTAGCGTTGTCATTTAAGTAGATTGCAATAAATACGTTGTTCATATACGCACTCTTCATTCTCATCTTTCTTCCTAACTCTTACTCGGACAAGCAAATCCCCTCTGCCATCCATAATGGTACACTCTATCCATACACCACATCCTCCCTTCCGTGGATGTTCCACGGGTTTCGGCTAGTACACATTACATGTTTAAATCACCATTGTATTTTCTATTGTCTTTGCACATACGTGAGGAGTGCTTCCGCTATTATCAGCAGAGGGACGATAGCATCAAACAACAAGAATATATTCACTCTCTGCGGAAAACCAATGAGGACCTACTTGAAAAAATTCGGAATGTTGAAGAATACACCCGTCGTTTGCGTGCACAGCTTGCTGAAGGAAAAGAAAAAGTGAATCGGCTATTTGGAGATCGGAATGTGGTGAAAATGGCATATTTAGGTGAGATTTGTTTCTCCTTTCTTTCAAAACATGATTCATGTTTATATTTTCAGGTGGTATGGCGGTTGACTGGTGACAGAACTTTATTGGTGGTGATATTCCAAAACAGAGTAACATCTTTCTCACATTTATCGATAAATCTCAACCAGTCATTACTTTCCTTTCCGAAAACATTGTCATTTTAATTTAACAGATTTGAAAAACATAAATGATCGGCTTGAGACCGACATCGTCAACCTGGAGGATAGTCTCGCACAAGAGAAGAGAAAAAACGCCTTCGTGGTCAAACTCCTGCAAGATGCCAAGCGGAAGTTTAATGTCGAGGTAAGGTTTATCAAGTGAGAAACCTGGAGTATTTTTGGAGTTTAAAAAAAAAAAAAAAAAATCGCTCGAAAGTGCCTAAGCCTTTTTAGGTTATTGACAGTTATATACAAGTACACATTTGCATAAATAAATACAAAACAATTACCAGACTTTTTTTTTTTCATTTTGAATACAAATACATCAAACAATTCCGGAAGTGTACGAATTTGGTGGTACGGCTTCTTCTTCTTCCTGATCAGCAACACACTGAACTCAGAAACGGGAGCCACATTCACTCAGCAACGTGAGCCACTCCCCTTCCTCTCCTGCCTCCCCCTCCCCCCCCTCCACCTCCTCCTTCCCCCTCAAATCCCCTTCCCCCCCTCGCCTCCCGTCCCCCAATCCCCTCCCCCTCCACTCCCCCCTCCCGTCCCCTCCTCCTCCCCTCACCTCACCTCCCCCCCTCCCGTCCCCTTCTCCTCCCCTCACCTCACCTCCCCCCCTCCCGTCCCCTCCTCCTCCCCTCCCCTCCTCCTCCCCTCTTCTCCCCCACTCCTCCCCTCTTCTCCCCCACTCCCCTCCCCCTCCTCCTCCCCCACTCCCCTCCCCCTCCTCCACTCCCCTCCCCTCCTCCTCCCCCACTCCCCTCCCCCTCCTCCTCCTCCACTCCCCTCCCCCTCCTCCCCCACTCCCCTCCCCCTCCTCCCCCACTCCCCTCCCCCTCCTCCCCCACTCCCCTCCCCCTCCTCCCCCACTCCCCTCCCCCTCCTCCACTCCCCTCCTCCCCCACTCCCCTCCTCCTCCCCCACTCCCCTCCTCCTCCCCCACTCTCCTCCCCCTCCCCCTCCCCTCCCCCTCCCCCTCCCCTCACCCCTCCCCCTCCCCACTCCTCCCCCTCTTCTCCCCTCCCCCTCCCCCTTCCCCCTCCCTCCCTCCTTCCCCCTCCCTCCCTCCCCTCCCTCCCCTCTCCCCCCCCCTCCCTCCCTCCCCTCTCCCCCCCCCCTCCCTCCGCTCCCCTCTCCCTCCCCTCTCCCTTCCCCCTCCCCTTCTCCCTCCCCTCTCCTCCACCTTCCCCCTCCCCTCCCCCCTCCGCTCCCCTCTCCCTCCCCCCCTCCCCCCCTCCCCTCTCCTCCCCCTTCCCCCTCCCCTCCCCCAAGTTTTCCAATTTTGCAATTTTTCCAAACACGATGGAATAATATTTACCGATATGAACAGTGATGTAGCTTTTGTTGAAATTCTACGTACCAGGAGAGAGTAGATCGACTCCTGACAAACTCTTCCGATATAAATGTGCCGCTCCGAAGTAACACGGCAGCGTGTGCAAAGCGACTGAGAAACAGGTGTAGCGGCCGCTTCTGTGTTACAGATTCGGCGCGCACTCTTCACACATAAACGTGCAACTGAGAAAAAGACGTGTAGCGGTCGTTTCCGTTTTGCATAATTCAATCTTTTTTGAAAATGGGCACCATGTACTGTTTAGATTTTGATGATTTGCATGTGGTATGATTCAACAGATGTTTATATGAATCGTTTCAAATAAAAAAAGCCTTCAATTTCTGATATTTTGCTATTTTCATTTGGGCCTCCAAATTGAAGCCCTGCCCATAGGGCGGGTACCGTTGCGAGTTGGTACAATGAGCAAACACATATTTCAAATGCACATGGATGTCAGGAGGAAAAGCACTTTCTGCGGTAAAAAAAGAAAAAAAAGAACAAATTCAATCATAGCACTCTTTTTTTTCTTTCTTTTTTTCGGACCAACCCTCACATTAACTACAAGACCTGTGTTTGTGTATCAACATATCTGTGTTACATGAAGTGTTGATCTCTCTTTTCATTGTCTGTTACAGGTCATGGCAAATAAGAAGGAAATACGACGGATTAATGATGAATTTGCTCGGCGTGAGGCAAGTCTGAAAGAAAAGATGACCTCCTGGCCATCAGGAAATAACGGGCAGCAAAAAAGATAGAACAAATGTAGCCGAACAGAAAATCACCGAGTTGCAGAAGAAATTGCAAGAAAAGAACGTTGAAGTGTTTAATTTGACGCAGCAGATGCAAAATGAGAAGTGCGGTGCTGCACGGCAACGTCACCTCCAGAGTCAGACCAAGAAGGTCTTCGATGAAATCGAGATTGCCTTTCAGAAGGGGAGAAAAATGTTTTTGAAATGGAAAAGCAAACAAAAACGTTCAGTGTGAATCACCACATACACAGCTCATGAGGCCTGTGAGATGTGCAGGAGTGAAAAGAAACAGGTAAGTTATTCTTGGAGACAACCGAGAAATGAAAATAAAGTGAAACTGGTCTGAATACTCCAAATCCGAGATAATGTCAACTTGCAGGAGAGTAGCTTGGAGTTGGAGGAGCGCGTGGGGTTGATAATTATCATTCTGAACATATTCGAGGTTGACCCAAATTTACGATTTTGTGCTCTTTGGCTATTTTTCTTTATAAGACGAAAATAATCATGTTTGTCGTGTGGAATTTTGTTTATTCATAAGGTATGTTTATATAAAGTTGATCCCATGTTGCCATATATAAATCTTGTGTTATCGTTTGAGAAGCTGATGGTAGAGGATGAGTCAAGTTTCGAAATACTTTTATCATCTTTCCCATGCATTCAGAAATCTCCTGGCAAATTTAAAAAAAATTTTGGCTTGGCTTTGCCAAGGAAAGCGCAAAATGAAGATGACATTTTGAGAGGAACTGCGAAAGTGCCCTTGATGTTGCGTCATCTATCATTTGGCGGAATGGTGAGATCTCTTGCATCATTTGGATTTCTGTAACAGCACGAGTTGATTACTTATCTTTGTCATCTCCAGAAGTCTAAGCGTGTGGAAGAGCGAAACTGAAGTGGGTGATATTGGAATAGACTGAAAGTGGAGAAGTAGAGCAGATGGAGGATATTGAAGGACTGATGGTGAAGGTTCTAAACCTTATTATTTCCTCGTTTTATCACAATTTAGTGGTTCAGTCATAGCCCCATGACTGGACAGGAAGTGGAGATAAATTAAAAAGATATATTACTGTGAGATGCCGCTTGTTCTGACTACTTGGTGATCATGATTGTTTGTCTTGTCATTTTAAACATTGTCATATTAATTTAACAACAACAACAACATGCATTTTAAGGCCATTTTCCCTGCTAGAGTGGGGGTTAGCCTTGCGGTCCCCATGACAATCTTCTCCATTTTGCCCTATTTTCTGCATCTCCCCTTGTTTTTATTACTCTACACCAGCAGGAATCGCTAAGTTAATGCTCAAGGTCCTGCTTATTCTTCAATCCCAAATAGACAGGCTTTTAAAACAGGCATTTATCTTATGATTAAAGGGGCACAAACTGTGATTCCAAGTATATCAATCATTAGCTTTCAACAGTACCACTATTATTCTAAATCAGCAGGAACCCTTTAGAATGAAGCGTGACACACAGCCGAACGGACGCTTCTCTTTTTAGTCGTAGGTTAAGCCATCCTTAAAGACTTAACAAAACCTTCACCAAATATAAAGAGCAATGGTTTCAAGTAAAGTAAGAATATTATGGATACAATCACCTGGATGCATCCATACACGTCATGGATGTGCAAGATCTATTATAATTTGTCTACAGTGGTGTGCTACACTTAAAGGTATACCTGTGTATGGCCTGCAAGAGCCAATACTGGCAGAACCTTTCTTACAGGTTGGGGGGATAATTCGAGAGAGGAAAATACAGGGGCTAGACCAGGGACACACCTGTCGTGTTAGCCACTCATAAGCAACTAGCAATTTTGTGTTATTTCATGTAGCATGTTAGCCAACATTTCCCTGGGTGGAGTAAACAGTGTTCTTGTCCTCAGGGCCTCTCGATGGCAATACAACCCACCCACCCCAAGGAGCCACATACACCCACCCACAGTTTGGTGGCAACCTGCATCACAATGCCAATTACTCCACTAATCTGTTCAATGAGGCAATGGCAAGTAGCATGTAAAATGTGCAGACGGTGGAATTTGTGATATGAAGATGTTCCATGGCATTGAATACTGGATTACGCAAACATCACCTGGCTGATGGGAGGTGTACATAAATGGATGAGCAAACCGTCCTTCATACCAATAATGATTCGACAATCCAACCACTTCTCCCCAAAACAAAAAAAAACTGAATCAATAATTTCTTTCAAGTTTTCCCTTTCTTCATGTCATAATGTTTTTTAAATGTTCTTTTGTAAAGGATACAATGTTAACATTCTTCAGAAAAGCCCTTCCTTGGTAAAATTGGTCTACTTCTTGGTTAAAACCTTTGAAAAAATGCATAAAGCATCTCTCTTAATGGAGGAGATTGCCGTTCATTTGAAGCCATTGCTAACCGTCATCGGGAAAAACAAACATGAGCGGATACCTCTCATGGAAGTGTGTGGGATGTGGGATAGTCCTATCCTACGTTAAATTCCCAAGAATGTCTGCAGTGACCATAGAGCTGCCGTTTGAACACAATGCCAGTAGGGGGCTGTCACATCCCAGAATGCAGTCCATAAAAATTAACACAAAGCAGTACCTGTGATTGTAACGCGTTACAACCGTAGTGACCGTATTGGAGGTTCTTACTCTTGACAGAGCATCGGAGCGCTCACCACAAGTCACGAACATTTCTGTGACTACAAGTCTTGGACAACTCCATCACAACAAACGAACAATGTATATCAATCAAACCCATGCTAGTGAGGGAAATGCAACAAGGCTTTACCCACTTCACAACCAGGCCACTCAACATCAAAAAAAGAAAACTGGTGGTTGCGACAGTGCAATCATCATATCGTCTTATAATGCGAAAAATATGCACAACTTCTTCTTCTTGTATAACATTATTAGCCCACTTCAAGTGGGATCACTGACTCGGATCCTGCTCCACCATTTGGGTCGATCGTACACCCATTCTTCATCCACACCTTTCTACATCATGCCCGCTTCCACACAATCACTCCATTACCGTTATGAACACAAAGCACACCTGAAGCCTTCTTCCAGTTACTCCAACCCGCCTGTATCCTGATGCTCATCTCCACATCTAACTCACCGTCCTGCTACACTAATTACCCCAGGTACTCGAACTTCAGCACCTCCGTGATCTTTTCCCCTTGCATCACCAATCCATATCCTACTCAATGTACATGTCATGTACTCTGTCTTTTACTGACTAATCCTCAGGCCCCCATCTTCCAAGGCCTTCCTCGACTCCTCCAATTTCAATTTTCTGCCTTATTTTCAGCACACAATACTATGTCGTCCGCAAACAGCATGCTCCGTGATGCCCGTGTTCTCACATCAGCTCTCACAACGTCCATCATACTAGCAAACATAATTGGGCTCAATGCAGAGCTTGATGATGCTTGATGCGAACGGTTCGGTGGACGTGCGGAGTATCGTTGAGAGAGAGGAAGACAAATGATGAATTGCGAAAGATGATGGGAATAGAGCCTGTGATTGATGCTGTGAAGAGGAACAGGTTGAGATGGTTTGGTCATGTGTTGAGGAAGGATGAAAGTGACTGGTTGAGAAGAGTGATGGAAATGAATGTAGAAGGAAGTAGAGGATGGGGAAGACCGAGAAAGACTTGGCTAAAGATGGTGGAAGAAGAAATGCGGGCAAGGGGGTTAACAAGGGGAGATGCAGAAAATAGGGCAAAATGGAGAAGATTGTGGAGATCGGGTTATTAGCCCACTAATTAGCCCAAAATCCCCTCTCTAGCAGGGAAAATGGCCTTAAAATGCATGTTGTGTTTGTTGTTGTTGTTGTTGTTGCAGAGCCTTGATGCACAGCGACTTCTAACAACTTGCTGAAAAACGAAACAGGATTAGCGGAGTGATTTGATAAGAAACATATGACCAAATATTTTCTTAACAATAGTTCAGAAATAATGGACTTGACAATGTTGCTGCAGGTCAATATTGTCCTGAACAAAAATATCAGAATTAAAAACAGTAATTTTCAACACAAATTCAGGAAAAAAAACAACACCCTAATGTTCATTTTATAATTTGTTTTCATGAAAAGTTAGCTCCATGTTTGACAAACAGGGAGCAGGCTTGCATCAATCAATGTTCAGAAATGATCGGCTCAAGTGAAGGGTTGGCTCAGGATTGGCTCACTCGGGGTTGGCCGACTCACTTTTTGAGAAGTCTAATGTGGGCTTGCTTTCTGGCCCACCTACAAACTCTCATGCGGTGACACATATCAACAAGTGTGACGTAATTCAGGAGCGCAGTCAAGGTGGATGTCCTATCTGCCAGCATTTTATTGTAGCCATGACTATCCCAATCTACCATTAGGAAGTAGTAGACCATTGTGTGCTGGTACGAAGGCTAATCTCCAAATTCTTGGCATAATTTATGAAAAGAGGGTTGGAGGCATCGGTTGGCATATCCAAACACAAAAATGATGCAAACAGCAATCAGGCATCTACATCTACTACTACTACTACTACTCAGCATAACCAACCGTGGGGCGAAGCGACCTCTTTGGGGGTTGACCCTTTTGCACTTTGTTCCCTTGGGACAGGGGGAAATGCAAGGTTCGGACATTAATTTTGGAATTTTTTGGCCAGGGTGCCGGCGATTGCCCTGCCTACTCTTTGCGAAGGATACAGTGGCATGTTTAACGTCCATCAAATAATTCAGGCAGCCAGGACGCACAGTTTAACGTCCATCCGAGGGACGGCACACACATTGATGCAAGACAGCTCAGAGGCGAATGTGCGTACGTCTCGGTCATCAAGTCGGCCCCAAACCAGACATCACATATCTATACAAAACAAAGAACAAGACGGCAGGATGAATGGGCTTAAGCATTTGCGGAGCATTTCTACAAGAGGAAATGAGAGCAATTATTTTTTTTTTAATAAAAATAAAAATTATGCCAACTATGAAGACTTCTCACTATAAATACCGTCAAGGTGTTGTTATTGGGACATTGCTGGGTGCTGGGTTCACGCAAACTCTCGTGTGTGCCAGCCGGTGCTCCCCAAGGTTTGGGTGCAGCAAGGCCCCCAGGTATGAGTTCACGGAACAGCAAAGGGCACGGTGCACCTGTCTGTGGAACAGAAAGGAACAAATGGTTTGATTTTAAAAGCATGGGGCAAGTTAAGACCTTCAGTGTAAAACACCATTGGAAAGCATTCCATTATTTCGGAAAGACTACACAACAAGATTACCTTGAACTTGAATAAGGAAAACGAGTCTAAAGAGATAACCTGGACAAAGAATAGAAGAAGGCTACCTGGAGTCACAGAAGGCTACCTGGCCCAACATGACTGCCATATCCACTCTATATATCAGGAAGGGGTGCAAAATGGACAGGGGAGGGGCTGGGGAAATGGACAGGGGAGGGGCTGGGGAAATGGACAGGGGAGGGGCTGGGGAAATGGACAGGGGAGGGTTTGGGGAAATGGACAGGGGAGGGGCTGGGGAAATGGACAGGGGAGGTGTTGGGGAAATGGACAGGGGAGGGGCTGGGGAAATGGACAGGGGAGGGGCTGGGGAAATGGACAGGGGAGGGGCTGGGGAAATGGACAGGGGAGGTGTTGGGGAAATGGACAGGGGAGGTGTTGGGGAAATGGACAGGGGAGGGGCTGGGGAAATGGTTAGGGGAGGGGCTGGGGAAATGGACAGGGGAGGGGCTGGGGAAATGGACAGGGGAGGGTTTGGGGAAATGGACAGGGGAGGGGCTGGGGAAATGGACAGGGGAGGGGTTGGGGAAGATACCGTGGAAAAACATGGGAAGAAAGACTTAATAAATACATATTATATATATATAGAAGGGGGACATTTGATAGCTATAGGGGGAAGATGCTGAAAGCAAGTGGAGGTGACGAACGCAACGAAAGTATAATACAGAGGGATGGATGATAAGAGAAGGTAAATGGTTCGAGACATATTAAAGGATCGTTATGATGCACTAATACTAATACTAATACTAATACTAATAGGATTCGCCGTACGTGTGATCGGAGGTTTAGAAATTTCCCATAAAAAGAGAGGGAATGAATAGTGGAACGTGGAGGGAAAACGGGGAAGACCAGCTACGGCGAGATCATGCAGAGATTCACGGGGACAGACGGTGAAGAGGGAGACGTAAGCAGCGCTGTACGTACGACGTCGCTTCCGGATCCAATTGCACACTCATGGTGCGGCTCACCTGTTTCTGAAGACGCGAGGGAGCAAACAGTTGCTGTGGTGATACGTCTGCTATTCCGAGCTGTAATATTAGGATATCAGGGCATTAAGCACGTCACGGTACAGTATATCAAATGTTACGTTACACTGTACTGTACCCTGCTGGATTGCACCACTCTGCGGATCGTGACGGTTGCCGTGGCAACAGGAAACGCGCGTGCGTGGAAAGGTGGAGCAGGTAGGGATGCAACATGGGTTCTTATCCCTGAACATACTTACAGGTTCTTACAACAGAATATTCCCTTGATTGCCCGTGACTAGATCTATAACTATTACAATGTTATTGTTGTTGATTTGTCCTAAATTCATAGTGGAGCAAGATATGTCGGGCCACATACGAGATGTAAATTAATAAAACAAGATATCACAAAACAGGTAATACATATAAATATATAAAAGTAAAAGGCCGAAAATCCAGATACACTAATTTCAACAAAACAGCTGGAGAACATCAAGGGTGTGTTCCGTAAGCAAGCGGCTTGCTTGTTTCAAAGCCGCTTAACAATATGGCGGTCTCCATGGAAACAACGCCATCATGGTACTCAAGCAAATGCTCTCCGGGCCGTCGTTTTCAGTTTAACTTGATCCTATTGAATGTGACAACTTCCCCAAAATAATTTATTGTGTTAGCAGCGACTACAGAGTGCGAGGAAGAGAGAAACAAAGATAATTAAATGGGGAGTGAGAAGGTGGAGCTCCATGTCGAGCTTATCTATACACCCCCAAAGCTTTTCATTTTGGTGAGGGGTTTACATACTTGTACATGTTGAAGAATTAGGATGAAAAGTAGAGTAAAAATTAAAGTATGAAATGCACGTTTCAATAATATTATGAATATCCATAACAAGCTCGGCTTCTGAACATTTCATTGGTTGTATCGTTTTGAATCCGACTATGGCGGCCATTTTGCAAACACCACGAAGCAGCTCTCTCACTTGCTCCTGTTGCCGAGCAACTACACGAGCGGCTTGCAAAGCGGTAAATACAAAACGACTGGCTTGGAATGCGATAGTAAGCTGCTTACTAACGGAACACACCCCTATAATCCTCAGATCACTTTTTAGTGAGCTTCATATGACAATCTTCTTCTTCTTTGACTGACACAATTATTGCCACATTCTTGTGAGGTCGGCTGGGGGAAGCTTGGCCCAAGTCTTTCACCAACCAGCTGGCCAGGCTTGACGTTTAACGAAGGTTAGGGCAGGAATTGGCCACTGTGCCGGAAATAGCTCGCCTACTCTTCACGAAGGATACAGTGGGATCATCAACATAAACAGAATCGCTGACCAGGCGGGAACTCCGTACATGGATGTAGGCCTACTGGGCCATTCCAAACTTAGCATCAGCTTTCAACATGTTTCAGCAGTTGTTGGAGATATATTTTCAAGTTAGATGCATTATGCAGCTTCATCGGGTGGCGTTGTTCGGTGGCAACCAAGTGCCACTGAACCTGCTTCAAGTGGGGGAGGAAGGCATCAAGTAGTATAATAAATGGAGATTAACAGATGAACAGTGGAAGCAGAGCACATACATTTCCAGTTGATTTCAAGAACAGCTGGAACCCTCGGATAACTTCAGAATCTGCAGACTGAAACTTCATCATTACAGCCAGAATTCTGGAGAGTCTTTGGATGTTTTTGTCTTCTTGTGCAAGCTTCTCTCCCAGAAATGTGACTTTAGCTAGAGACAAGAGGAGTACGAGCAATGGATAGAGCAGATCATTGCAAGTACTCCCATGGCTGACTTTCAGAAGGAGCTTCTAGCAAAACCTAAAACATTTACCCTCTGCGATGCCTTGAAAGATGGGGCGCACACACCTTGAAACCTCTGCGATGCCTCTGCCACACACCTCAAAAAGCTTAATACGATGAGTGACTGTACTAATAAAGTGTCCCACAACGTAAACATCTAAGCTCTTGGCCTGAGAATCAGGAAGTGCAAAAAAAGTGATACCTCACACCCTCCAACACTAATTTGATGTCCTGCTCACAATGAAACATGCAGATCATGTGGCAAACTAAGCCATTGGGCAAAGTCCAGTCCCACTTCCAACTATCACCATATCTCACACCAAATGCCTACAGCCACCAATCACCCAGAAACTTTGCAGCCGACAACTATGGACCAGTGGGGAATGCTTGTCGGAAACCACAACAATCACACACCCGTATTTATTTTCACAACAAGCTATGCTGGACACTCGTATTACAGTGCAACAACCGTATATGAGGGATTTGGGGTCACCTGATGCTCATTGTGTCCTCTATGCCATTGAACAATACCAAACAAAGTATCATATTCCTATCATGGAACACCAACACCAACACCGACTTCAGTAAAACAAAAATGACCCCGATGATTCTGCGTCACAGTTTGAATCATTGGTTTGTTTTTAGCTCGATTGGCAGAGCTAAGCAGCATGACAAGACTTGCAGTCTTACAATATACTTGATGTCAGTCGATACAACAGACCAGGTTTTCACTACCTTCGACTGAACGTGGACACAGGTGCCCAAGTAAACACTTTGCGCATTCATATATTTTAACACATGTTTCCGGAAAAGTTGGATTTGGATGGTAAATGCAATGTGGACCCATTTCAGGCAGTACTGAACATTCCTACTGCGTATAATGGAACCTACATCAAGTGTTTCAGTACTACCTACCTTGCTTGGAGCTACAATGCCCACCGTTGATCAACAACTGTTGGGTTTATCTATTTATTTATTTATTTTTTTGGACATCGCCCCAGACAAGGCATACAGCCACTCTAGGTAAGGTGCTAAGAGAAAGTTAGAAAAATATAAGGATAAAGCAAAACAAAATAAATAAATTAATTAATAAAATAACAAGAAAACATCCAAGACACCGGAAGTAGCAGAGGTCGGGTAAAATGCGATTAAACCTCAAAGATGTAGGAAGTACGAATTGACATTCCTCTTAAAGCCAAGTAAATCGTAGGATAATGGTATCATACTCCTATCATGGAGCTTTGTTGTTGATGTCAGTGGTCCTACAGTTATTGGTCTTCCATCATACTAGGGTCTATACATGTGTGACATTGCATTGCTCAGTGAGCAGCAAGCGACCACCAGTTTACACAAATGTAAAGGACCTCATGGATGCGCACCCACAACAATTTGACTCCAATGGTGAATTTCGTACAACACATGAGCTTGTTTGGGACCCGAACGTTCCACCACATGTCTATCCACCCTGAAGAACCTCCCATTGTGCTGAAGGACAAAATACAATTTGAACTGGACAACGTGGTTCAGCAGGGAGTCATACGCCATATTAAGGAGCCAATTGAATGGGTCACATTTCTCATGTATTCACCAAAAAATACCATAATATCTCTGTTTGTTTGTACCCAAAGCATCTTAATCATGCCTTGATTCACCCACATCACAAAATACCTACAACTCAAGAACTCAATCATCAATTTGCAGGAGCGAAGTATTTCTCAAAACTTGATGCAAATTCAGGTTATTTATTGGTCTGTAAAACGTATTACTGACAGCCAACAACTTCTTGCATTTCAGGCCCCAGCTGGCCATTACTGTTTCCAACTATTGCCTTTTGGACTTTCCATAAGCCAGGACATTTTTCAGATGGAAATGGACCATATTCTCCAGAATTGCAATGGTGTAGTTGTAGTTTCGCAGATGACATCACTGTAGATTCCTCCACTGAGGAGAAGGATGATTGACACCTCAATGAGCAGATGGAAAGAGTACGACATGAAGGTCTTGCCTTCAATTCAAACAAATGCTACCTCAAGAATACCAGTTACCAGGTTCAATGCTACCTCAAGAATACCAGTTACCAGATTCAGTGCTACCTCAAGAATACCAGTTACCAGATTCAGTGCTACCTCAAGAATACCGGTTCCCAGGTTCAGTGCTACCTCAAGAATACCAATTACCAGGTTCAGTGGTGCAATGGTTAGAGCACCTGCTCTGCATCTGGGATGTTGGCGGTCTCGAACCCTGGCTGAGTCATATCACATATTTTAAAATGGGACGTTCTGCTTCTTTGCTTGATGCTGAGTATTTAATAAAGATAGTGGATGGACAAACAACCATAAGTTGGCAATAATACTACTTACTGCCTTTGATGGGCCTAATGACCTCCTGAGTCGAAGTTCATTGGAAGGTAACTCATATTTATTAATATATACCCCATGCAGGCAAAATTTAATGCTGTCTCGACCAATCAAATTTGCTGTTCATGGTCTCAGAGCAGGCCAATATTGAGATTCAAACAAAATGTTGGTGCCCTGAGATGCAACCAACGCTTGAGCTACGTCGTCTAAAGGATCTGTCTGTTTAGCGCATCTTTTTCTCAAATATACAGTCACGTGAAAAAGTAAGTACACCCCATGTAAAGTTTTGACTTTTTCAACATATTTCAACATACAGCTATTTGATCTTCATTTCAACAATATTGATAGATAAAGGTGATATAACATAACAAATATCATGAAACATTTACATTTTGTAATCCATTGTATAATTTAAACAAACATGAATGCAAATTTCGCATGTGGAAAAAGTAAGTACACCCTTACATTTATCACTACTTCAAACACCTAAAATTACAATCAGGTGCACCAGCTCAGGTGCAAATGATTAGAACATCGTTAGAGAGGATCTTGGAAGAACATATCTTATTTAAACCTCAGACATTTCGTTTGGTTTGCTCTTTGTTGTTGAAGTGTGCGGCGTCACCATGGCTAGATCAAAAGAGCTCTCTGAAGCCTTCAGAAAGAAGGTTATAGATGCCTCCGAGTCTGGGAAGGGATTTAAAAAGATCTCCAAACAATTTGAAATCAATCATTCGACTGTCCGGAAGATCATCTACAAGTGGAGAAGATTCCAAACAACTGCCAACTTGTTCAGGCCAGGCCGCCCCAGCAAGTTCAGCCCGAGAGCAGATCGCAAGATGCTGAAAGAAGTCTCTAAGAACCCCAGAATGTCATCATGGGACCTACAGGTAGCTCTTGCCACTGATGATGTCAAAGTGCATGAGTCCACCATGAGAAAGAGGCTGCACAAATTTGATCTACATGGGAGGTGTGCCAGGAGGAAACCTTTGCTGTCCAGAAAGAACATCAGGGCAAGACGAAAGTTTGCGAATGAACACCTAGGCAAAGACCAGCACTTCTGAAACAATGTGCGCTGGACAGACGAGTCAAAGGTTGTGCTATTTGGCCACAGCACCAGAAGACATGTTTGTCGAAAACCAAAGACAGCATTTGACCACAAGAACCTGATACCAACTGTAAAGCATGTTGGTGGAAATATTATGGTTTGGGGCAGCTTTGCTGCATCAGGGTCTGGGCAGCTCACCATCATATAATCCACGATGAATTCTTCATTGTACCAGAGGGTGCTTGAGGATAATGTGAGGCCATCTGTCGGAAAGTTGAAGCTCAACCGAAGGTGGATCTTGCAACATGACAATGACCCTAAACATACCAGTAAATCCACCAAGGAATGGCTGAAAAGAAAGAAATGGAGGGTTCTGGAATGGCCAAGTCAAAGCCCGGATCTAAATCCCATCGAGATGTTGTGGGGGCATTTGAAATGAGCTGTGCATGCAAGAAACCCCTCAAACATCGCACAGCTGGAAGAATTCTGCATGGAGGAGTGGGCAAAAATTTCTCCCAGGCGATGTCAGAGACTGGTAGACGGTTATAAGAAATGCCTATTTGAGGTTGTTTCTGCCTAAGGGAGCAATACCACCTATTAGAGCCAAGAGTGTACTTACTTTTTCCACATGCAAAATTTGCATTTATATTTATTTAAATTATACAATGGACCACAAAATGTAAATGTTTCATGATATTTGTTATATTATATCACCTTTATCTATTGATATTGTTGAAATGAAGATCAAATAGCTGTATGTTGAAATATGTTGAAAAAGTCAAAACTTTACATGGGGTGTACTTACTTTTTCACGTGACTGTAGTTCCAAAATCTCATTTTTCCAAAATTTCTCAAATATAGTTTCTCTGAAATGGTTGGTAGAAGGTTTAGCTCTGGACTGTTCCATTTAGCGCATTGGCTTCATATGGTTATCATTGGCATAGATTGTACTCGATAGGAATGCTCATGTAGAATGTACCCCTCCTCCACCCCCCCCCCCCCCAACCACTGCCCACCAAACTGCTCCCTGACTCCCCTTGTGAGGTTCTACCTCTGGGTTTGCCAATCATCTTCGTTTGTGAATTCCCCAGTTTATCCATGTACTTGTCGAGTGAATGGCTAAGGTGAATGGCTAAGCCGAACGAGTAATCATGGGCGAGGGGGAATCATAACTGTATCTAGTAACTGTAACATTGATTCTGTAATTCCTGTAAATACGTACTTTTCTCTCCTCCAATCTCTCCTCCCCCATTTAGTAAATCTGATTACTTCTATTAACTTGTGTCGGTTGGTTTGTGGTTCATCATTGGCTATTAACCCCAGCATGGTTAAAAAGCACGACTGTGGGAAATTGGTGCCATTCCCTCACAGGAGGCTTTAGAAAACCACCGCCAGATCATCCAAGGCACCGCTCAGGCTCCCATCCTGTTAATAGGGCGATCCTGATAGAGCGTCAGATTCTCATTGGAGCTATATGTACACCGAAAACCGAAGTAAAGATCTATTCAGCTTTCCCGGCTGACGGTGTATGGTCTCTTTTGATGATCCATTGCTAAATTGTTGATCGTGCGGGTGGAGGATTTGACCTCGAGTCCACCCAGCAGTATACCATAACATTGGTTCGTCTGGGCTGGGATTGGGAAACTGGTCCGAATCTGGTGACCATAACAACACAATTTGTTTAGAAAAAATAACTTCTAATTTACTTTACTAGATTTAAATTCTAATTTACTCAATTTCCTAATTTACTTTACTATAAACACCCGCTCCCTTTGGGAAAAGTCTAGGGGAGGGAGTGGGGTTATAAGTAGAATGGTGGGGGGATAGTGGGAGAGGTGGGGCAAATATATTTTGTGCTGAGGCTAATAATCCCCCCTGTCTGCAGCAGGGGTCAGTAAACCCCTTGCATTGTGGCACGTGGACAGGTAAAAATTGTGGACTGTATCCCCACGCCCCGTGCCATGGTGCTCAGTTACAGTGTGTGATAAACACAAATCTACCCGCTGTGCAATGCAGTGTCACCTCTTACACTGCTAACTGTAACATGGTTTAAAAAGACTCTTTCTTGCCTTAACACAAACACACTTTATTCATCTGTACATAAGAAGTTGTGAAACTAAATGCAATGCATGGCTTCTCTGTATTTAATTTAACTACTGCCCTTTCCCTCAGGCACATCTCATTTATGGTTCACAAACTTTCAGAAATCATATTCTACCTTTAGAAATCATGTGTTGCCTTTAAAACCACATTAACCTTCACAAAACAATATTTTTTTCCCTTTGAAACGACGTTTTTCTTTTGAATTTTTTTTTACCTTTAAACACACCTTTAAAAACACAAAAAGGGACCGGGTAAAATGGCAATTACAAAATAGTGAATGTGATTATTTGTTGTGGATATGGCACCAGGTTTTTGATGTTGATGTATTACCGACCCTGTTGTGCCGCGTAGTTGGCATGGCGGTTTAGGTTTATGGCGGTCCACAATAACACATAATTATTGTTGTGACAATATCAATGTTGATGTGAACTTAGCCTTTAGAATACCTGTATATGAAACTGTTGATGTCTAATTGGTGTGTAGACTTTGAAGTTGAGATTGTATTAATATTGTTGGCGTGCTACAGGATTTCTGCTGGGAGAATGATATTTTTGGCAAATGTGTGATATTGTGGATCATGGTAACTGATGCCGTGAAATACTGTTGCACATAATAAAGCAACATTTTGAAAGTGAAATTTAAAATTTGAACAGTGAAATTTTCTTTTGTCATTAATGTTAGCTCTTACACAAGCCTCGATCTTGTATACAAAAAAAAAAAAAAAAAATTGAAGTTGTCCAGGTGAAGGTTTTTCCAGGTGAAGGTTTTTCCAGGTGAAGGTTTTTCCAGGTGAAGGGAAACTCTTTGTAGTGTTTGTCCTTGGGCCTTATTTATTACCTCCGCCACCAAAGGTGGATGGAGGTTATGTTTTCACCCCTGTCTGTCTGCCCGTTTCTATCTGCCTGTCCGTTTGTCTATCTGCCTGTCCGTTTGTGAACAAAATATCTCAAAAAGTTGTGGACGGATTTGGACAAAACCTGGTGCACCAGTTGGGTGTCTGACAAGGACGATTCGATTCGATTTTGGTGAAGATCTGAATATGGATTCGGATAAGAGAATTATTTAATTTTTAAGTGATTCTTCATCATTGGGAGATGGAGCCAAAAACGATACATAGCGGGATATCTCAAAAGGTTATGGATGGATTTGGACGAAACTTGTTGGAGAGGTTGTGTGTGTGACCAGGAAGAATCAATTACATTTTGGTGAAGATCCGGATCCAGCTAGTAGAATTTTTAAAGTGATTCTTCACCATTGAGTGATATGGCCAACCAGGTGGAGGTATGCTGGTCGAATTTGGAACTGGTGACTATGCAGCTGAAATGATATTGTTGTCATTTTTGAAAACAGCTTGGAGATTATGTAGAAGAGGTAGAAGACCACTCCTTTTTGCATCTTCAGACACATAGGGCTGCCAAAGCAGTTTCCTCGACTATTGGGCACAATCCTGGATGGGTCAACACTCCGACAGAGGATACCCGAACGACTCATTCATCCCAGTAACCTGGTACTCATCTTTCCGACCTCAGAAGGATGACTGGCTGAATCAACCCAGTTGGTGTTAATTCAACAGCAAGACAGAAGCTTGAACTCACGACGCTGAGATCCCAAGCCAGCCACCTTAACCGTTAAGCCAATACCAGAGATTATGTAACTAAGCGGTAAATGACTCGTCAAAAGAAACTTCCCACAAAGATACTCGCCAAATGGACGCACAAAGTACGGTTGAAAAGGAAAACGTTTGTTGTACACCGAGATTGTCCTATGCCATCTCCCGGCGCTGCAAAACGTCATTGCCGGGCACCGAAGGGGGCTCGGCAGTGACGCACGCTGAAAGGGAGTACTCAGCTTTCACTCTGGTTGTTGTACACCGCACCCTTCCTATGCCATCTCCAGGCATTGCAAATCGTCATTGCTGGGCACCGAAGGGGGCTCGGCAGTGACGCACGCTGAAAGGGAGTACTCAGCTTTCACTCTGGTTGTTGAACACCGCTCCTTTCCTATGCCATCTCCAGGCATTGCAAATCGTCATTGCCGGGCACCGAAGGGGGCTCAGCAGTGACGCACGCTGAAAGGGAGTACTCAGTTTTCACTCTGGTTGTTTGTTTGTTTTCTTGTTTTCTTGATTTCTTGTTTTCTTGTTTGTTTGTTTGTTTGTTTGTCCGGGCGATATCTCAGCCATCCTTTGAGCTAGGAAGCTGAAATTTCAGCACAATAGTGAGCAAGTCCTTTGGCAAAAATTGAATTTTTTGTTTTTTGATTAATCAATTAATTCATGAGTTACGTAATTATTATCGATGAATTAAGTACTTATATATTTCCTTTCTCTTCTGGGAATTATCTCAGGCACCTTTTGAGCTAGGAAGCTGATATTTGGACATGACAATGACCAAGTGATTTGGCTGTAAAGGCTATTTTTGAATTATTGGTTAATCAATTAATCGATTAATTATTTAATTATTCACATAATGACTTAATTAATAAAAAATGTAAAAGTTACAGATTCGGATGAAATGGTGGTGGTTTATGTATTATATTAGCCAATTGATTAGTTATTTAATTTTTTTACGATTATTATTTATTTATTTTCATTATTAATCATTTCTTTATTTTCTTTCTCACCTGGCCAATATCTCAGGCACCTTTTGAGCTCGGAAGCTGATATTGGGACATGACAATAACCAAGTGATTTGGCTATAAATGGTATTTTTGATTTTTTGATCAATTAATTAATCGATTAATCATTTAATTATTCGATTAATGATCTAATTAATAAAAAATTTAAAGTTACAAATTCGGATGAAACGTTGGTGGTTTAGGTATTTTTTTTAGCCAATTGATTAATTATTTAATTATTTCATGATTTTGATTTTTTTCATTATTAATCATTTATTTCTTTTCTTTCTCATCTGGGCAATATCTCAGACACCTTTTGAGCTACGAAGCTAATATTTGGACACAACAGTGACCAAGTGACGTGGCTATAAAGGATAGTTTTGATTTATTGATTAATCAATCAATCGATTAATTATATATTGATTAATCAATTAATTATTTAATTTTTTCGATTAATGACTTATTTAATACATTTTCAAAAAGTTACATCTTAACATCAAGCACTGGTGGTTTAGGCATGCTATTAGTCAATTGATTAAGAAAATATTTTATGATTACTATTTATTGATTTTAATTATGCAATTAATCAATCAATTATTGTACACTTCTCCCTCCCAATACAGTCTCGATGCACTGCATGGCGGTATTGCAAGGCGCCCCGGCAATACCGCGCTAGAGGATGTTATTAGTTTATTTGGCATGAGGGCGGTGTACTTTGAATGTATCTGTACTTGTTGATTTTTTTTTTACATCTGAATATTTGTCAAAATTAACTGCAAAGGAAGATATAGTAGATAATTGATTTGCATGCGTAAAACGGATGCTGACGTAGCAAGATGGTGCATAATAGGATCAAACTTTTTTAAAAGTTTTTTTTTTAAGAAGAAGAAGAAAATAGAAAGTTGGGTGCCATATTATAAATAAGCAAAGTCATAAATACATGTACAAGTTTGCAAAATAGTTGTGTAGCATTTACATGATGACTTCAGGGCTTCTCTGTTCGACATGACGTGTGCATCGTGTATCATGGTACTCACTCAACTTGCTGAAAGTGGCTGCGTTTTATGTTTTTTACCAATTTGATTAATATTTTTGTGTCTTTTTATTGTGACATTGACCTTCCTGCTGTGAAAATGATATGGCAAAACAAATTTGCGCAAACACAGTCTAAGGTCTCAGGCAAGATGGCACAGCACATGAGTAAGTCTGGGACAAATGTGCACGCGCACTCGAAACTCTGTCTCTGTCAATCATTTTAGTGTGACCGATATTGCAACTTCAATACAATATTTAAACTTTCAAATTATACTTTACCTTTCAAACCATTTTGTAACCCTAATTAACCTTTAAAACCATAGTTTACCTTTACAAATTATATTTTAACCTTTTAACCATTTTTTTTTCCTGTAAAACTACATTTTACATTTAATAATCATATTTACCAATGCCACCGAAGGTGGACGAGGCTTATGTTTTCACCCCAGTTTGTTTGTCTGTCTGTCTGTGAGCAGGATATCTCCAAAAATTATGGGCGGATTCGGACGAAAGTTGGTGATCATTTTGGGTATTTGAGAATGAAGAATTGATTTGATTTTTGGTGAAGATTCGAATCTGGATTCGGAGACTACAATTTTTAAGTGATTCGTCACAATTGAGTGACAGGGCCAAAAATGATATACAGTCACGTGAAAAAGTAAGTACACCCCATGTAAAGTTTTGACTTTTTCAACATAATTCAACATACAGCTATTTGATCTTCATTTCAACAATATTGATAGATAAAGGGGATATAATATAACAAATATCATGAAACATTTACATTTTGTAGTCCATTGTTTAATTTAAGTAAACATAAATGCAAATTTCGCATGTGGAAAAAGTAAGTACACCCCAACATTTATCACTACTTCAAATACCTAAAATTAGAATCAGGTGCACCAGTTCAGGTGCAAATGATTAGAACATCGTTAGAGAGGATCTTGGAGGAACCTGTCTTATTTAAACCTCAGACATTAGGTTTGGTTTGCTCTTTGTTGTTGAAGTGTGCGGCGTCACCATGCCTAGATCAAAAGAGCTCTCTGTGGCCTTCAGAAAGAAGGTTATAGATGCCTACGAGTCTGGGAAGGGATTTAAAAAGATCTCCAAACAATTTGAAATCAATCATTCGACTGTCCGGAAGATCATCTACAAGTGGAGAAGATTCCAAACAACTGCCAACTTGTTCAGGCCAGGCCGCCCCAGCAAGTTCAGCCTGGGAGCAGATCGCAAGATGCTGAAAGAAGTCTCTAAGAACCCCAGAATGTCATCACGGGACCTACAGGTAGCTCTTGCCACTGTTGATGTCAAAGTGCACAAGTCTACCATGAGAAAGAGGCTGCACAAATTTGATCTACATGGGAGGTGTGCCAGGAGGAAACCTTTGCTGTCCAGAAAGAACATCAGGGCAAGACTAAAGTTTTCCAATGAACACCGAGGCAAAGACCAGCACTTCTGGAACAATGTGCTCTGGACAGATGAGTCAAAGGTAGAGCTATTTGGCCACAGTACCAGAAGACATGTTTGGCAAAAACCAAAGACAGCATTTGAGCACAAGAACCTGATACCAACTGTAAAGCATGGTGGTGGAAATATTATGGTTTGGGGCAGCTTTGCTGCATCAGGGCCTGGGCAGCTCGCCATCATAGAATCCACTATGAATTCTTCATTGTTCCAGAGGGTGCTTGAGGATAATGTGAGGCCATCTGTCGGAAAGTTGAAGCTCAACCGAAGGTGGACCTTGCAACATGACAATGACCCTAAACATACCAGTAAATCCACCAAGGAATGGCTGAAAAGAAAGAAATGGAGGGTTCTGGAATGGCCAAGTCAAAGCCCGGATCTAAATCCCACCGAGATGTTTTGGGGGGATTTGAAACGAGTTGTGCATGCAAGAAAACCCTCAAACATCGCACAGCTGAAAAAATTCTGCATGGAGGAGTGGGCAAAAATTTTTCCCAGTCGATGTCAGAGACTGGTAGACAGTTATAAGAAACGCCTACTTGAGGTTGTTGCTGCCAAAGGGGGCAATACCACCTATTAGAGCCAAGGGTGTACTTACTTTTTCCACATGCGAAATTTGCATTTATGTTTATTTAAATTATACAATGGACTACAAAATGTAAATGTTTCATGATATTTATTATATTGTATCACCTTTATCTATCAATATTTTGAAATGAAGATCAAATAGCTATATGTTAAAATATGTTGAAAAATTCAAAGCTTTACATGGGGTGTACTTACTTTTTCACGTGACTGTATAGCACGATATCTCAAACGTTGTGGACGGATTATGGCAAATCTAGGTAGATGAGTTAGGTAGGCGACAATAACAGACCGATTCGATTTTGGTTCAGGTCTAAATCCAGATCTGGCCTATCATAGGATACAAAACCTAAACTGTTCAGCCTGGCGGATAGATACCGAGTACCATTCCAGTTTACCTTTGAAACTATATTTTGTACCTCTAAAACCACACATTACCTTTAAAACGAAATTATAACTCAAAAAAGCATTTTGCTTTTTAAACCATATTTTACCTTGAATACCATATTTGACCTGAAACATATTTTACCCTGAAAATCATGTTTCACTTGAAAAACCAAATTTTACCCTTAAAACCATAATTCAGCTTTCAAAATAATATTTTGCCTTTTATAACTTAATCTACCTTTAAAAGCATACTTTACCTGAGAAAACACCCATTTAAAATAGACCATTTACTGTGATTATTTGGGCATTGAATCCAAAGCAAACAATACATTTCCCCACTTTTGTTTCCTCAAATCCAGTTCACGAAATTTCAAGAATCCTGTTGAATAAAATCATGTTGAGGCAATATTCCCTTCGGTTGTTCATTTCATAAATACCGAACCAATAGGTGGCACCCATTTCCCAATCAAATTCGCCCATAGGGCTCTTTGGGCAACCGAGAACCCTCCAGTCTATTGAAATGTTTGTCCACAGAGCATCAAGCATTCTAAAATATGGTCACATTGAGTATCTTATAGGAAAGTAATTTTCTTCCATAAAAAAGGCAGAACTCGGGCAAGGATGAAACCAATTATTGAGGCCATGAAGCTCAAAATGAACTGATTTCAATTTTGCACACATTGCGATATTTTGCAACGCGTGTCGAGTAAGTTGATTTTCAGGTGAAAATACTGAAAAGTGTAAGGAACTGCAATGAGTTGTGTTTCATTGGTATTCCAATGAAGTCTTCAATTCTCTCATGGACATATAATAAACCAGGACTTATTTTGCATGGAATTTCAACACAAGAGGAGGCCATGAGGATCATCAAAGCCTGCACTGTGATTGCCAACCTGGAGTTGTTTGTCCGTTCTGTGGGTCCTTTTTAAATGCTGCACATCAAGAAATGAAGTAGCAAGCGCCATTTTGAAGTCTTTGGTATGACCCGAATAAGGTTAAAACCACCTACCCCTGAGACTCAATTTCTCTTAGCATTATAGCACAACGTCTGGCTTTCAAGTTAATCAAGTTGATATAAAAAGATGAAATACGGGAACTTTCGGCAAGCGCTGACATATGACGCACACGTCACGTGGAACATAGAAATCCTGACATAAATCTTATCCAACACGTATAAATGACACACAATTATTACCTTCGCCACTGAAGGTGGGCGAAGATTGTTTTCACCACTGTATGTCTGTTTGTTTGTCTGTCTGTTTGTCTGTGAAAATGATATCTCAAAAGGTTGTGGACAGATTCGAATAAAATTTGGTGGGGAGTTTGGATATGTGACGAGGACGAAATTATTAGATTTTCGTGAAGATCTGGATCTGAATCTGGATGCTATAATTTTTTATACACACACACACACATATATATATATATATATATATATATATATATATATATATATGTATATATATAATATAATATATATATATATATATATATATATATATATATATATATATAATATATATATATATTGTTACGGCCCGCGGTTAAGGATGTTGGTTTGCCGAGCGGATGGCACCGCGGCCTAACAGTTACCCCGATTAACCCGATCCCCGAACGTTGGCCGGATCACGCCACAGATATTCAATATGGAAAAGACAAAAGCGACACGGATGTGAAGAAGAAGCAGACAAAAAGGTTGGAAATACGAATCTAATTTATTTACTATTTACAGGCTCAAAATAACCAAGGAGAAGGAAAAATAAGAAAATAATATACAGAAGATTTTAGAGACACAGTGAAAATCGCTAGCTTATCTAAACAGACTTAATTAATACCCAGGACAGAACAAACGAAGACGACTCACACGGGGAATGATGATAGGAATGGCGGAGGTGGATGGCTTGGAGGGGGGGGGGGGCGAGGCCGGTCCGTGGGGTCCTGCAGCACGATCGAAGCGTTTAGCAGCCGCCATTCCTTCGCGGCCCTGCTCAAAACCGCCGTCCAGGCCCCAAGCGGCTGTTGAGTGTTGTTGCTGCTGTGGCCGCCGCTGCTGCTGCTGCTGTGGACGTCGCGTGCTTTGCCAGGACTACAACAGGCTTTGTGCTTCCCTGGATGATGATCTCCTTGGATGTTCTCTATGTTCTCTTGGTCCAACAACTCTTTCTCTTTCTTGGTCCGACCACTCCTCACCATCGACAACCCAATGCAACCAACGCAACCACTGACCACTCAACGCCACCACTGACCACCACAACTTCTTGCGCGCGCGCCTTTATAGCGCCTCCAGCGATCAAGCCGCCGGCCTTCAGGCCACGCCCATCGGTGTGCTCACCTCAGCCCTGGTTGGTCGCGCGACCCTCTGGCTCCGCCCTTGATGACGACGGGCGGGCACGCCTTTCTTCCCCAACCTTGCCTCGTGGCCAATGGTGGTTGAAGAAAACCGCCCAAAATGCAGTTGGCCATTGAAATGAAATGAAAGGGGGTCTACTCTTATTTCACTTGGTGCAATGGAGTATTTAAATTAATGGGAGACACAGCCTTACCCTAACACACATAATAAGGATATAAGCTACTGAACAAGGGTATTATAGTGTCCTTCAATGTATGCTTTATGGAATTAACTACCGGAACGCCCTTTGACCTTTATACAACACTGGAGGCAGGAGGGTCCAGACTAAAGCAATATTCACAACAATTGGTATACAATACAACACAATCAAAAAAACTCAATCCTCATTTCCGCAACAATATACACACACACATATCCAGACTTGGCATTTAATATGGCATATTTTTTTATTCTTGACTTGGGCTTACTTTCTGAACTCAGTATATCAATCTGGTGAGTTTCTTTTACGCTTCGGTGATTTCCTTGTTAAAAGAACCATGTCACTGATTGTCTGTCGCAGTAAGAAGTCAATAACAGGATTATATCACAGGTGGCGTGACAAAATGTACGGACAGGTACATTTGACGATTGGCTTCACAATCGGGTATATAAGGGTTGTTGCGTTCTGTATTAGTGGAAAACAACTGCTGCACGACTACAAAAGTTATTGCCGCTTCCCCTGGAGAGGGTCCGTCAACTCGACAATGCTGTTTGTCATTTAGTGGTGGTTTTACGAAATTCCGGCATGAAACAGCGTGCTATTGCTCGGCTGTATGGCATCACTCAAGGTCAGGTGTCAAAGGCCCTGAAACGAAATGCTCAGAGGGGAGTCCCTACTCCAATACCGAGGTCAGGACATCCCCGCAGAACCACAAGGAGGGATGATCGCCAGCTGCACCGGTTAGTCCGCAATGGCCGTACCAAGTCAGCTAATCGGCTTAGGGCTGAGTGGCAGCAACTGACAAATGTGCCTGTATCCAGAAGGCTAGTCAACCAACGACTGGTTCAAGCAGGCTATCGTGCCAGGCATCCCCTGAGAAAGCCACGTCTGACAAGACAACACCACCAGCACCGATTGCAGTGGGCCAGAGAGCACCGTCAATGGCAGCCAGGACACTGGAATCATGTGATCTTCAGTGACAAGTCTAGAATTCTGGTCTGTCGTCAATATGGCCACGTCCGAGTGCGCAGACAAGTGCATGAAGCCTACAACAAAGATTGTATAGTGCCAAGAGTCCAAGCTGGAGGTGGTGGGGTGACCGTTTGGGGTGCTTTTCATGCAGGGGTCAAAACTGACCTGGTTGTTCTGAATGGAAACCTGAACCAGTTCAAGCACAGGGCCATTCTGGAAGAAACATTGCTTCCATTTGTTCGTGCAGCCTTTCGAGGAAACTTTGTCTTCCAAGATGACAATGCACAGCCTCATCGTGCTCACATGATCCAACACTTTCTTGCTGACCGTGGTGTAGAGCATATGGAGTGGCCTGCCATGTCCCCGGATATGAATCTGATAGAGAACTTGTGGGCAGAATTAATGCGTCAAATCGATAACTTGGACCAGCAGCCGACCTCTGTGCGTGAATTGCAGCAGGCTATTGTCACTGCATGGCAAACGATTCCTGTCCAAACCTTGGCAAATCTCGTGAACAGCATGCCTCAACGTGTAAGTGCTCTCCTGAATGCTCGTGGGGGTTACACAAAGTACTGAACTAATTTTACTGTCCGTAATCTCAGTCGTAATTTAACTTTTGTTTAAATTTTTTTTGGCTAATGTGCAAAATAAGGAGATACTTCTGGAAAACGCACAGAAGTTTAACACAGTACTGTCCATGAATTGAGTTCGATATCAGTTTACATCACTCTCAAGGATCAATTTATTTGTTTCGAAATGTCAAATGTGGTTTTTGTTTCTTTTAAAGGTCACATTAACAAAATCTAGAATAATTTCAACATAATTCCAATGAACTTTTGGTCCTAAGTCATCTTGAAAAGTAAGTTCACCCCCACAAAAATAATAATCCATATTAAATGCCAAGTCTGTTTTTTCTATATATATATATATATATATTGTTACGGACGCGGTTAAGATGTTATTTTGACCGAGTGGTGGTACTACCATGACCGAACAGTTATTCCCCGACTAATACCCGATTTGCCCCAAACTTTGGCCGGATCGCGCCACCGCTATTCAATCAGGAAAACTCTAAAGCGACCGAATGCAAAGAGGAAAACGAAGGCAAAGAAAGGTTTGGAAATACTACTAAATTTATTTACTATTCACACACATAAGCAAAAAGACAGCAGTCACGTTTATTTACAAGCACATGAGACGCAGGTGACACAGTGAAAATACTAGCTTATACAGACTTATTGTTACTACCCAGGGACAAGACAAAAGACAGACTACGAGCACACTTACACGGGGAATGATGATAGGGATGGCAGGTGGGATAGGGAGGTCCAACTAGTTCTGCAGCTGATCGACTCGTTGGGCAGCCGCCGCCCCTTTGCGGCCCTGCTCCAAACTGCCGTCCAGGCCTCACGCTGCTGTGGCTGCAGTTTCGGTGGCTCCAGCTGCAGCAAATGCAGTTTCAGTGGCTCGAGCTGCAGCAAGTGCAGTTTCGGTGGCTCGAGCTGCAGTGAGTGCAGTTTCGGTGGCTCGAGCTGCCGTTCAACCCTGGACTTCTTCTCGTCTCTCTGTCGTCAAAGCTCATCTCCCTTGTCTGCCTTGGGAACGCCCTGCCTGCGGGTTATATAGGCCCCACCCCTCAACCTTCGCGAACCTCCTCGATGTTTCTCTCCACACCCTCTCCAAGTCCAACCCCTTGTTCGTGGTTGGTTGAGTGGGGCTGACTCACTCCTCCCCTCTATGACGAGGTGGAGACCCGCCTTTCTTCCCCAACCCTGCCTCGTGGTCAATGGCGGCAATTGGAGCGGAGGTAGTTTCCAATCGATGAAAGGGGGAATGGAGGTTTTGGGAATGGGAATGAAGGGAATCTATCTCTTTCACTGGTGCAATGGAGTATTTCAATTAATGGGAGACACAGCCTTACCCTAAAACACATAATAAGATATAACTGTTGAACAGGGGTATTCTATGATTGGCTGTAGTGTGGGTGCTCTATGGACTAATTATAGGACGCCCTTTGACCTTTACACAGCTCCGGAGGCAGGAGGCGCAGAATAACCAATATTCATAATAAAGCACAATCAAAAAAAATACAGTCCTCATATCTGCAACAAAATATATATATATATATGTATATATATATATATATATATATGTATATATATATATCCATCTGCCATCTGCCATCTGCCATCAAATCAAATGCCCCTCCCCCTTTGTTAATTCTTGCTGCTTTACCAATTACCAAGTATAACCAATTATATGTTTTGTTTTGACTGATTGCTGTACTCTTTTATAATACTCAGTCCTTTCTTGTGCATTGAGGATGTGTAATACCCTAATAAGGAGTTCTGTGCTTGTGAGCTCTTGCCCTGTGTGGGCACAATCTCTTGGTGGCCTTGTGGCCTTGTTTGCCGCTGTGGTCTTGATTAGCGGCTGCAGTCGTTTGCCGCTGCGTTTGCCGCTGCGTTTGCCGCTGCGTTTGCCGCTTTGCCTCCTCGACCTTGGCCTCGTACTCGTCCCTTCGCTCCTGCCTGGCATGGCTCTGAAGTACTCCGCCGCAAGGCTTCTTCTGCTCAATACCCGCTCCACCCCATCATGCATCTCTGCCATCAAATCAAATGGACTCCTCCGACGACCCAGGTACATTCACCGTGGCTCCGGTCGCAAGTTTGTTTATTTGCAATCAGGTCACTCCATCCCCGTCCTCTGGTCGGCTCAGCGCACTCTCACTCTTCGTCCCAGCGCACCTGGTCACAGCAACCCACACGATCGCACCTCTTGCCTACGAACCCTGGCTAAATCACCTGAATTCATCCCTGCTGTTCAAAACAACATCAAGCTCACCCTGTTCAACACCCGGTCCCTCAACAATAAATGCCTCATCCTGAACGAATACATCCTGGATAACAAACTGGACTTTCTCTGTCTCACCGAAACCTGGCAACAACCTCTGGACTACTACACACTCAACCTCACCACACCCAATGGATATTCCTACGTCAATAAACCACGCTCGGAGGGCCGAGGTGGTGGAATTGCCGTTATCCACCGTCAAGACATCAAGACCAACCTCATCTCCATCTCATCTGCTCCATCATTTGAACACCTGGCTTTAAAACTCTCTGGTCACACGCAGTCAGTCATGGCTGTCGTCTACCGCCCTCCCAAACCACACCCATCATTCCTGTCTGACTTCTCCTACTTTCTGACCCAGCTATGTTCCCTCTCCCCCTCAATCCTCCTCCTTGGTGATTTCAATATCCACATGGACTCCACTGACTCCACAATAACCACTGACTTCACTGATTTACTCACCTGCTTTAACCTCACTCAACATGTCGACTTTCCTACCCATATCCGTGGTCACATTTTGGACCTTGTCTGCTCCACTGGATTAAATTTGCACCATCTCTATGGCTCCGACCTCACCCTCTCTGACCACTTAGCCATCACTCTGACCATCAACATCCCCGCCCCAACACCAAGGCATTATCGCACAATCAACTTCCGTAAGCTAAACGCTCTTTCACCTACCTCATTCTCATCCACCCTCTCTGAAAAAATGTCCACTTCTCCCTTCATTGACCTCCACACCCCTTCCGACCTCACTGACTACTACAACCACACTCTCTCCTCCTGCCTTGACCAGCTTGCGCCTGTAAAAACCAAAACAGTTTCTTTCACCCATTCTGCTCCCTGGTTTACCCCTGAACTCCACCTGATGAAAACTCGTGCTCGCCAACTTGAAAGACTCCGCAATAAAACGGGTCTCACAGTTCACTCCCAAGCCTACAAGGACCACATACAACACTACAAAGATGCCCTCTCCCGCGCCCGCTCTGCCTACTACTCTCAAATTATCCACTCTGGCTCCGGAAACCCAAAAGCACTCTTCTCGACAATAAACAAACTCCTCCGCCCCCTGAACACCACCACCCAGTCATTCACAGTAGACAACTGCATCTCCTTCCTCTCTTTCTTCCAACGCAAAATTGACAACATCTACAACAGCTTGACCACCGCCGCACCCGCTCCCCCTCCAACCACCTGCCCCCCCCTTGTCCTGCCATCCCCTGTCTCGGTTCTCCCCAATCTCTCCTACTGACCTCTCTGAACTCCTCATAGGAATGAAAACTGCCACCTGCACTCTTGACCCCATCCCCTCCAGCTTTGTCAAAGCCTCCCTCCCTGCTCTCTCTCCACTTATCATTGCAACAATAAACTCCTCCCTGTCTACAGGCATCGTCCCACCTTCCCTCAAAATTGCTGCTGTTACCCCCATTCTAAAAAAACCTGGTCTAAACCCTGACACCCTAAACAACTTCAGACCCATCTCCAACCTACCCTTTCTGTCAAAAGTTTTGGAACGCGCTGTAGCCACTCAACTCAAACATCATCTCTCTGCCAATAACTTGTATGAAACATTCCAATCCGGATTCCGCTCCAACCACAGTACTGAAACTGCTCTCCTCAAAATCACCAACGACCTTCTCCTCTCCTCTGACGCTGGCAACCTCAACATTCTCGTCCTCCTCGACCTCAGCGCTGCCTTTGACACCATCGATCACACTATCCTCCTCACCCGACTTGAATCCACCTTTAACGTCACCGGCACTGCCCTCTCTTGGATTAAATCATACCTCTCTGACAGATGCCAGTTCATCTCCATCAATAACTGCAAATCCCCCACTGCTCCCCTCCCCCAAGGTGTCCCCCAAGGTTCAGTTCTTGGCCCCCTCCTCTTCATCCTTTACCTGTCCCCGCTCGGTCACTTAATCCGCCGTCATGGTCTCCAATTCCACTGCTTCGCTGATGACATCCAGCTTTTCATCTCCACCAAGTCCGTCTCCACCGACACCCACTCTATCCTGACAAACTGCATCACTGAAATAAAATCCTGGCTTCAAATCAACTTCCTCAAGCTTAACTGTGATAAATCTGAAATAATCATCATTGGCCCAAAAACGCTCACAAAATCCACCCATAACTTTGCCCTCAACATCGACGGTATCCCAGTATCCACCTCCCCTCACATCCGGAATCTTGGCGTCATCTTTGACCAAACCCTTTCCTTCGACAAATACACTAAACAGATCACAAAGTCAGCCTTCTTTCACCTGAAAAACATTGCCCGTCTCCGCTCATCCCTCTCCTCCACGGCTGCAGAAACCCTCATCCACGCCTTCATCACCTCCCGTCTGGACTACTGCAATAGCCTCCTCTATGGTTCACCCTCAAAAATCACCAATAAACTCCAATACATTCAGAACTCCGCTGCCCGTCTACTCACTCATTCCCGGACCCGTGACCACATCACCCCCGTCCTTTACAAGCTTCACTGGCTCCCCATCCCCCAGAGAATCCAGTACAAAATCCTCCTCTTGACATACAAAGCCCTCCATAACCTGGCCCCATCCTACCTGGCTGACCTCCTCTCCAGACACACTCCCACCCGCAACCTCCGCTCTGCTGGTACCAACCTCCTGACCCCCTCCATCCGGACCAAATTCAGATCCTGGGGGGACAGGGCCTTCTCCATCGCTGCTCCCACCCTCTGGAACTCACTACCTCACACCATCAGAGACTCCTCCTCACTCACCACATTCAAAACATCACTAAAGACCCACCTGTTCAACGCTGCATTCAACATTCAACCCACAGCATTTAACCCCTGACTATCTCTTCTCCTTCTCCCTCCTTTTGCTTTAAATATTTCCCTATTGATTCTTGTCTTGTCTTTTTGATTCTTGTCTTATATATATGCCGTATATCGCTGCTGTTTGTTTTCTTGATTCTTGTCTTTTTGCAATTGTTGTTTTCATGTATTGTTATGCATTATGTTTTCCACTCTGTCAAAGCGCCTTTGGGCTTCTGGAAAAGCGCTATACAAAATAAATGAATTATTATTATTATTATTATATATATATATATATATATATATATATATGTAGGGAGCTGTTATGCCCCTCCCCCTTTGTTAATTCTTGCTGCTTTACCAATTACCAAGTATAACCAATTATATGTTTTGTTTTGACTGATTGCTGTACTCTTTTATAATACTCAGTCCTTTCTTGTGCATTGAGGATGTGTAATACCCTAATAAGGAGTTCTGTGCTTGTGAGCTCTTGCCCTGTGTGGGCACAATCGCTTGTTCCCCTTCCTGGCCTTGGTTGCAGCTGCTATCTCTCAGCCTCCCCCATAACTTTGCCAATATCCTGTGGGCTGACACATTTATGAGTGTCCCCTCCCTTTGTACTTTCCCAACCAAGGTCTCTATACAGAAAGTTGTAAACATGTTGCCACATATTGCTGACCATCTCCTTATCTGAGCTAACCTATGAGTGGCCTTGGATGAACTTCCTTTAACTAACTGAACAACAGGATGGGACTAATGGTGGGAGGACCAATGAGCCCATTCTGTCTCTGTATCTTGTGAGCTAAAACCACACCCTATATTCTTTATATAAAGCAAGTTTAAATCGAATTATTTCAGAGCATCTTGTTGTAGTGTTGGTCATTTTGTGTGAGCTTCCTGCGACACCCTGTTCTCCGCAAGCTTGTGTAACGAGTTCTAATAAATATATCCGTTGCTCCTTTCTCTGAGTCTTCTGAGTCCCAAGTTCTAAATCCAGTTCCGACAAGTGGTGGCAGCGGTGGGATCAGTTTGTGCAGTCCGGGACGCGGTCCCAGGCAAGTGAGTGGTGAGACCAGCTGGCTATTGATCCGGGTCAGGTGAGATGTGGTTTTCTTTTGTTTTTTCTTTATAGCCTGGGGGTCAGCCCAAATTGTAACCCACTCTCTTGCTTGGATGCCGTTTGTTCCGTTCCCTGCTCGAACCTGATCCACGAACCTAAATTTAAATACGGACCGCTTAGGTCCCGGAGCAACTGACTGTTTATGGACTCGTCAGGGTAACGTTACGTAAGGGGAAGTGCCCCACGTTGGGCACCTGAGGGTAAGGGGTAATAGATCTCTGGGTTGTGAGGGTAAGGATAAGGGCGGCGTCCCGATCCGAGGCCTACCCGGGAGACGTTGGAATTATAAGTAAGGTTAGAAGTATTATAAGGGCGTAGGACGCCAGGAGAGTACAGTAAGGATAGGTTAGACGGCTATGTAGGCGGACGAGCCTCTCAGGAGAGTACATAGACGGCCGTACCTCGTGAGGCGGGCGAACCTCACGGGTACAAGGCTACGAATCTCTCAAGAGTTAGGTAGAAGGCCGTACCTCGTGAGGCGGGCGATCCTCACGGGTACAAGGCTACGTCGGTAAACTAAATTTTCCTAGGATGGGGAACAGGATGGGTAATAAGACTGTAAAGGCAGGTGAACCGCTTAGAAATACCCCAGCATTTTTCATGTTTCGGAGGTATGGCTATGATGCTGCGAGACCAGGGAAGTCATGGGTTGCGCTGACTAAGGATCTAGGTGAACCGTGGCCCGAAGGAGGGTCTTTTGCGCTGGAAAAATTGGACGTGTTGTATGGGGCATTAGAAAAGTTGGAACAGGATACGAAACACTTCTCGCCTGACTATTGGAAAGTCTTTGGTTGGTGGAAGGAAGAAGCGATGAAGCGACACGCAAGGTCGATACAGGCCAGCTTGGCCGGTGAGGTATCAAACCTCAAGGGCCTGAGGAAACAGGCGAATAAAAAGCAGGATGAAGCGATTAAAGAAATAGAGAGGCAGGCCAACGCGCGACTGATGCCGCTCGTTGAAAACCCAGACCCCGCGGTAGGGGAGGTAGTAACCAATCTACCCTCCCCAGCCCCAGACCTAAGCCCTGTCCCGGGGTTTCAGGCACCACCTATCCTTTCTGCGCTCCCGCCACCACCTTCCTGCAACCCCGCTACCATCGCGCCCCAGTTACCCCAGAACCATCCGAGCCAGGGAAACCTGTTTACACAGCTCGGGGCTAACGGGATAGATAACGGGACCGACATCGCAGGGTTCCCACCACCGATAGGACAGGACAGGTTATACCCCTCGCTGGTAGGCTGTGATGGGAACGAGACCCCCCGAACCACCGGAATGTCTAGTTTATACCCCCCATTGAAGGTATGCCCTGGATTAACAGAGGGAGGAAAATTGTGCCCCCTACAAGTTATCGGAATTGATGCAGCAGGTCATGGGGTTCGAGAAAGGGTACCATGGAAGGAATCCGCCTTAACGGTGATGCGGGAAAGGATTCAACATTTGCTCATCGAGGACCCACGACAGATAGCACCGACCATAGCGAATTGGATCACATGCGAGCATGGCGATTGTGACTTTCGAGATATAACCCATATGGGCACTTCTGTGCTCCCACCCAAGGTATGGGAGAAGGCTAAGCAACGAGCACAGTGGCCGGTGGCAGACCCAAGGGCGGGTGCAAACCCCCAGATAACACAAGCGCAATGGGGTGATCTAAAGGCCCTGCTGCTAGAGTCTATTGAGCAGGCGCTGTTGCCAGCAGGAGGTCCGGATTGGGGAAAGATCGGGGCCATAAAACAAAAGGCAGGAGAATCAATTGGGGATTACCGGGAAAGGTTGGAAAGGGCCATCGCACGCTGGGGAGGACTGGGCCCGATGCTGATGACAGAACTACCCAACCCATTGGTAAACCAATATTTAATAGAGGGGCTTCGGCCAGCATTAAAGAAACAGGTACAGTTAGTCCTTTTCGGCTGGAAAGGAATGACAACCAACGAGTTATGCGACAAGCTGGAACAATGCCCGGGCTCCTCCTTAGAGGAGAAGAAGGATATTAAGGAGGAAATATTGCAAATGTTTGTCCAGGAGAAACGGGCTCAATTTAATCAAAATAAAAAGGGGGATCAGAGTCAGAGCCACATACGCGAACAGTGCCAGAAGTGGGGGCCTGTCCGAGGTTATGAGGACCATAGGAGGGGGTGTTTGCCTTTCTATAGGGGCCATTTCCCCAACGGAGAGTGGATCCACCACGAAAATAACGACTGCGACGGTTGTACTGATGAAGACTTTGGACTAATTAATATGGACGAAATAAAACAACAATGGACAATACCACCCCCTCTTCCTCCTCCTCCTCAGAACCCTCAAACTTGGACCGTACCAGGGCCCCCTCCCCAAATTTGGTACCCACCAAGACCCCTTCTCCAAACCCCTGGACCACCCCCCAATAGTGGGATGCAGAATGGACCAAGGGGGAACTGGGCCCCGCCTCGGGGTCCGCCGCAATGGCATCCAGTAAACCAGTCACAGTGGGGGCCGCCAGACCGCCAGCTGGGCGGAAGGGGCGCTGTAGAGGGACGACCTATGCCCTCCGCACCACCGGTTCCGCAGGAACCGTGCTTTTATTGCAAGCAAATGGGACACTGGAGACGTGATTGCCCAAGTGCTCGTAAAGGGTTTCCGCCCCAATACAATAGAGGAGCCTATTGACGGGACGCCGGCGGGTCGCCCAAGGAGTGTCCTCTTTTGACCATGACACCGGCAGAGGAACCGACCTTGACTTTGGATGTGGAGGGACGACAATTAGAATTTCTCGTCGATACGGGGGCGACTCGCAGCACAATTAACAAGGGGCAATTGCCATCTTTGCGCCCCACGGCGAGGAACATTCAAATACTGGGCGTTTCGGGTTTACCCCAAGCGCTTCCTATTTCGGAGGAAGTATGAGTAACATGCGGCCCGCTGGAGGCTAAACATGCTTTCTTGATGACCACTACCGCCCCGGCGAATTTGTTGGGACGGGACTTACTGTGCCGATTGGGCTGTCAAATCTCATGTACAGAGGAGGGAGTCTTCGTAGACGTCGCGGAATCTAAACGCGACTTGTTAATGATGGCATTGTCTCGGCCCGGCCCCACCGCGTATTGGTGGCGCTTGGATGAAGGGGCTCTGGCTACTTGGACGCATATCATAGATAATGTGTGTTTGGACAGTCCAGTTCTGCGAGATTGGCTACAACTGCACCAAATTTCGATAAAAAACTTAAAGGATAATCCACCCCATTGCACTGCGTATTATGATGCAAAGGGCGAGGACGAGAATTATCGAGAAAAGGTTAAGGAAAAGCTGGGCGAGCGCACGCCTCTACATTTATCACGGATATGGATCGGCCGTGAGGGGATAGGTATCGAGGCAGTCCTAACCTCGAGTCAGCGTGCGTTGACCCAATACCCCGAAGGAGCGGCCGCCCATGTTACCCTCACTACTGCCAAGGGGTGGCCGCCGGAAAGTGTAGGTTGGATGGTGGGGCGGTTACGAGAAGTTCCCTTACAAGGTTATCGGTGTAAAAGGGGCCGCTGGACTTTGAAACGGCTCCAAAATGGTGAAGGGTTCTCGATTGACATGAAACCACAACGAAGGGAGGGAGTGTTCGAAGAAGCAGAGTTGCCTCCTAAGGGCACCTATGCCATGAGGGCAGTGCTAACGGACCCGGGTGAGTCAGATTACCTCCTAGCGGAGGTGCCAGACAATTTATGGCCTCAGAGCGATGATGAGGTTGGACGGATGCGAGACGCCGAACTTCTAGTGATATCAGTGCAGCCGGGGATGCGCTTGCCAAACGTAAAACAGTATAAGCTACGACCCGAGGCCGACGTAGGCATAGCACCAGTAATTCAATCCCTGGTGGAACAGAAAATTATCGTGGAAACTAACAGCCCATGTAATACACCAATTTTGCCAGTAAAAAAGCCAACGAAAGCCAAATGGAGGTTTGTACAGGATTTAAGGGAGGTGAACAAGGTGATACAGGGCATACATCCACTAGTTCCAAATGGAGAAACCCTTATGATGTCAATCCCGCCGGACGCAACATACTTCACAGTTATCGACCTTTGTTCTGCGTTTTTCTCTGTGCCCATCGCGGCTGAGTCACAATACTTGTTCGCTTTCACCCATAGGGGGCGACAGTATACTTGGACAGTACTACCTCAGGGGTTTTCAGATAGCCCCACTCTGTTTTCCCGGGCGCTACACCGCGACCTGGCGGATGTGGAATTGACGGGAGGGTCAGTGTTGTTGCAATACGTTGACGATTTGTTGATTTGCTCCCCTTCTAAGGAGGCGTGCGAAATGGATTCCATGGCCCTATTAAAGGCCTTGGCGGCCAAAGGCCACAAAGTAGGCAGACCAAAACTTCAATTCGTGCGGAAGGTTGTAACTTACTTGGGACACGCCATTTCGCACGGGAAACGAGAATTGGATGCTGGACGGGTGACCGCTATCATGGAGATACCTCGTCCACGCTCGCAACGGCAAATGCTGCGCTTCCTAGGTATGACGGGATATTGCCGCACTTGGATACTTGATTTTGCGCTGCTGGCTAAGCCACTGTACGAGGCGACCAAATCAAACGCCCCGGATGAATTGGTATGGACGGAGGAATTGAGGCGATGTTTCGAAGGGCTGAAAAAGGCGTTGGTCACGGCACCGTCATTAGGACTCCCAGATTATGCGAAACCATTTACCCTTTACACTCACGCCGTGGGAGGTTTCGCCCAGTCAGTTTTGACACAAACCCATGGGGATAAGGAGCGGCCGGTGGCCTACTTTAGTAAAAAGTTAGACCCGGTCGAACGAGGGTTTCCGGTGTGCCTGCAAGCCATGGCAGCGGCCAGGTACGCAGTAGAAAGAACAGCGGACATCGTTATGGGACACCCAGTAACGCTACGGGTACCGCATTGCGTCACTTCGCTGTTGTTACAGCGAAGCACACAGCATTTGTCGAACACTAGATTAATGCAATACGAATCCGCACTGATCACTGCAGCCAACATCAAGATCGAACGTTGCACGACACTCAACCCAGCCTCACTGATGCCCACCCCTGAGGAGGGCGAACCCCATGTGTGCGCCGACGTTGTACAGCTAGTCTCCACGGTGCGATCTGATTTAAAGGACAATCCCCTAGAATACCCCGACTGTACATATTATGTCGATGGATCGGCTAAGCGCGCATGGGACGGGTCCCTGTTGTCTGGGTACGCCGTGTGCTCGGATAGCGAAACGGTGGAAAGCGGGCGTCTTCCACCTACATTTTCCGCACAGCAGGCGGAGCTGTGCACCTTGACCAGAGCGTGCAGCTTGGCAGAAGGCCTTGCCGTCAACATTTACACAGATTCGGCCTACGCTCACGGCGTAGTCCACGATAAAGGGGCCATCTGGAAGATGAGAGGTTTTCTCACATCGGCCGGTTCAGTGATAAAGAATGGCACGTTGGTAGAAGGGCTCCTCCGAAGCATTTTACTTCCCCGTGCTATCGCGGTAATTAAGTGTCGTGGCCACCAAAGGGCGGACACTGACGTTGCCCGGGGCAATGCAAGGGCGGACGAGGCGGCAGGAAAGGCCGCCAACCAACAGATAGAATGCAACATGCCGATGGTGACACGAGCAAAGGCGACATCTGCACAGATTGCTGACATACCGACTGTGGGACCACCCGCCACACCAACTAAGGACGATATCATAAACTTGCAGAACGCTGCATCGACGGCCGAACACGAGGACTGGCTCAAACGAGGGGCGATACGCCTTGGGCCAGGAGAAATATGGACCCTTGACGAGAAACCTATAGCACCCCAGGCTTTACTGCCTTGGCTGGCACGCATGGCACATCAGAATGGTCATGTGTGCCAGAGGGGGGTGATGGGACAGATAAACTACACTTGGGCGGCACCAGGACTGTCACGGATTGTATCCGAAGTGTGCCGATCGTGCGTGGTCTGCCAGCAACACAATAGAGGGGCGCCGCCGAGGCATGCACATGACGGGGGACGGCCCCCGCCAAGTGGGCCGTTCGCAACTATCGAGTTCGATTTTACAGAATTGGAACCAAGCATGTCGTTTCGCTATGTGTTGGTAATAGTAGATACGTTCACCAAATGGGTCGAAGCCTACCCATGCGTCAAGTCCGATGCCCCGACAGTAGCGAAGCGCCTCGTGCGGGATTTTATGTGCAGATTTGGCATCCCCCAGATAATTTCGTCAGATCAAGGGGGCCATTTCACGGCGCAGGTGGTCAAGGGCATCCTGAAGGCGTTGGGCGTTAAACAGTCCTTCCATTGCGTTTACCACCCACAGTCATCGGGACTTGTGGAACGAACGAATAAGACTTTAAAGAATAAACTAGCGAAACTTTGCGCAGACACAGGCTTGAGGTGGCCGGAGGCTCTCCCGCTTGCATTGATGAGCATCCGTTCCACCCCGGGTCGCATGACGGGCCTTTCCCCCCACGAAATATTAATGGGACGACCTATGAGCTTGCCCGTTTCAGCACCAACGGACATGTCCACCCTTGCTTTGCCAGTGATGGATGACATGCTTTTGAGATTTTGCATAGGCTTGTCCAATGTGGCACGCAGCATCCATGCTCGAGTGCGAGAGGCGCTGCCTGAACCAATAGGCCACGCCATCCACGACTTCCAAGCCGGCGACTGGGTGCTCGTAAAGCACTTCACCCGCAAGGCTGCTTTGGAGCCACGGTGGAAGGGACCATTCCAGGTGCTACTGGTCACACCGACGGCAGTCTTCTGCGAGGGTAAACCTTCGTGGATCCACGCCACCCATTGTAAGTTGTCCATTCCCGCACCACAAGCCACACAAGACACCGCACCTCACACTGTTGAAGACAATGCACCGTCTAGGGCACTACAGCCTCCTAAGGGCGGCAATGATGGTCATGATGATGGGAATTCTGGGTAGCTGCCGCAAACCCCCTGCCAAAGATAGGCTCTTGCACTTTGAACTATCGAGAAAGGACCTCCCCAAGTACCCAGGACACGACAACTATTCAGCGTTTCCCCTCTACCCCGTCAAGTATATAACGGCTCGCTGGGGAGACAAGGTAGCGGTGAATTGCTGTAACTTGGAAACACGCTTTAAGTGGTTGTCTGTAAGATGGGTGGAAGCTATAGTGGTACACAATAAGACACCACAGGCACGCATGACAAGACCACGCCTAGTCCTGACTAAGGTTAGGAAAGTGGAAAATGGAACATACACTGGGGACATAAGCAGTCGATATGCCCCAGGATATCGATGGGGCAAGGGCATCGAAAATACTACCCTCTTATTGCAATACACCCCCATTGGCCCGGATACAACAATGATACATGAATGTGGAATATGGCCCCCTCGCACATTAATCCCAAATGGAACTAAACCCTATTTCCGACCTAGTTGCGCCGCCTACGTCATTAAAACCCCGCCTGCCCAGGAAGTAAGAAGGAAGCCAGAGGAGAACACATACTGGAAGGTCGCACGGCATATGGCCACATTACAGAATAGGACACAGTGTTGGATGTGTATGCACCTTCCCCGCACCAGCACAGCAGGAATACCAATGGTAGTGTTACCCCTATCACTCAATGATTTGTGCTCGAAGCCACTAGACACCAAATGCCTTAGTACAACCCTGACAAGCCAAGGTTCCGACGGAACCGCGTGTAAACGAGTTTTCCAGTACTCCCCCCCCCATCCAGTCCCGACACTTTGAGGAACGTCCGGCGCCGGTTTGGGTTAAGCCGGCAAGGGGGGCCCTCTGCTTAGAAGGAAAGGGCCAAATAATGGTAGGCAAATCCGTGTGTAGAGATACCCTCCTCGCGGACCCTAGGGAAGGGAAACACATGCTGTTAGTAAATGTTACAAGTTCGCCCTTACATAACCTCACACACCTCCAGTTGGCATGGGAAGGGGAAAACGGAACAAACACTATCCCAGACCTTCGCACTTGCATGACCACTCATTTAGTGGCTCCACACGGGACCATGTTTGTATGCGGGAACAAAGCTTACCCGTATTTACCTGATAATTGGGGAGGAATTTGCTATTTAGGATCAGTTTTCCCAGAAATGGAAATGCGACAACACTTGCATAATACCCCTGCACTCATAAGGACACAACGAAGCACCTATTGGCACGACGACGGCACCACCACCTTACACGGCGCTGATTGGGAGAAAGCCATTAGTTTCTTCTTCTCATGGGCTGGGACGGTCATGAGCAGTTACCGCATTGACAAAATTGCGTTAATCTTAGAACGGGTGGCCAACGACACCGCTACAGCACATGACGAAATGTTGGACACGGTTGTCCACCTGCGTACAATGGTTATGCAAAATAGGGTTGCGTTAGATATGCTACTGGCAGAACGAGGAGGGGTATGTGGGATAATTGAGGGTAGATGTTGTACTTTTATTCCTGATCCTTCACAGGGGGTCAGTGCTGCTATTATAAGGTTAAGGGAAAGTGCTCATATACTGACAAAGGATCGAATGGATCGGGAAGCCTCCCACCAGTGGCTTACTGACTGGTTTAAAGGATGGACGGGTACGATAGTAAAGTGGATATTGACCGCCTTGGCAATAGTCCTTGGAATCGTGGTTTGTTGTGTACTAATCAAGGCTTTAGTCCTTGCGTGTGTGAGAAAGTTTACCACAGGATGGACACTGAAGACGACACCAGAGAAGGCCATGGTGATGACCGACAAGCTGACCGTGGGTCCAGATGACACTCCGGCCGTCAACGTGACTACAGATCGCGGATCCCGGAACGACGACCCGAACGAGTCACTGGGCCACGACAATGAGATCTCCGCTTCCGAAGATTGTTCTTCCATTGTTGATATTACTGATAATGATTTTGATTACACAGTTGCGGACCTCAGAGCATTCCAGGCTGCCAGGACGCCGATTACTCTGGACCCCAACATGTCGCATGCAGACGCCAACGAGTTCCTAAGGGAGTCCTCTCGTTTTTTCTCGATGTGTAAGGCTATGACTGTTGCTGGCCGCCTACGCTGCAGGCCTACGCCACCTGAGAATAATGTTACTGATGATGATGTGGGCCACTTGCAAGGGTCCCGGACTGATGATTATGTTTCAATGCAGGCTTTGCCTCTGTATGTTTCACGAGCTCACCTTTATGTCTCACAAGCTCCCAGTGAGTCAACCGTCACTGACCCAATCCTGGATTTGGACCCAACTGCAAACCCAAGCCTGGATGGTGAGGAACCCAACATTGGAGATACTTTGAGTTCCGAATCTGACTGTTTTGAAGATTCGTCCATGGAAGATTCGTCCATGGATGACGGCGGTGGAAGCAGCATCGCCTCGGACGACCTCGACTTTGACCCAAAGGAAGTTTCTCTCCCTCCTTTGGACCGTTATGCTTTGTTTTTTGGCCATAGGTTTGAGCCACCTGATACTGATGACATTGTGTCTTCCCCAGATCACCAGCATATAAGAGACCTCATGAACATGAATATCGATTGAGCGCTGAAGATCTACAAGGATTTCACCTGGGGAAGCCCGGGCGAGCTCCAGTCGGGGGGGGAGTCCTGGCCGCACCTCTGTGGACCAAGGGTGGGTCGGGAGATCCTCCTGGGTGTGGACCCCGGCGGAACCAGAGGTCTTCGTTGTGGATCTGATACGCTATTCGATCTTCATGCCTCTACGGTCTCACATCATACACCCATCTACACCTGACTTACATCATACACCCACATACCCGCGGATCATCCTGCTGAGTGCGATGTGTGGTACTTTGGGTACGGGACATGCTCACTGGGCTGCATTCACGTGGTATGTTTAGTGACACTGCCTATTTCACATTTCACTACTCTTGGAGGATTTTACATGCCATTTGATCACCCTGCTTTTACGGACTTACATTGCATACTCACATACAGACGCGAATCATCCTGCTGGGTGCGATGTGGAGTGCTTTGGGTACTACATGCTCACTGGGCTGCCTTCGCGTGATATGTTGAATGACTTTCCTGATTGGTTTTGTTTCTGCTTTGTTTGAAATAAAGGCCTTTGATTGGCTCATAGATAACGTTGTATCTTAGATCCAAAAGGGCGGTATGTAGGGAGCTGTTATGCCCCTCCCCCTTTGTTAATTCTTGCTGCTTTACCAATTACCAAGTATAACCAATTATATGTTTTGTTTTGACTGATTGCTGTACTCTTTTATAATACTCAGTCCTTTCTTGTGCATTGAGGATGTGTAATACCCTAATAAGGAGTTCTGTGCTTGTGAGCTCTTGCCCTGTGTGGGCACAATCTCTTGTTCCCCTTCCTGGCCTTGGTTGCAGCTGCTATCTCTCAGCCTCCCCCATAACTTTGCCAATATCCTGTGGGCTGACACATTTATGAGTGTCCCCTCCCTTTGTACTTTCCCAACCAAGGTCTCTATACAGAAAGTTGTAAACATGTTGCCACATATTGCTGACCATCTCCTTATCTGAGCTAACCTATGAGTGGCCTTGGATGAACTTCCTTTAACTAACTGAACAACAGGATGGGACTAATGGTGGGAGGACCAATGAGCCCATTCTGTCTCTGTATCTTGTGAGCTAAAACCACACCCTATATTCTTTATATAAAGCAAGTTTAAATCGAATTATTTCAGAGCATCTTGTTGTAGTGTTGGTCATTTTGTGTGAGCTTCCTGCGACACCCTGTTCTCCGCAAGCTTGTGTAACGAGTTCTAATAAATATATCCGTTGCTCCTTTCTCTGAGTCTTCTGAGTCCCAAGTTCTAAATCCAGTTCCGACATATATATATATATATATATATATATATATATATATATATATATATATAATATATATGTATATATATATATATATATATATATATATATATATATATATATATATATATATATATATATATATATATATATATATATAGTATATACTATATATGTATATATATATTGTTACGGATCGCGGTTTAGATGTTATGATGGGCCGAGCGGATGGTCCAACCGCAACCGTTACAGGATCCCCAATTGGCCCGACTCCCCCAACGTTGACCAGATCGCACCACAGATATTCAATCGGGAAACCTCTAAAGCGACCGAAAGAGAAGGAAAAGAGAAGAAGACAGAGTATGGAGGAAGAACAGATTTATTATACACACACAAGCAAAAAGAAGGAGCGACCAAAATTATTTACAAGCAATGGATGGAAGAAGCAGTCACACAGTGCATCGTTAACTTATACTATTCAATTTACTTAACCCCAGGACAACGATTAGGACAGACGACGTTCACACTTACACGGGGGATATTGCAGGCAGGTATGGCTTGAGGTGGATTGCTGGAGAGGGAGGCAGGGTCGGAGGTAGCAGCTCTCAATTCTTCGCGTTTTTGGCGGGAAAACCCTCGGCCGCGTATCCGCTGCCGATGCTGTAGACGTCACGCGCTGGCTCGGTCACACCTGTTCCTCTCCTTCTGGTGGAGCCGTCTCCCTCCTCTCAGCGCGTCTCTTCAAACCTTGTTTCCTCCCCAAGTATCTCTCCTTTTTGGTTTGGAGCGTCTCTCATCTCACAGCTCACAGCTCACAGCTCATCTCTTGGTCCTCTCTCATGTCATCTCCCAAAGCAGTCCCTTCCAGTCGCTTTTATTACTCGGGGCGGAATCAAGCCGCCGGCTGCGAGGGCACGCCTACCGGGTCGCTAACCGCGGTGCTGGTTGGCTGTTAGGGCTGTCCGATTCCTCCTTGAATCATGACGACGTGCCACGCCTGTGAGTTGGCGGCTCCTACCCCCCTCTTCTCCGAGATGAGCACATGGGCAATGGCGGCTTGCGGGATTGAACACCACTCGCACCGCTTTTGAAAGGAACTTTGGAGAGCGGAGATGATTGGGGAAATTGAAAGGGGCCTACGCTTATTTCGTTTGATACAATGCAGTCAATCTAGTGGGAAACACATATTTAGCCTACATAGAATAAGGAAATACACTATTTAAAAAGATATATCGTGGCCTGTGTGTAAGTTTCATGGAATTAACTAGGAGGATGGCTGCGACCATTATTTACATTACGAGGGTGTTACACACAACAAAACCATACTTTTCACATTCGTTACACTTCCTCCAAAATTGTTACACTTCTCAAAAACCGTTACACTTCTCAAATTCGTTACACTTCTCAAAACCGTTACACTGCACCCTCCTTTCTTCAGGCCCGTACTCGGGCCTACAAAACTTTAACTTAGTGTGACACGTAGGTGTAATTCCCTCTACAATTAACCTGACCCTGAGTGTGACAATCTTAAAACACAAATAAGTATGTCCCCCTATTGCATTGCACCCTGTCTAACAGACTCAAGCCCACAGCTAACCGAATTACGGAATTGTTTTCAAACTATACATTTACGGTGGGGAGCATTATTTACAGTGACGTTATTTCTTATTTACAACGCAACCCAGGACCTGTGTTTTTTTTTCTTTTTAGGGAACAAGAAAAAGAAATTCCTGTTGGGAGGGAGGAGACAGCACGCATTGCATCGATGCACCAGTACCAATACCACCAAAGCACCCAAAAGCACCAAAAGCACCAAAAGCACCAAAAGCACCACAACGCACCAAAAGCACCACTCGGTGCACAGTCACCACTGTTCATAATAAACACAACAAAACAACTGGTGGTGGTCTTCTCTTTCTCTGCTGGGCCGATGTTCTTCCCGACGTCTTCTGGCTTCATGCGGCCTACTTGGAAATAATAAAAAGCACAACTTGTGTCCATTTTTATTTAGGGCCTCAGGGGCCAACTAAGGGTGGTCCACCTGTTTGGCATAGGTGCCGCCTTACCGAGGTCCGCAAGCAAGATTCCCTGGCCACTATGGCCGGTCTCCAACAGAGGTGCCCTGCCCCAGAACCTGGGGTCCATCAAGTGGTACTTGGCCGCAGAACAGCGGTCCATAAAGTGGTACATCAACGCAATGCATGCTGGTTCTGAGAATCTCGTGCGCACAATGGCCACCTCATGCACGCTCCCCTCGGCACCCAATGGCGCACAGGTCCTCAAGTGGGAGACAAAAGGGGGGAAGACAATGAGCGAGGGGTAAGGTCACAAGGGTACACGTCAATAAAGGCAATGCAGGGTGAAGTGCATACGGAGAGCGAAGTGAGAAAAACTCGTCCCTACCGTACGTCACCCTCCCTGTCACCTACACTACCCTTGCCCTTACCCCATATTTACAAGAATTTACACCTTTACAAATTCGTCACTACGTCTTGTCTTCCCCATCTTTCCCTTCGACACCAAATTTGTCTCCAATCCCTCTACTTCAAAATTTGCCATCACCAATTCATCATCAATCCTCATAAGGAGGGAGAGATGGAATTACGCACAATGTCACACCCACGTCATGATGCGTCTCACAATCCAAAACATTTGCATTAATGAAAAATAATAAAACATGGCATGGTGTGGAGTTACTTCATCTCAGGTGAGTGGATGCAGATGGTGCGAGGAGACTCCAATCCTAACTATCCTCTAAATGATTTTAACACACTTTACACTACCCGGGGTCTCTCCCTGCCAATCCATTGGCCAACTTACACTATGGGTTCTAAAAACCAATTCCCATTGACCAAACTGTGGTGCTTCTCAATTTGGGGTCTCACTCCCCCGATTCATCTCCCGGTGCCCTCGCACAATTTCTGGGCTGCGACGTGTAGCTCTCCCAGCAGGTCTACCCACCTGCACACCTCCACCACTGTAGTTGCCACCCGAGCTTACCTAGCTCTTCACCCTAACCTAACTAACTGGGGAAGACCCCTCCTGGCTCTGTCACCCCACTCGGTGCCCTCTGGCACTGGGCTACCCGGGTCTGTCCTCCGGATCCTCGGGCCCCCTCCACAACAACTACTACCGGCTCCCAGAGCCCACCTGCGGCCTCACCTGGCCGACATCCTCACAGTGGTGGAGCGCCCAACCAACTACACACACTAACAGGCTACACGCCCAGCCATTTCCACAACACTAATGCACCCATCCAAAGACCATGCTTTCACCCGCACCACAGATGCCAATATCCAACCACAATTTACCTGTACCCTCTACCTAACACTTACACTACCCGCCCCGGGTATCCGTGATGGGGGTCCACTCTTCCCCCATTCACACCTTCGCACCATCCACTCCACTCCACAATTTCCACCATACTCACTCCACGACCATCCATTCCAATACTCCATTTATTCCACACTACCATTCTCCATACCTGTTGTTGCACACCTGTGCCCTCACGCCTGGTGCCACCTGCACCCTCCTTTCTTCCTGGACCATTTGGTCATCACAATACACATCACCATCACTCACTCATACACTGCTCCATTCACCTGTTCAGTTGCACACCTGTGCAATCACACCTGTTCAATCCTCAAACACACGGCATCATCTCATCTAACTACTCCCCTCTGAAACTTGCGCTTCCCAGTCGCCCCTTTAAACTATTGCGCTCCCACGTCATTATCATCCACGCTAATCTACCTGCGTCCCCACTACAGGTATCCTTGTCACTAACTAACCTTAACGTCACCTAATGTCATCTTCTAGGTCCCTACACACGATATCCTAACCCACCCGGGCTAGTTTTCACTGCCATCAACCCCATAAACCTAGTGCTCCTTTGCCCCCCACCTGTGAGGGATGGTGGATTTGCCATCCCACCACATCGGGGAGGTCCTACTATCAATTTCGCTCGCCCAAATTCAACAAATCAAAAATTTGTCATTTACTGCTAATCACCGTACCAATCATCAAATTTTGCCTTTTTCTAATTTTGGGTCCAAAACACTATCCTCATCACCCGTCTACTTATTAGATCCTCTCGGTGCGCCAATTCACGTCTACAGCCCGGCTTCGTACAGCCGAGCAATGAACGCGGGTTGTTTTGTCCCAGCGGCTGGATACGTCCCGCATTCGGGGCAGGGACGGGGGCTTACCCGGGCCGAGATCCCACACACCACCTCGGCGTGGAGCCATCCAATGTCCCGATCTCGACCTGCCGGCACGTCTCAACAAAAAGTGGTCGCCATGACGACCCTTCCTATCGAGCTGCCCGCTCCGCCTAGTGGAGCACGGATGCGGCCGTTCCAAGCGAGGCCCAGCGTGGATCGCGTACGGCGGTCCTTTCGAACCCGCCGTGGCTCGGATCCCCGCTGGTTCTCGCGGCACGCGAAGCCCGGCACGCACCGAGGGCCCGATTCGGCTATAAGTCGCTCTAACCGCTAACCCGGTTACCGTCGATGCCTCACCTGGATGCTTACATGCATACGCTACCCCTTTCTTGCTCATACCTCCAGCTGTTCCCATGCTCCTCGTACCTTTCCTTACACACCTCGGTACACTCATTCCGCCCACAGACTTGGTCACACACCTGACCACCGAACACCTTGGCACACATTCGTCGCTCGCACACCTCACCAACACACCTCTTCGCGCCCCCTCCTCGGTCACCTCCTCTGTGACAATCACAGGTGTGCTTTCACTCGCACACCCAACCACGTGCCTCACGACCAACTCAAGTGTGCATTCCCACACACGCTCTACCATTCCAGGTGTGCATCCTTCCATTCCAGGTGTACATCCTCGCTCACCTGTCACAACCAACTCACGCTCCGTGTCACTCTCACTACTCTCACCTCCATTCTTGACAGCGCACTCACCCTTACTCTCGACAGCACACTCTTTCCTCATGCACCCGTCCGTTACACACCTTCCTCACGCACACTCTTGCGCACACTCTCCCGTTACATCCTCTGTAACACTCACCACAGGCGTACACTTTCTCGTTACATCCTCTGTAACACTCACCACCGGCGTGCATTCCCCCTTACTCTTGACAGCGCACTCTTTCCCCATGCACCTGTCCGTTACACACCTTTCTCGCGCATCCTCTTGCGCACACTCTTTCGTTACTTCCTCCGTAACACTTACCACACCGCGCTTCCATGTACCCCCTCGCACACGCGCTACGACCGACTCACTCTCGACAGCACACTCACTGGTCGGCGCGCACTTTTTCCTCACACACCCCATGGTCGGACATTCTCGCACACCTCTTTTTTCGCACACCAGACCTGTCGCACACTTCACCAACGGCCTTTCACGAACACCCGGATCCAAACCAATCCCCAAGCCGACTGAAGCTTTCCTCACATCATGTACATTTCCGATTATATCGCCACTCACCTTGGCACCTCGTCTCCGCACCTCTTTTGCCACCTGCAAACTTTTTATTTGGTTAGTGAGCAGCACATCACGATTCGAGCACAGACCTTGTACCAATTCCATTACTTCCTCCTTTATCTCCCTCTTAGTTTCCCTCCGTCTCTTCTTAATTTCACTCACCCCCTCTTCCACCTCCTCTAATTTTTCCTTTACCTCCTTCATCTCCCGGTGCGCCCCCTCTATCTCTTCCTCTAACGCCACCTTAACCGTTTCTATGTGCGTCCTCACCTCCCGGTCCTTCGTCTCCATTACTTCTGTCACCTCCTCCAACTTCTTCGTCAACCCCTCATGTACCATCTGACATTCCTTTTGTGTTGCTATTAATTCGTTTTTAATGTCCTTTTGTGTCGCTTTTAAACCCCCGATGATTGCAGTGTTCTTTTCCACTTGGTCCGCTAGTTCCCTTTGTCCGACTGTCAGCTGTTCTACTCCCTTCGTCAGACCCTCTATGCCCCCCTGTAACCTAGCCGTATTATTCCTCACCTCTTTCTCCATACGCTTCTCACCTCGCTTTACCTCCTCGCGTAGCCCCGAAACCTCCTCACTTACACCTCGTCGTATCTCCTCCATCTCTTTTGTAGATGCCACCCTCATCTGTCCCAATTCATCCCTCTGAGCATCCAGTTTACTTTCTAACCCGATTTGCACCTCCTCTATCTGGTTCCCCATTCGTTTGATTTCCCTGGCAGACTGTTCCCCTATTTCCCGCAATTTGTCCTCCATCCTATTTTCTAACCCCATTAACCCATTTTTCACCTCTTTTATCCCGTTGTCTAACCCCTCAAAATTATTGTCTAACTTCCCAAATTTCTTGTCTAACTCCTCAAAATTATTGTCTAACTTCCCAAATTTCTTGTCTAACCCCTCACCGGTACCCCTCGCTTCGTCCCTCATTACCCCCATTTGGCCCTCCAATCGCTCACCCAATCGCTCACTATCAGCCCTCATTTGCTCATTCTGAGCCTCCATCCGGTTCCCCATTACCCCCATTTTTGCTTCTAGCCTCTCCATAAGGGCCCCCATTTGTAACATAAAAAAGGTTCGAATCCACCAGCGGCGCTGCTATGGTCGCGGGCGCGGTCGCCGTGGCCATGTGCGAGGCGCCATTTTGCGCGCCCGAAACCTCGTGCGCGAGGACGCCATTTTGTGCATCTGATACACCCTCAACCACCTCATTGCTCTCCTCCTCCCTTTCTTCCCCTAAGTCCTGGGTTACCCCTAACCCGTCTATCTCCCCCACCGACATCCGATCGCCTTGATTGTCCATGGCGCGATCTCAAAATTCGGGTTTTATAAAACAAAATTTCGGCAGCTCGTAATTTTGCCAAAAAATTTTTTTTTTTCTACACGTTTTAAAAATTTGGTTCGGGCCTCGAGTCCCACTCCTGACACCAATTGTTACGGATCGCGGTTTAGATGTTATGATGGGCCGAGCGGATGGTCCAACCGCAACCGTTACAGGATCCCCAATTGGCCCGACTCCCCCAACGTTGACCAGATCGCACCACAGATATTCAATCGGGAAACCTCTAAAGCGACCGAAAGAGAAGGAAAAGAGAAGAAGACAGAGTACGGAGGAAGAACAGATTTATTATACACACACAAGCAAAAAGAAGGAGCGACCAAAATTATTTACAAGCAATGGATGGAAGAAGCAGTCACACAGTGCATCGTTAACTTATACTATTCAATTTACTTAACCCCAGGACAACGATTAGGACAGATGACGTTCACACTTACACGGGGGATATTGCAGGCAGGTATGGCTTGAGGTGGATTGCTGGAGAGGGAGGCAGGGTCGGAGGTAGCAGCTCTCAATTCTTCGCGTTTTTGGCGGGAAAACCCTCGTCCGCGTATCCGCTGCCGATGCTGTAGACGTCACGCGCTGGCTCGGTCACACCTGTTCCTCTCCTTCTGGTGGAGCCGTCTCCCTCCTCTCAGCGCGTCTCTTCAAACCTTGTTTCCTCCCCAAGTATCTCTCCTTTTTGGTTTGGAGCGTCTCTCATCTCACAGCTCACAGCTCATCTCTTGGTCCTCTCTCATGTCATCTCCCAAAGCAGTCCCTTCCAGTCGCTTTTATTACTCGGGGCGGAATCAAGCCGCCGGCTGCGAGGGCATGCCTACCGGGTCGCTAACCGCGGTGCTGGTTGGCTGTTAGGGCTGTCCGATTCCTCCTTGAATCATGACGACGTGCCACGCCTGTGAGTTGGCGGCTCCTACCCCCCTCTTCTCCGAGATGAGCACATGGGCAATGGCGGCTTGCAGGATTGAACACCACTCGCACCGCTTTTGAAAGGAACTTTGGAGAGCGGAGATGATTGGGGAAATTGAAAGGGGCCTACGCTTATTTCGTTTGATACAATGCAGTCAATCTAGTGGGAAACACATATTTAGCCTACATAGAATAAGGAAATACACTATTTAAAAAGATATATCGTGGCCTGTGTGTAAGTTTCATGGAATTAACTAGGAGGACGGCTGCGACCATTATTTACATTACGAGGGTGTTACACACAACAAAACCATACTTTTCACATTCGTTACACTTCCTCCAAAATTGTTACACTTCTCAAAAACCGTTACACTTCTCAAATTCGTTACACTTCTCAAAACCGTTACAATATATACATTTCCCATAAAAGAGTAATTATGTCTCATATTGTAATTGTAGACGGTGGCTTACAAATCAAGTCTCAAGGGCGGTGTACAGGAGAGAGACAGCAAAGCTGGGTCGATTGAAGGGCGTGAAGGCAGCGATGTTGGGCCGTGGGTCAGATTGCCACTCAAATCTAAATGACTGAAGGGACAGCAATTGGAGCGATCAGCAAGGGTTCTCGAGTTACCCTCGACTGCGTCCAACAGTGAAATTTGTCAGATGATAGATGGTAAGCTAACAGTAGGAGACAAAGACACCTGGAATGTGGAAGTCATCATGGACAACATGAGTCCCAGATCAAGGTTCACACTGGAGGATGAATGATGGTGAATTTCTTCAAGTCCCCACTGAGGGGAGGGAGCCCGACGAGCCGTGTGCTGAAAAAGCTACTGAGCAGTGCTCAGAGCAAGAGGAGCCAGACCAAGTGTTAGATGTTGAGATCCTGAGGGCAGCACTGGAGGAGCCCACAAAAGAGTCCATCATGGTAGAGGTGAGTCTGTTGAAGCAGAAGCTAATGGATGAAAAAGACCGTTTCATGGATAGGTGGTGCGCTGTGAATGCCTGCTTGAGTATGATAGCAGAATGGCGGATGAAGATGCTGAGGTAGAAGAACTTCGGCATCAGTTGAACACAGCCTCACTCCTTGAAAAGAATGGAGCCTGATTGACAGGGAGAGCAAGAAAACGTACTCTATTGCTGCAGCTTTCCTCTGCGTGAGGCTTGATTCAGGTAGTAAGACTTTGGCTGCACAAGATTTCTGGCATACCTCACAAGCGGAAGGTGAGCATGTACCAGATTTTATAAGACGACTAGACCGCACATTCAATGTTGCATATGGCAGAGATGGGATGTCGAGCGAAATGAGGAAAATTCTCCTGCATGGCCAACTTAAAGACACGTTGGGACAAGAGATCATGAAAGCACCAGCCATTTCGGGGGTGCAGACATGTACAGAATTATGTCTAGCCACGCATAACGAGAAAAGTGCCAAGTGGAGTTGTGCAAGCGACAGCAATATTCAAAAGAAAACTCCACCTCTATGTGCATTAACAAACTGACTGACGATAAACGAACAGTTTCTCTCTATAGCAAGCCATTACATTCTCCTAGCAGGAAAGGATGAACATCCGACCCCAGGAGATGCTTTGTATACAACGCGCTTGGTCATCTGACTTGTGATTGCCGATTCAAGCAGGATGAAAGTGGATGTACCCACTTCAAACCTAAGGCAGGGGAAACTAAGCAAGTACCTGTGACTCAAGGTACCTGTGACTCAAGCGTCGAGAGAGCCCGACACACCAGGCCTGCTTGATCTCCTGTACTCCTCTGAGGATGAGCAAGGTGAGGGCCGGGGTAAGCCTGGGCCATGTCAAAGATCAAGGGAGTGTTCTCAAGTGTGTGAGGGTAGAGATTCAAGGCGTCCCTGCCTATGGAATTGTTGATAGTGATGCAGATATAACCATTCATTATAAGTGGTGCCATCTTCCGCAAGAGAGCCTCGGTGGAAAGACTCCAGAAAATATATTGGAAAAAGGCAGATGAAATACTTCGCATCTACGATCAGCGTCCCTTTACATTGGATGGATGCATCGACCTCGACATTACCTTTGGCAGCAAAATGATGCACACCCCATTGTACATTAAGACTGACTCACATGAGCAGCTGCTATTGTCTGAAGCAGTGTGTGAACAATTGAGGATTCTTTCCTATCACTTCTGTGGAAATATGGAGGCGAGGGTGCAGGCAGGCAAAATCTGCATCAGAGCCATCTGGTGACATTGAGGAAGCAAGTAATGAAGAGCCACATGCAACTCTACCAAACATTTTGGTAATCCTTGTTCAGTCATTGCCTCATCTGCCAGGGAAAAGCACAATGGTCCAGGTACTGGTCTGACAGACAGCATACTGGGAAAGTATTACTACTGGAGGAAGACCAAAAGACTGAGTATGGGATCAGTGTGCAAGCTCCAAATGCTCTTATTACGCTAACGATGGATGGCCGGGCAGAATTGATGGTGTCAAATAGTCTTGGATTTACGCAGAAGGCACCTCCTGGTGTAACAGTCGGTGAATCATTCTATGTGATGGTCATTGGCTCCGAAGAGGCAGACATCAACCATTATCTTGCTGAATTAACTCTTCAAGGAAATTGTGATGTCATGAGAGTAAACATAGATCCTGACTGAGCTCCTCACCATCAGAGATTACTGGAGTTGGTGGGGAGACCAGAGCTACTGACCGCAAGCAACAAAAAGGCTCCATACGTTTCTTGCCCAGAATCATGACGCTTTTGCCCTTGATCCAGGAGAAAGAGGGGAGACTGATGTGGTTAGCATGGAGATCGATACGGGGGACCTTCCTGCTCGAAGGCAACCACCCGGCAGAATGTCTTTCACAGTGAGGCAGTAAGTGTCAAGACTCCTGGAGGAGATGCAAAGACACGGAGTCATACAGCCTTCAGTTTCCCCTTGGGTAATTCCAGTTGGCCTTGTTCGGAAAAAGGATGGCTCTTATCGTTTCTGTGTCGATTACAGGGCCCTAAATGCAGTTACTGAAGCAGCCACGTTCCCTCTTCCCCGCATTGAAGACTTACTGGATCAACTCAGGAAGTCAAAGTACTTTTCTACCATTCACTTGGCATCAGGATTCTGGCAGATAAGAATGAATCCACAGTCTCAGCAGTAAAAAGCTTTTGTTACTCCGCAAGGTAGGTTCAAATTTAGGGTGACGCCCTTTGGATTGATTAAATGCACCAGCAGTGTTTCAGCATCTGATGCAACAAGTAGTGGCATGCCTGAATACTGTTTCTGGGCCTGACTTTGTCTCTGTTTACATGGATGACATATTGGTCTTCTTGCAAATGCTTGAAGGATACTTGGAGTACCTGCAGAAGGTTATTGTACAATTGACAGAAGTAGGCCTGAAATTGAAGCCATCAAAGTGCTGTTCTCTATTCAGAAGGAGTTGGAGTGTCTTTGGCACCTAATCACTCCTGATGGCTTCAAGCCTAATCCTCGGCTGCTTACAGCTGCTTGCGAGTTCCCACCACTTCATAACATATTAGACAAACACCATTTCCTTGGCTCGGCCTCATACTACAGAAAATGTATTCTCAAGTTTGCTAGGATTGCTCCACCTCTTCATGAGCTCACCCTCAAAGGAGCTAGCTTTGTGTGGACCGCTCACCATCAGTCAGCACTCGATGAATTGAAGACGAAACTAATGACCGCTCCAGTTCTTGCATATCTGAAATTTGACCGTGACTTCAGGCTGGAAACCAATGCTTCAGTTCAGGGATTAGGAGCCACCCTATCTTACATACAAAATGATGGGAAACTGCATCCTGTGGCTTTGCCAGCTGGGCCCTCAACCAGTCTGAGAGGAACTACAGTATAACAGAACTGGAGAGGCCTGCTGTTGTGTGGGCTATCTCTCACTTCCACCACTACTTGTACGGCAACCACATGACTGGATTTACTGCCCACAATGCAATCAAGGCTGTACTAGAAACCCCAAACCCGACAGGGGAACATGCTGGTGCAGGCAACATTGTATGGGGGAAGGGTGAGAGAAGTGAACATCACCTACTGAGCCAGCAAAGAGAACTTCAACTCATTGATGTACAGCACTCCACCTGCTGGAGATGTTTGCTCCCCTGACTCTTTCGCTGGTGAACAGATTAAGGATCCAAGAGTCAAGGAGGTATTCAACTTCCTAGGACAAGGTCAACTACCGCAGGATGACGCCATGGCTTGTAAATTGGCCCTTCAGGAATCTCGATTTGCTATCGTTGATGGAATCTTCTACTACATAGATCCCAAGCATGGAAATTGTAAGAGGCTGGTGGTACCCAGCCAATTGCAACAGCAGATCCTAGGAGATGCCCTAACTCCCTGATATTGCATTGGTGGTGGAGAGGCTTGGACACAGATGCAGTTCAATTCGCTAAAGCCTGTCCCGAGTGTGTCAAAGCTACAGGAGCTGGCTGGAAGAGCAAGCCACCACTGCAGTCCATACCAGTTCAGCGTACATATTAGATCCTGGGAATTGATATCATGGACTTGACACATACATAGGGGGAATAAACATGTTGTTGTGATCCAAGACCTGTTTACCAAATGGCCCGTGGTGTTTGCCGTTCCGGACCAGAAGCCTTCCAGGATCGCAAGGTTCTTGGCTGAAGAAATCATTCCACTGTGTGGGTGCCAGAAGCAATCCTTTTTGAATGAGGTACTAACCTTCTGTGACACCTGATCCTCAATCTATTCAAAATGCTGGTGATTAACAAACTATATACTACAGCCTACCATCCTCAGTGTGATGGTGCAGTTGAGAGGTTCGACCGTATATTGAAGATGATGCTTCGGAAACACACAACTCGTTTCGGGAACCAGTGAGGCAAGTACCTACCAGGAGTCCTATGGTCTTATCAAAACACTCTGCATACTTCTACTGGAGAAAAGCCCTCGTTTTTACTGTTCGGCATTGATTGCTGTCCCCCATGGAGGCATCATACTTGCCAGTATCAGACATTGGCCCCACGGATTTCAAAGATTAACGTGAGGAGCTCTTGCTCTCCCTGTCCTCTGTCAGGCAGCTAGCAGTCGAGAGCAGGCTGAAAGCTCAAACTAAGAATAAGGAGCAACAAGTCAGGAGACGACGATGGTTCACGAGCGAGTGGTATTCAATGACAAAGGACGGAATATAACTGAAACAGGCCCGGACTGGGGGTCGGGGGCCCGAAACGTGGCAGGTGTTGGCCCGCGACATGCGGTGTACATGCCTATTTACAAAGGGCCCCAATGCGCTGCGTGCACAGGCCTTTAAGAGCCAGCTGTTCGTAATTGTGTGTGGTGCTGGCCTGGAAAAGTCTCAACGAAGGTTACTGACCTTGAAATTAGATATAAAATAATGTATAATCAGTTATGAGGTTAGTTAGCTACATGATACCGAAAATTCGGTTCGATTCCGACAACTTTGAAAATTTGACCTTTGTGACCTTCAACGGTCAAAGGTCGAAGATTCTGAAATTTGTTGGAAAACTTGTATTTCATGATGTATGTGATAATATAAGATGATGTACGACATTTAACCCTATCAGGAAGCGAACAATGTAATAAAACCATCAAAAATCTGACTTTTCTAAATTTCGTGACCTTGTGACCTTGACCTTGGGGCGAAAATGAAAAATCGAGCTCCGTGGGGCCAATGACATTGGCCTAACCAAATACCGAAACCCCTGTCAGATTCCACCAACTCCCTCGGAGAAGATGTAGCTTGAACTCGATTACCCCCTAAAATGACATCTTTTTCGGGCGTGGCTCCGCCCACAATGGGCGCAATACGCCCACTCTAGGCAAGACACAACTAGATCATGATATCAACCTCCCACACAAGTTTCATCAAGATCGGATGATATCATCGGGTAGTTATGCTGCGGACAGACAGACAGACAGACAGACAGACACACACCCATGACGAATATAGTGGTCACTCTGTTTGATAACTCGTGAACCAATATGATGGAGCCTGGAGGAACAACCACGCTTGACTACAGGCTGGGGGATTGAGTGTTGGTTCGGTTCCCACAATAAGAAGCTGGACGACAGAGGAAACTCTCGAGATGCTGGCATTGTCTATACAGGATAATCAGTAGACAAGACCCAGATGTCGGGGTTGTGAAAGTGTACTACCCACAGCATGGGGAGATGTGCGTGCCCCAGTCAAGAGTTTGCGCATGCCCCATATCTTTTCCCGCTGGCTACTATTGGTACGGCGGCAATAGAAAGGGGCCAGGCTGTCCACCCAAGTCGATTGATTAGATCACCTGTTAAGCTCAGAACCTCCCCATGAGAAAACTGAGACTCAACATGAATAGGGCAAGAGTGACTCTGTTAGTACGGTGGATAAGCTCTCATATTATAACAATTGTGCATTTTATGAGAAAAGCATGAAATTTCTAAAATATTAGTAAAATAAAATAAAAGTTAAATAAATAAAGTTAAGTTAAATTAATTAATAAAGTTAAAGTTAATAAATAAAGTTAAAGTTAAAGTTAAAATGAAATAAAATAAAAGTTAGTGCATACCATGAGGTTTATTTTCAGATGTGGAGGGAAGTCAGATTTGACCTCTGACGACCGTGAGGTCAAATCCAAAATGGCCACCAGTCCACCGGGTCTAATGTTCAAATGCGCTTAAATTTGGAACCAAACAGTGTAGAAAAACATTATCGGTGTCATTTCCAACTAAATTGGGGATGCCCATTCATTTGGTGATACTTTTGAGATTGCCAGAACTCAAGGACATGCATTTAGGTCAAGGTCAAGGTCAAATTAAGTTAAATATTGTTATGTCTGGGGGGTAGAGGAATATCTAGAGCCAGTGTTACGGATTAGTCACTTCCGTTGTTGTGGTTCTCATCCACTGTAAACATTTTTGGTTCCATGTACTATTATTGTTATCGTTTAAGTGAATTGGAGATAACTGTTTTCAAAAGGTAAAAAAAATTACTGTTTTAAAAAGAAACCGGAAACCGGATCGGGAACCAGACGAAGAAGAAGAGGAAAAGGAGGCGGAGCGAGTGAGGTCGGAGAAGGAGCCGAGCTGCTTGCAGGTCTTGAGCAAACGCTGGCGAACGGGGGTCACGAGTGAACTTTGGGTTTCCTGGGAAAGGGATTCCTGCGACAGAGTTGTTATCACTGTGACAGATAAACCTGCGTGTCAGGTTTTGCGGTTGATTCCGAAGAGAATCTTTGGAGTGCCGTTATGTCTCGAGTACGGGCCGTTGGCCCTTTTGTCTCGCACCTGATTTCGCATCGCTCTAGGCTCTTCACCTCGCTTCAACCATTTCACCGCATCCAGACGTTAACCTGGTGTGTGTGTGTAACGTGGATTTTGGAGTGGGAATTTGCGGTTCGCCGTTTGTGAGCCATTGAACATCCATACCCGAAGGTGTGATTTCCCAGTCGCTTATTGAGGACACCTTTGCCCATCTTTGGCAGTGTGACTGTCAACCGAACGGGATTCTGGTCTCGATATGACATCGTTCTGACGATCACTGGAGCTTGGATCGACTTTGGCTTGATGCCGGGATAGAGACATTGGGAATGTTCTTTTCGCTCACTTGGAGCACAGTGAGTTACATTGTACGAAACTGATGGTACCATCATAGGAATGATATATTGGTTGTATAATTGATTAATATTGTTATTGTGCTGTTATTTTTGTGTGACCTTAATACAATACTTGTTTATTGGTAACAATTGGTGTGGTTTCACCATTGTCTTTGACACACAGAATAACATCTTTCTGCCGTGACTCCTCTCGGGGCTCGGCGGTACACCGTGACCGGGGTTTGGGGAGGAGCACGCAACACCAGATAGATCTGTATAGGTAGGCATCCGACTGTCAAGATAGGGAATCTACCTGTAATAAGTTCTATGTTAGTCCGGTTTGTCGGGATAAGCTGTATTGATGTCCCCGCTATGAGGGAGCAGGGCATGCTAAATAGTACAGGCATTATGGATAAGATTCCTTTGTTGGGAATCTTGGGCCTGATGTAGTGACCACCCGGGCATGTGGCCTGACACCCTCTCCCTGAGACTCTGGGACAGTCAGCATGTGGTGACCTGCCATGCTGTGTTGGTCTATGGACACAGGTCGAACTGAATGGACAGGGATGGACATAGCCCACTGGAAAACCGATAGAGCATCTGCGGAATGTGATGGTGTGAGAGTGACCATCCACAGATGTTCCGTTATGATTTGTGGACTCGGTTTGGGAAGAGAGCCACAGGATTGATGAATTGGGAAGTTGTAACGTGCCGAGCATATGGGCCATGCTCAGCTGGCATGTGTATGGAGAAGCACCCTTCTTTGGTGAGTTTAGTAAAATGTGAAAAATGTTTGGCACGTGTAATCTGAGGGTTTGATGCAAATTTAAGGATGAATTTTGAAATGTCATGGTGGTTACTGACATCAGTGGCACCATTATTGATCCAGGTGTGTTCAGACCAAAGTGTTGGAGGCTGTGATAAAATTGAAAGATTAGCATGACACAGCCTTCAACTGGTTGCGGGGGCGACTGCACCAATATTAGTGACGCGGGGTTATGGGGATGTAGTTGTGTAGTCTGGGGGTCAACGTGGTGCTATGGGTGTCCGAGGTGTGTGGACCATGTCTTCTGGGTGGGTCTCCTGGTGGAGCATGGCTGTCGATTGGACCTTGGTGTGGTCAAGTGTGGGTGAGCACTGGGGGCTGCGGTTCTGTGTACTGGGGGACGAGGGCGGCGTAGGTGACGTGAGGGGAATGCCACGCACTGCGACCGTCTCCCCCAGGGCCAAGGTTGTGCGTGCGGTAGTGTTGTTGGCAGCAGGTGCTCACCACATTGGCCAGCTGGGGCTGGTGCAGCTGTGTTCCTCGCAGGGGGGGCGAAGGATGGATGGTGGGTTGCACCCTTATGGACAGTCACGGGCCATGTTGGCGTTTCGACTGCTCACCTTGTCCCGATGACCCTTGCACGGTAGAGGTGCGGAGCTGTCGTAGCCACAGGTAGTTGTTTAGAACAGTTCACCGTTGATTGCGGATCCACATACCTGCCAGTATAGTGGGGACAAAAGTGAAATTTGGAAAAATTTGATTGGCCCAATGATAAATTTTGGGATTGTGAGGGTGGATGGCACTTTGGACCTGACCAACCGGAATACATGCACATCAAGGTAGGGTTAAGGCCTTGATGGTTACTGTCCCAGGCTTCAGGACTTGCTTAGTAAATTGGGGGACATGTAATTTGGAGTTTGGGCGGGTGAGAGTGATGACATGGCCGGTGAGGGGGGTGGAATGTGTGCCACAGAGTCTTGTGGGTGGCGTTTGTTTTTGTGTGGTGGTTATGTGTTTTTATGTGGTCGTGGAGAATGGAAATATGAGTGTGGTGATTATTGTGTTGAAAATGGATATGTGTTGGTAAAATGTGAACTGGGGATTTCACAATGGCAGGCCATGGCAACTCTTGTAACATCTTTTTGGTACCATCTTCTATGGAAATGTGTTGAGAATGGAATGGCAGCTGGGGAGCAACTGTGTTTTGGGGATCTTGTGGGTGGGGAAGGTGTGTGTGTCTGCAGGTACAGATCAAGCTCTGAGGAGCGATGCCTGCGGCCCCCCCTCTGCGGCAATTACCCCTGGCAGCCAGTGGTATCTGGAAATTGGAGCTCGTCAGTGGAGGGTCTGTTTGGGCACCGTGGGTTAAAGGAGACTCCTGGCGACCCGAGTAGCGGCGCGGAAGCAGGAGGCAACGGAGCCTGGTGTGTGGAGACCCTCACCGGTGGGGTAATGGCAAAAAGGGCTGTTTGGCTGTCACGGGGCCAAGAGGTAAAGGGGGGGGGGGGGGGACAATGAGTTGTTCGTCAAGTGACTTTTGGGACTGTGGGCACCACAGCCTGAAGCACCCCCACCATCTTACTGGTGCGGTACCTCCCCGCTGCCTAGTTGAGAGAAATGCACACCACGAATGACATCTATGCCATGGTCCTGCAGGGGGGTGAAATAAGTATGTGCTGGTAATGATTCGTGTTTAATGATTTTTGGAATGTGTATGAGTGGTTAAGGGTTTGTGTTGTATGAATGAGGGCGAAATCCACCGAGCCATGTCACTCCCCTGTAACACCAGGAACAGGACCCGCGGAAATTTATGGGTGCATTGGGATGGCCCCACAGGTAAGGTTGGGTCTTGTGGCATCCACCGAGGGACACGGTCTGCAGACTGGGGTTGTACAAATGTTTATAAGAGTTTCGAATTTTTGAATATTTGGTTAAGGTTAATGTTTGTGGTTTAGGTAGATTTTGAGTGTTGTTTGTTTGTTTCCTCCCTCCGCAGGAACGACCAATTAAGAGGATTGTACATATTTGCATGATTGGTAAGGGGATTAGCATTTTAAGGAGAATAGGTAAGTAGCTTCGGCTCACTTCCCGCAGCCCTCCTGATTTATTTCATAGGTTAATTAAGTGTGAGACAGTAAGTGATAAGACTGGAATGGTAGCGCCTGCAGTGAACCTAGCAGGAGCTATGGTTCCGGGGGGAGGAGGGGGGGGGCTGTGTTATCCCTGGGGGGTGGAGGAATATCTAGAGCCAGATAGATCTGTATAGGTAGGTATCCGACTGTCGTGATAGGGAATCTACCTGTAATAAGTTATATGTTAGTCCGGTGTGTCGGGATAAGCTGTATTGATGTCCCCGCTATGAGGGGGCAGGGCGTGCTAAATAGTACAGGGATTATGGATAAGATTCCTTTGTTTGTCGTTTCCCCCTGTCGCCAAACCTTTGTCCCTTATGGCAACGCATACTCATATAAACACTTAGATAGGCCCTTTAGTGCAACATTAAATAATTCCCCTTCCCCTTACAAGGACCTTGGAAGAAGACAGGCAGGAAGCCAGATCGGGGCACCGCCGGATGGCCGCCGCCAGCCGCACCACCAGCTGGCCTAGCAACATCGCGTGAGATGAGCTATATCCACGCCAGAGGGAACGTGTGATTGGTCGGTGCAGAAGGCGCGAGCCTTGAACCAATCAGCGTGGAAGGCGGGAGACGGTTCAGGAGACGGCAGGAAGCTACGAGGCTCTGATTGGTGGCACACCAAAACTGACGTGAAATGCCAAGTTAGAAAAGGGCTCGCTGACGTGCTTCGCTCTCTTCTTCGTACTGGGCTCTTCGCTCTTGGTATTGAGTCATGCTGGTCCTTCGCTCTTCGTTGTTCGTTCTTGGCTCTTAGCTCTTGGTACTAGTCTACTTGCCAGCAATGTGAACCCGGAAATGTTGAGTACCCCAAAGTTTTAAGTTAGAAATGTACAGTATGGGTCCCCAGCACTTAGAAACTGCCGGATGCTAACTTGCATATGTTGGGAAATTAGCAAAATTAGCATTAATAGCATTAACCCTATCAAACATAGGCCTGGGACACTGAAATTTCTGTTTCGCTCTATTGCTCCACTTTTATTCATAGTGTAGCAGCATAGCAAACCTGTTGTGCATTTTGTGATACAAGCACCAAATTTGGCACAAATGTACATTAATATGTTGCGAACATTTTCAGATATTGGGCCACTTGAAATTCCGTAATTTTTTTTTTCAAATTTTTTCAAATTTCGTAATTTCAAATTTTTCGGGTGACACCGTCACAATTTCGGTCTTCGAGGCCGGCCGATATAGTGGGGCGGCTTAGCCCAAATATTCAAAAGAATTGTGCATTTTGTGATACAAGCACCAAATTTGGCACAAATGTACATTAATATGTTGCGAACATTGTGTGGTCAGCAATGAAGACGAGAGTCTGAATTACATGTATGCAAAAGACCTTGTGAACCAGTGAAGCAAATACACGGGTAAGCATGAATTAAATCTAGGGCATGATATAATTTCCATGATGTTTACCTCTACACTCAATGGTGGAAGGAGGTAATGTTTTGATCCCAGCTTGTCTGTATATCTGTTTGTCTGTTAGTCCACAAAATTCCAGACAAAGCTTGTAGTAGTGGTAGTTGTAGTGGTAGTGGTGATAACAGAAATTGTTATATAGAACTGAACTTATATTATTATTATATGCAGAAAATAACTTCATTTCTATATGCCCTGCAGTGGACAGGTTAATTGGTTTATGCACTGAAGGGGTCACCCTGGTGTGCACTGCTGTGTTCTGCCTCACTGAGTTGTTCAGGTATGATGTACTCAGCACAAGCTTCCGGTCGGCCCGGAGGTGGGGGTGCGGGGCCTGTCACGGAACGTCAAAACAAACGGCCTGCCGGGGCCGCCCAAAAGTCGGGCGTGAGGGGCGCGTCCACTAATGGAACGCCTCTCGCTTCCCAGATCGAGGGCCACGTGGTCAGGAGAACCTCGTCCCTTCCGGTCACACTTTGCCTATCGGCCGGCCTCAAAGACCGAAATTGTGACGGTGTCACCCGAAAAATTTGAAATTACGAAATTTGAAAAAATTTGAAAAAAAAAATTACGGAATTTCAAGTGGCCCAATATCTGAAAATGTTCGCAACATATTAATGTACATTTGTGCCAAATTTGGTGCTTGTATCACAAAATGCACAATTCTTTTGAATATTTGGGCTAAGCCGCCCCACTATCACAGGTATTAGAGGTAACAAAGGTAAGTACCATACCAAACTAGAATAATATGACTATGGGTAAATAATATCCTCAAAATTAAAACACAAGTTTACCCAAAATTATCAGAGCTGAAAAATATGTGCACTAGTTACACAACATAAAACTTCCATCAAGAAAGAGCGTCTTGCACTTCTACTACTCTGCACTGTTATAAAGCATATCCTCATCATAAAACTCATCCTCATCGTCTTCATCTTCTTCTCCTGACTCGACATTCTTGTCATATTGCTCTCCTTGCTGTGAGTGTGTGAGTGTGTTGCAACATGTACTATCAGAGCCTTTGCAGAAGCAGTAGCTGGTACAGGCCAGGCCTGCAGCTACGCAGCTGCACTTTGCTGTTAAACAGGGCTTTAACCCAGCTTTGCAGCTACAGCTGATCATTTCCAACATGGCAGGAGGAGCAACAGGGCTTGCATCCAGGATGGGCATGATGACTTCCTCTCCCTTCTCGCCTTTCTTCTTATTCCATCCAAACTCTGTTATGTCCACAGCTGGTGGGTCAGGGCTGTCTGCTGCTTTCCAAAGCAGCACCTGTAGATGGGCACGCCGTCCATGGAGGAGAGCGTTGCGCTCTGTAGGAGGCAGTGTCTTCAGTGCTGGGGGGGTTTTGCGCTTTCGGTAGATGTCATATCTGGCGACGTTCAGAGTTGCCGACTCCCTCTCGTTGTACAGAGCCAGGAAGAAACCACTCACTGCCTCTGTAATCTGTAAATCAGTAGCTCTCTCCTCTCCGATGAAGTGAAGCAGGTCACCAGGTACTACTCTCATGGCCTTGAGTGCGGACACCTTCCCTTTCCCCGCGGGATATGAGGTGGTGTCACATCCGGAGAGAGCATGCATAGCCAGGATGGAGCGACACTGCTCACCGAGATTCTCTACTGTCGAATTGATGTTGAGAATAGTGCCATCCCATCTCTCCATCTGCAGGTTACATGTGATACCCACCTTCCAGCACCAATAGACCATGAGTACGAAAACATCAGTGTCGTCGCTGAGAATGCGGACAGGTTCAGCTCCGCGACTGGCTCCATCCAACATGTATGAGATGAGGGAGACGTCAGCCTCGTCATGAGTGACAATACTGTCTGCTTTGCTGACCATCTTGATGTGATCTCCTATGCTGTGTGTGCACAGGAGCTCACACAGTCTCCGTTTGTTTGTCTTGTTCTTCATCACTTTGTCGCGGCTAGGTAGAGGGGTTGTCAGTGAGAGTCGGTACTCTGTTGAGCTCTTACTGTCAGGACCGTCACTAGTTGAGCTCTTACTCTTACTTACAGAGTCGGTACTCTGTCAGGACCATGTTTTCGTACTCATGGTCTATTGGTGCTACTGATTTACAGATTACAGAGGCAGTGAGTGGTTTCTTCTTGGCTCTGTACAACGAGAGGGAGTCGGCATCTCTGAACGTCGCCAGATATGACATCTACCGAAAGCGCAAAACCCCCCCAGCACTGAAGACACTGCCTCCTACAGAGCGCAACGCTCTCCTCCATTGACGGCGTGCCCATCTACAGGTGCTGCTTTGGAAAGCAGCAGACTGCCCTGACCCACCAGCTGTGGACATAACAGAGTTTGGATGGAATAAGAAGGAAGGCGAGAAGGGAGAGTAAGTCATCATGCCCATCCTGGATGCAAGCCCCGTTGCTCCTCCTGCCGTGTTGGAAATGATCAGCTGTAGCTGCAAAGCTGGGTTAAAGCCCTGTTTAACAGCAAAGTGCAGCTGCGTAGCTGCAGGCCTGGCCTGTACCAGCTACTGCTTCTGCAAAGGCTCTGATAGTACATGTTGCAACACACTCACACACTCACAGCAAGGAGAGCAATATGACAAGAATGTAGAGTCAGGAGAAGAAGATGAAGACGATGAGGACGATGAGGATGAGTTTTATGATGAGGATATGCTTTATAAAAGTGCAGAGTAGTAGAAGTGCAAGACGCTCTTTCTTGATAGAAGTTTTATGTTGTGTAACTAGTGCACATATTTTTCAGCTCTGATAATTTTGGGTATACTTGTGTTTTAATTTTGAGGATATTATTTACCCATAGTCATATTATTCTAGTTTGGTATGGTACTTGCCTTTGTTACCTCTAATACCTGTGAATAAAAGTGGAGCAATGGAGCGAAACAGAAATTTCAGTGTCCCAGGCCTATGTTTGATAGGGTTAATGCTATTAATGCTAATTTTGCTAATTGCCCAACATATGCAAGTTAGCATCCGGCAGTTTCTAAGTGCTGGGGACCCATACTGTACATTTCTAACTTAAAACGTTGGGGTGCTCAACATTTCCGGGTTCACAAGAGGGCTCTATAGGCTTGGCAAGTAGACTATACTGAGAGGTCCTGGTGGTCGTCGGCGTCGTCCCTGAATCTTTAGGAGTCCGGAGCTTGGAGCAGTCCTCGGTGCTTTTTGGTGCTGTGAGCGAACGGACCTCGTGGGCGGTCGACGAGGCACCTGGAGTGGGGCGAGTCGCTCGGGCCTGGCGGAGCGCGTGGGCTAAGTGGATGGAGGGCTTCCTCGCGCCGGAGATTGGAGCCACATTGGACGGTGGACAAGACTGCCGACAGATAAGCTAGCACCCACGAACCATTACACGACGGACAGTTATTTTTGTAATTCATTTTCCTTTGTCTTGTCTCTGAGGTGAGGTGTGTGAGATCCCGATTTAGGACATTTCATTACCGGCACGTATTTTCCTGTCCCACTATCTCTTGTAAAATAAACCCTTGTATTATTTTCCCTTTCCATTCAAAATCTTGTGTTCGTTGAGTTAATTCCCCTGCAGGATCGGAGCTGCGGTTGGATCGCTATCGGTAAGCGCTTCGGCCTCTTCCTCTTCACTTCCTCCTCCCGCGGGTTATAGCTGAATCCTAGTTGGTCGTCGCCTCAATTAAAGCCGTTCGGTCATTCGCGAGCCCTGGTATTAACCGGAGGGTATTCGCACGACAATATCTATTTTTATGATACTGCAGTTGGAACTGCTATTGGAAAAAGTTCATTTGAACTTTTAAAACTTTATTTTTTCAGGTACAGGGAGGGATAGGTACAGAACACCCAAAGAACAGAAATGATGAAAAAAAGTGTTTACACTGCAAGGAATGATGCAATAACCTCTGAAAAAATAACTGTAGTTAACCAAGTATATCCACAAAAGCTTTCATTAAATCAAGTGCAATGATGAAATTTGGTAATGATCAAAATCTAACAGTCTCCAGAACAGAAGCACAGTTTCTGGCCCTGCTACCATCCAGTGTCTGGGTGCTCCTGGATTGCCAGTCAGTCCAATAGCCCCACCAGAACCTTTCACCATTGCATTGTTGTGCTCATGGGACTGGTCAAGTGCCATGGCAGAGAACTTGTTGCTGGTTTTGTGCACCACAAAATTTCCAGACTTGAATTCTGCTAGGACATCTGGGTGTTTTTCAGCAAGAGTCGAAATGTCACGGATGTGTACGGGAAGCGATCTGGAGTAGTGCGGGTGATCTAGGGCGAACATCCAGGGCATGATCTGCGTCAGGGATTCCACGTACAGCTGGAAGTTACCTTCACGAAGTGACCTGATGTACCGCAGCAAGAGAAGCTCCAATGACAGGGTCTTAAGCCAGTAGTCAAAGTGGACACTTGCCTTTGCTCGCTGTATGCACCTCTCCTCAAAACGCGGAGTATCTGGTTGCATGACATCAGTATCATCGGATGTGCAGTCTTCACTGTAAGCTTGTTGGAGGAGTGTATAAAGGCTTGCAGCTGTGACCTGGAGTGCATGGCGGGTCTTGGTGACATGGCTGGCATGTATGAAGGAATTTGCTGTTCCGGAACTTGCAATGTCAGCCTGTACCAGGGCGTTCGTCCAGCCACTGTCTTTCAGCCAGTCTCCCAGCAACTTCAACGTGGCCATCTCGATGTGTGATACCAAATGAATGGGCATCCCCAATTTAGTTGGAAATGACACCTATAATGTTTTTCTATACTATTTGGTTCCAAAATTAAGCGTGTTTGAACATTAGACTCGGTGGACTGGCGGCCATTTTTGATTTGACCTCTCACGGTCCTCAGAGGTCAAATCTGACTTCCCTCCACATCTGAAAATAAACCTTATGGTATGCACTAACTATGTTATAAATTTCATGCTTTTCTCATAAAATGCACAATTGTTGTTGTTATCCGCTGTACTATGTAGGATGGGATCAACTGTCACAGGTTGAGGATGAAACCCAGACTCAAATCGCAGAGGACGGGGCAGCAGACGTCCAAATGAAGAGTCAAGATCGGGCAAGACGGAGTAATCGCTACTCCTTTAGAAAGAAAGTTAAGTGGCTGAAATGTTTTGACATGTGAAGATGCTCGAGGTCGAGTTTTCTGTGAAGCGAGGGGTGGTGTAATGGATGTGGGATGTCATATAATGGAATAGATGCATGTAATGCAATAGGTGCATTGTGATATGGGATGAGGAAGAAGAACCCATGAAGGACTGAAATGGAAGAGTGGGACGGGGAGAGGAGAAAGAAGAGGAGGATCTGGTGGAGTTGGCGGACTCGTCTCGTGTTTGGCTTTGCTTGTATGATTTGAGAGTGCTAAAATAAACTTTTCCCTGTGCGGGAAAACACGCCTTGGCGCGAAGCCGCAATCACCCCCACGCCGACGCAAGCGAACAGGCCCGAGCTCCTCCAACGTCCTCCTCGCTCGGCTGCCCTGAGCCCCGACATTCTTTCCAGGCGCGCACCGTGCCAAATCCATCCGTCATGAAGTCAGCACCAAGGAATCAGGGAAAGGATGCGTCCGCTCCTCCACGCAGGAGGAACAGAGCGAGCATGCGAATCCACTGGTAAGAGCGCGCCGAAACTGCCACCGCACGCAACGAGGACCCAGCACAAGCAGGGTATAAACTGTGAGATTGCTTGTGATGAAAGCCACGAACCAAGAGTGCGTCCGCTCAAAATCAAAAGTAGCGCAAGAGAAGTAAAATGGCGGTCCTCAGTCTTTTTGTTCCCCGGTCTCGAACGTCATCCGATGACGTCCGCGCGTGCTCCAATCAAAGAGTCCATCTCATCGCTCCATCGCCCTGACCAATCATCACCTTTCGGGGCGGGGCCTCACGGCCCTGCCTGCTTGGTGTTGCGATGACTCGGCTGGCGGCGCCAGCAGTACTTGAATGTCCTGGTTACCGGTTTAACTTTGTTCAATGTTTATAATTGTGCGTTGCTCGCTTGGCTGGTAGTGTGTGTAGCGTAGTGTCATAAGGAACAAGGGAAAAATCACAGAGGTAATTTACACACAGGGGATTTACCCTTAACCCCAAAGCAACATATCACAAGAGCCATCCTCCGTATGGCCATACGTCACACTTAATCCGAACATCCGGCCCTATTTAGTTATAGGAAGTGGCTACACGACATCCGGAGCATGGTAATCTACACAATCCTACCTGGCCTAAGGTATTCCATTGCCTACCCCCCACAAACGTAACAATATAATATGTGGCTTGCTCTTCACTGAACATAATGCGTACGCCTGGTTATAAACATCTAATTTTTTATTTTATGAAGCAATTCAGTTGATAAAATAAACTGCACATTCGAGTATTAAGCATCAGAGAGAAGGCTCAGCATGTTTTAATCTCTTCAACCATATGGCATGTAAGTTATTGCGGGCATTTCTTTAAAATACAGGAATGTAAGTTTAAATTAAATCGTTTAAAAAAACCACACTCATTCGCACATTTACCAGTGGATTTTCAAACAGCACATGTTTAGATTGGTGCTTGTTGTGCATTTCAATCAGTCTTTCCTGAATTTTTTTTTTGACTCCGTGTGAAATTGGAAATTTTTATGGTTTGACTCATGGGAACTCCTCGTACCGCTGCAGCAATCTGGAGACTACTTCGACTACTACAACAGCACCACCCCATCTTAAACGGCGCTTATTAATCTCACGTTGTTGTGGCTTGTGGGGGTTTGCCTCGGGAACGTTTTCACTCCATCTTTCACGAACTGACTGGCCAGGCCTGCCGTTCGACTGAAGGTGTTTTTTGTAATTCGTCCAAGTTGCCGGTGATACCTTTCCAACTTTTCACGAAAGAATCCACTGGATATCTGACGTCGACGGCCCACCACATAATGCTAGCAGAGGGGACAGCCGACTTAAGATCCATCCCAAAGGCCCTGCCTGCAAAGCGTCAATCCAACAGTTAATAAATAGGGTTGGCAATCAAACTCAGTCAAACGAGACAGATCACAGGTAATATCGCCACCTCTACACCATCCATTCCATCCTGTCGGACAAAATCGACGAGGTACCCAGATTTGAATCGATGACCTCATCTGGAGAGGTTTTGTTTTTATCATTCATTGTGAAAATCTAAGATTTTTCAAGTATATTGGTTGGTTGCGTGCGTTATTCTGTTTGTTTGTCTGTATATCAATCGCCTACAGGTCGCAATTTTAAAACGATCTTTACGAAACTTCGCCAAATGGTAGAGTTGGTCATAAGGATGAAGCCTATTGATTTTGAGGTCAAAAGAGGTCAACATGGGCCAAAGGTCAACAACTTAGGTGGAATTTCTAAAATCCTCAATTTTCATCCAATTGACTTGAAATTTGAAGAGGATTTATAAATCAAGTCCCTGATTTCAAACACCATTTGTTTTTGAGGTCAACATGGGCCAAGTTTCTAAAATCTACAATTTTCATGCGATTGACTTGAAATTCCAAGATGATTTATAATTCAGGTCATTGAATTCAAGCCACCAATTATTTTTGAGGTCAACATCGGCCAAAAGGTCAAGATAGGCCAAAAGGTCAACATAGGCCAAGTTTCTAAAATCGTCAATGTTCATCTGATTGACTTGACATTTGAAGAGAATTTGTATATCAGGTCACTAAATTTAACCATTAATTAATTATTTTTGAGGTCAACATAGGCGAATTTGTAAATTCTTCAATTTTCATCCGATTGACCTGAAATTCAACGAGGACTCATAAATCAGGTCATTGAATTCAACCACCAATTATATTTGAGGTCAGCATAGGCCAAAAAGTCAAGATAGGCCAAAAGGTCAACATAGGCCAAGTTTCTAAAATCCGCAATTTTCATGCGATTGACTTGAAATTCCAAGCGTATATATAAATCAGGTCAATGAATTCAAACCATCAATTATTTTTGAGGTCAGCATAGGCCAAAAAGTCAACATAGGCCAAAAGGTCAACATAGGCCAAGTTTCTAAAATCGTCAATTTACATCCAATTGACTTGAAATTTGAAGAGGATTTACAAATCAGGTCACCAAATTCAACCACCAATATTTTTGAGGTCAACATAGGCCAAGTATCTAAAATCCGCAATTTTCATGTGATTGACTTGAAATTCCAAGAGTATTTATAAATCAGGTCATTGAATTCAAACCATCAATTAATTTTTGAGATCAGCATAGGCCATAAAGTCAAGATAGGCCAAAAGGTCAACATAGGCCAAGTTTCTAAAATCCGCAATTTTCATGTGATTGACTTGAAATTCCAAGAGTCAGGAATAAATCAGGTCCCTGAATTCAAACCATCAATTATTTTTTGAGATCAGCTAGGCCAAAAAGTCAAGATAGGTCAAAAGGTCAACATAGGCCATGTTTCTAAAATCGTCAATTTACATCCAATTGACTTGAAATTTGAAGAGGATTTACAAATCAGATCACCAAATTCAACCACCAATATTTTTGAGGTCAACAGAGGCCAAGTATCTAAAATCCGCAATTTTAATGTGATTGACTTGAAATTCCAAGAGTATTGATAAATCAGGTCATTGAATTCAAACCATCAATTATTTTTGAGATCAGCATCGGCCAAAAAGTCAAGATAGGCCAAAAGGTCAACATAGGCCAAGTTTCTAAAATCGTCAATTTACATCCAAATGACTTGAAATTTGAAAAGGATTTACAAATCAGGTCACCAAATTCAACCACCAATTATTTTTGAGGTCAACATAGGCCAAAAGGTCAACATATGCCAAAAGTCAACAACTTAAGTGGAATTTCTAAAATCGTCAATTTTCATCCAAGTTTCTTGAAATTTGAAGAGGATTTACAAATCAGGTCACGAAATTCAACCACAAATTTTTTTGATGTCAACAAAGGCCAAGTTTCTAAAATCCACAATTTTCATGCAATTGACTTGAAATTCCAAGAGTCAGGAATAAATCAGGTCCCTGAATTCAAACCATCAATTATTTTTTGAGATCAGCTCGACCAAAAAGTCAAGATAGGCCAAAAGGTCAACATAGGCCAAGTTTCTAAAATCGTCAATTTACATCCAATTGATTTAAAATTTGAAGAGGATTTACAAATCAGATCACCAAATTCAACCACCAATATTTTTGAGGTCAACATAGGCCAAGTATCTAAAATCTGCAATTTTCATGTGATTGACTTGAAATTCCAAGAGTATTGATAAATCAGGTCATTGAATTCAAACCATCAATTATTTTTGAGATCAGTATAGCCCAAAAAGTCAAGATAGGCCAAAAGGTCAACATAGGCCAAGTTTCTAAAATTGTCAATTTACATCCAATTGACTTGAAATTTGAAGAGGATTTACAAATCAGATCACCAAATTCAACCACCAATATTTTTGAGGTCAACATAGGCCAAGTTTCTAAAATCCGCAATTTTCATGTGATTGACTTGAAATTCCAAGAGTATTTATAAATCAGGTCAATGAATTCAAACCATCAATTATTTTTGAGATCAGCATAGGCCAAAACGTCAAGATAGGCCAAAAGGTCAACATAGGCCAAGTTTCTAAAATCGTCAATTTACATCCAATTGACTTGAAATTTGAAGAGGATTTACAAATCAGATCACCAAATTCAACCACCAATATTTTTGAGGTCAACATAGGCAAAGTATCTAAAATCCACAATTTTCATGTGATTGACTTGAAATTCCAAGAGTATTGATAAATCAGGTCATTGAATTCAAACCATCAATTATTTTTGAGATCAGTATCGCCCAAAAAGTCAAGATAGGCCAAAAGGTCAACATAGGCCAAGTTTCTAAAATCGTCAATTTACATCCAATTGACTTGAAATTTGAAGAGGATTTGCAAATCAGATCACCAAATTCAACCACCAATATTTTTGAGGTCAACATAGGCCAAGTATCTAAAATCTGCAATTTTCATGTAATTGACTTGAAGTTCCAAGAGTATTTAAAAATCAGGTCATTGAATTCAAACCATCAATTATTTTTGAGATCAGCATCGGCCAAAAAGTCAAGATAGGCCAAAAGGTCAACATAGGCCAAGTTTCTAAAATCGTCAATTTTCATCCAAATGACTTGAAATTTGAAAAGGATTTACAAATCATGTCACCAAATTCAACCACCAATTATTTTTGAGGTCAACATAGGCCAAAAGGTCAACATATGCCAAAAGTCAACAACTCTGAGGGCAAATCTCTGAGGGCCTTTCACTCACTCACCGCAGGCAGGTAGGTGGTCTTTCTGTCTTCTACCGACTCCTCTCCGGCCTTGCACCCCCAGCTCTCTCTGTGCTCTGTCCCCCAAATATTCCTACAGGTCGCACAAGATCTGCCAGCAACCCTCTGATGGTTAAACTGCCGAAATCTCGGCTCTCTGCTCACCTTCACTCTTTCATTCCTCTTTTCTCCCGCCTCTGGAACAAACTCCCTCACTCCCTTCAATCCCACTCCTCCCTCCAGGTCTTTAAAACAGCTGTTCACCACCATCTCTTATCTTCCCCCATCCAAAACCTTGATCTTTTCTACCCCCGCTAATTCACCCCAGATCCACCTTGTTTGAAATTCCAACTTCTTTCCTGGAAGTCCTGGCAGTGTCCATATGTTTTATACCTCTCCCACCGCCCCCTCCCATGCCCCCCGACCCCCAAAGCCCTCGCCCTCTCTCAGATCTCTCGATGTCTCCATGTCTCTCGGTCCCTGCTCTCAAATGTTGTGTTTGTGTCCTTCCCCCTCTCTCCCCATCTTGTCTACCGCTCCCGATGTTATATGTTTTATGTGTCGGTTTGTCTTTCTGTGTGATTAATGTTCGCTCTTTCACGAGCCTCGATCTTGTATACAAAAAAAAAAAAAAAAAAAAAAAAAAAAAACTTAAGTGGAATTTCTAAAATCGTCAATTTTCATCCGAAGTTTCTTGAAATTTGAAGAGGATTTACAAATCAGGTCACGAAATTCAACCACAAATTTTTTTGATGTCAACAAAGGCCAAGTTTCCAAAATCCACAATTTTCATGCAATTGACTTGAAATTCCAAGAGTCAGGAATAAATCAGGTCCCTGAATTCAAACCATCAATTATTTTTCGCGATCAGCTCGGCCAAAAAGTCAAGATAGGCCAAAAGGTCAACATAGGCCAAGTTTCTAAAATCGTCAATTTACATCCAATTGACTTGAAATTTGAAGAGGATTTACAAATCAGATCACCAAATTCAACCACCAATATTTTTGAGGTCAACATAGGCCAAGTTTCTAAAATCCGCAATTTTCATGTGATTGACTTGAAATTCCAAGAGTATTTATAAATCAGGTCAATGAATTCAAACCATCAATTATTTTTGAGATCAGCATAGGCCAAAAAGTCAAGATAGGCCAAAAGGTCAACATAGGCCAAGTTTCTAAAATCGTCAATTTACATCCAATTGACTTGAAATTTGAAGAGGATTTGCAAATCAGCTCACCAAATTCAACCACCAATATTTTTGAGGTCAACATAGGCCAAGTATCTAAAATCCGCAATTTTCATGTGATTCACTTGAAATTCCAAGAGTATTTATAAATCAGGTCATTGAATTCAAACCAATTATTTTTCAGATCAGCATAGGCCAAAAAGTCAAGATAGACCAAAAGGTCAACATAGGCCAAGATTCTAAAATCATCAATTTACATCAAATTGACTTGAAATTTGAAGAGGATTTACAAATCAGATCACCAAATTCAACCACCAATATTTTTGAGGTCAACATAGGCCAAGTTTCTAAAATCCGCAATTTTCATGTGATTGACTTGAAATTCCAAGAGTATTTATAAATCAGGTCAATGAATTCAAACCATCAATTATTTTTGAGATCAGCATAGGCCAAAAAGTCAAGATAGGCCAAAAGGTCAACATAGGTTAAGTTTCTAAAATCGTCAATTTACATCCAATTGACTTGAAATTTGAAGAGGATTTATAAATCAGATCACCAAATTCAACCACCAATATTTTTGAGGTCAACATAGGCCAAGTATCTAAAATCCGCAATTTTCATGTAATTGACTTGAAATTCCAAGAGTATTTAAAAATCAGGTCATTGAATTCAAACCATCAATTATTTTTGAGATCAGCATCGGCCAAAAAGTCAAGATAGGCCAAAAGGTCAACATAGGCCAAGTTTCTAAAATCGTCAATTTACATCCAAATGACTTGAAATTTGAAAAGGATTTACAAATCAGGTCACCAAATTCAACCACCAATTATTTTTGAGGTCAACATAGGCCAAAAGGTCAACATATGCCAAAAGTCAACAACTTAAGTGGAATTTCTAAAATCGTCAATTTTCATCCGAAGTTTCTTGAAATTTGAAGAGGATTTACAAATCAGATCACCAAATTCAACGACCAATATTTTTGAGGTCAACATAGGCCAAGTTTCTAAAATCCGCAATTTTCATGTGATTGACTTGAAATTCCAAGAGTATTTATAAATCAGGTCAATGAATTCAAACCATCAATTATTTTCGAGATCAGCATCGGCCAAAAAGTCAAGATAGGCCAAAAGGTCAACATAGGCCAAGATTCTAAAATCGTCAATTTATATCCAATTGACTTGAAATTTGAAGAGGATTTACAAATCAGATCACCAAATTCAACCACCAATATTTTTGAGGTCAACATAGGCCAAGTATCTAAAATCCACAATTTTCATGTGATTGACTTGAAATTCCAAGAGTATTGATAAATCAGTTCAATGAATTCAAACCATCAATTATTTTTGAGATCAGTATAGCCCAAAAAGTCAAGATAGGCCAAAAGGTCAACATAGGCCAAGTTTCTAAAATCATCAATTTACATCCAATTGACTTGAAATTTGAAGAGGATTTACAAATCAGATCACCAAATTCAACCACCAATATTTTTGAGGTCAACATAGGCCAAGTATCTAAAATCCACAATTTTCATGTCATTGACTTGAAATTCTAAGAGTATTTATAAATCAGTGCATTGAATTCAAACCATCAATTATTTTTGAGATCAGCATAGGCCAAAAAATCAAGATAGGCCAAAAGGTCAACATAGGCCAAGTTTCTAAAATCGTCAATTTACATCCAATTGACTTGAAATTTGAAGAGGATTTATAAATCAGGTCACTGAATTCAACCACCAATATTTTTGATGTCAACATAGGCCAAAAGGTCAACAACTTAGGGGGAATTCCTAAAATCATCAATTTTCATCTGAGGATTTGCCTACCTATTTGGTCATTTAATTCAACTACCAAATAATTTTAATGTCAAAATTTTGGGGGGGATTTCGCAGGTGACGTTCGCCCGTTCGATGCTCTGCACGGTCTTTCTTGTTTATTTATTTATTTTCACAAGCAAGATTCCTTCATCAGAGGATTTTAAATGAAATCACATCGATGTGATTGTGAGGCCCCTCGGCCTATAGTTGATAAAATTGGTGTTTCGCGTCCATTCTGATGTCGCCAATGGTATTTGGTGAACGGCCATGATCTCCGGCCTCGGTGACATACAATGTTCACCATGTTGTTAAAACGTCCCATTGGTCGTGTGAAAAGGACCCATGACAGGGAGGGAATTTCGCGCGGTTCGGCCATTTTAAATAAACATGGTGCGGTTCAGGCCGTTTAAATAATCATCGTATGGTCGTGCCATCGTTGCCAGGGCGGAATGCAGTTTCCCCCGCAATGGCCGAGGCACAATGAACGGCGTTCTCATTTCCATGGGAAAGGCATTGTGTGCTTCCTGGATGCTCGGCACCCAACGACCTCGACCCTCGCCGAGTGAGCCGCCCCGGTCCGGGCAAGCTGCCAGGATCACCAAATCACGCCTGATTGTAGCAGCACACGACGGCACCAGCTGCCTCAACACAATGATATTATGCACGTGAATTAAAGGCCAGATTAATGAGGTCCATCTGGTATAACTAATTAGCTTTCGAGCAAGTCTGAATATCAGAGCACGGAGGGCCCAGTGCAGGAGAGCGGCAGCGGCTGGAGGTCGAGGGGGGTGTATTTTCAGCTCGGTCGAGGACGAACGGGTTAAAGTCTTAAAGACCGCGAAACGCCGTCGTGGGTGAAATAATATTTCACACGAGAGTTTATCAAATCTCAGTCAGAACTGGTAATGGAAGTATATATAACGTATTATTTTTGCAATTTGTAATTTTTCTTCAACATTTTGTACGTGTGTGCAAAGCAGGCTGTGGTATGACGCGCTCTCACCGGCAGCCAATGATGGCCGCGGATGGCCCCTGTTGCCATGTCACATGACCTCCGTGAAGCCATCACATTGCGCTCATTTGCCTTTTAATTCAAACTGAGGTCAGCTTTGCTTGTGGCCATCAGGATCACGTGTAATCCTTTTTATGACGGTTTAACACGTTTGTAAAGCGTTAATAAGACCGTATTTAATTATTTGAGCTTGTTTTCCTTCAAACCGTTATTTTCATGTTTTGTTGCTATGGCAACAAATAGGATGCTTTGTGGGTTCCAGCTGTGCGTGATCTTAATAAATGGTGACATTACGAAAATATTGCCCTTGAAAACAAAATGATACGAGGCTTTCAACAAGCACTTGGAATTTGAAACTTGTATAATGTGGATAGTTAGACATGATTGGGTAATCTTGGATTTTGAAACTTGTATAATGCTGATAGTTAGACATGATTGGGTAATCTTGAATTTTGAAACTTGTATAATGCTGATAGTTAGACATGATTGGGTAATCTTGGAATTTGAAACTTGTATAATGCTGATAGTTAGACATGATTGTTTAATCTTGGATTTTGAAACTTGTATAATGCTGATAGTTAGACATGATTGTGTAATCTTGGATTTTGAAACTTGTATAATGCTGATAGTTCGACATGATTGGGTAATCTTGGATTTTGAAACTTGTATAATGCTGATAGTTAGACATGATTGGGTAATCTTGGAATTTGAAACTTGTATAATGCTGATAGTTAGACATGATTGGGTAATCTTGGATTTTGAAACTTGTATAATGCTGATAGTTAGACATGATTGGGTAATCTTGGATTTTGAAACTTGTATAATGCGGATAGTTAGACATGATTGGGTAATCTTGGAATTTGAAACTTGTATAATGCTGATAGTTAGACATGATTGGGTAATCTTGGAATTTGAAACTTGTATAATGCTGATAGTTAGACATGATTGGGTAATCTTGGATTTTGAAACTTGTATAATGCTGATAGTTAGACATGATTGGGTAATCTTGGAATTTGAAACTTGTATAATGCTGATAGTTAGACATGCTTGGGTAATCTTGGATTTTGAAACTTGTATAATGCTGATAGTTAGACATGATTGGGTAATCTTGGAATTTGAAACTTGTATAATGCTGATAGTTGGACATGATTGGGTAATCTTGGATTTTGAAACTTGTATAATGCTGATAGTTAGACATGATTGGGTAATCTTGGAATTTGAAACTTGTATAATGCTGATAGTTAGACATGATTGGGTAATCTTGGAATTTGAAACTTGTATAATGCTGATAGTTAGACATGATTGGGTAATCTTGGATTTTGAAACTTGTATAATGCTGATAGTTAGACATGATTGGGTAATCTTGGATTTTGAAACTTGTATAATGCTGATAGTTAGACATGATTGGGTAATCTTGGATTTTGAAACTTGTATAATGCTGATAGTTAGACATGATTGGGTAATCTTGAAATTTGAAACTTGTATAATGCTGATAGTTAGACATGATTGGGTAATCTTGGAATTTGAAACTTGTATAATGCTGATAGTTCGACATGATTGGGTAATCTTGGAATTTGAAACTTGTATAATGCTGATAGTTCGACATGATTGGGTAATCTTGGAATTTGAAACTTGTATAATGCTGATAGTTCGACATGATTGGGTAATCTTGGAATTTGAAACTTGTATAATGCTGATAGTTAGACATGATTGGGTAATCTTGGATTTTGAAACTTGTATAATGCTGATAGTTCGACATGATTGGGTAATCTTGGAATTTGAAACTTGTATAATGCTGATAGTTCCACATGATTGGGTAATCTTGGATTTTGAAACTTGTATAATGCTGATAGTTAGACATGATTGGGTAATCTTGGATTTGGAAACTTGTATAATGCTGATAGTTAGACATGATTGGGTAATCTTGAAATTTGAAATTTGTATAATGCGGATAGTTAGACATGATTGGGTAATCTTGAAATTTGAAACTTGTATAATGCGGATAGTTAGACATGATTGGGTAATCTTGAAATTTGAAACTTGTATAATGCTGATAGTTAGACATGATTGGGTAATCTTGGATTTTGAAACTTGTATAATGCTGATAGTTAGACATGATTGGTTAATCTTGAAATTTGAAACTTGTATAATGCTGATAGTTAGACATGATTGGGTAATCTTTGATTTTGAAACTTGTATAATGCAGATAGTGAGACATGATTGGGTAATCTTGAAATTTGAAACTTGTATAATGCTGATAGTTAGACATGATTGGGTAATCTTGGATTTTGAAACTTGTATAATGCTGATAGTTAGACATGATTGGGTAATCTTGAAATTTGAAACTTGTATAATGCTGATAGTTAGACATGATTGGGTAATCTTGAAATTTGAAACTTGTATAATGCTGATAGTTAGACATGATTGGGTAATCTTGGATTTTGAAACTTGTATAATGCGGATAGTTGGACATGATTGGGTAATCTTGGATTTTGAAACTTGTATAATGCTGATAGTTAGACATGATTGGGTAATCTTGGATTTTGAAACTTGTATAATGCGGATAGTTGGACATGATTGGGTAATCTTGGATTTTGAAACTTGTATTTTTTTTTTTTTTTTTTTTTTTTTGTATACAAGATCGAGGCTCGTGAAAGAGCGAACATTAATCACACAGAAAGACAAACCGACACATAAAACATATAACATAGGGAGCGGTAGACAAGATGGGGAGAGAGGGGGAAGGACACAAACACAACATTTGAGAGCAGGGACCGAGAGACATGGAGACATCGACAGATCTGAGAGAGGGCGAGGGCTTTGGGGAGGGGGGGGGGCGTGGGAAGGGGGCAGTAGGAGAGGTATAAAACATATGGACACTGCCAGGACTTCCAGGAAAGAAGTTGGAATTTCAAACAAGGTGGATCTGGGGTGAATTAGCGGGGGTAGAAAAGATCAAGGTTTTGGATGGGGGAAGATAAGAGATGGTGGTGAACAGCTGTTTTAAAGACCTGGAGGGAGGAGTGGGATTGAAGGGAGTGAGGGAGTTTGTTCCAGAGGCGGGAGAAAAGAGGAATGAAAGAGTGAAGGTGAGCGGAGAGCCGAGATTTCGGCAGTTTAACCATCAGAGGGTTGCTGGCAGATCTTGTGCGACCTGTAGGAATATTTGGGGGACAGAGCACAGAGAGAGCTGGGGGTGCAAGGCCGGAGAGGAGTCGGTAGAAGACAGAAAGACCACCTACCTGCCTGCGGTGAGTGAGTGAAAGGCCCTCAGAGATAGCTTCATCGCGGGAGATTCCAATAATTCTGAAAGCTTTGGTTTCAACAGCGTGAAGCCGAGCTAGGTGTGAGGCAGGAGCACCGGCCCATAGGGGAGAACAGTATTCCATTGAGCTGCGGATGAAAGCCTTGTATGTGGTGAGGAGCTCAGGTGTGCCGAGGAAGGACTTCGCACGACGGAGGATGCCCAGTCGGCGACTGGCTTTGGAGGCCAGCTTGGAAATGTGGTTTTCCCAAGAAAGATCATGGCAGATAGTGAGACCCAAAATCTTGAGCGACAGAACTTCTTGGAGAGGATTGTTGAGAAAGTAGATGGGAGGGTTGTCCAGTCGATCTTTTCGGAGAGACATAGTAAGAGTGTGAGATTTGTCAGGATTGAAAGACATGTTCCACTTGTTTGACCAGTCTGTGATTTTGTCCAGGTCTTCAGAGAGTGAGGAGGCAGCAGACTGCCGATCTGAGGGAAGAGGAATGGAGCGGCAGAGAGTGGAGTCATCAGCAAAGAGATAGAGAGGATTTTCGAGAGAGTCAGAGAGATCATTGATGAAGACCAGAAAAAGCACGGGGCCCAGAACACTGCCTTGGGGAACTCCAGCCTGAACAGGAAGAGGAGATGAGAGAAACCCATTCAGGGCCACACGTTGACGACGACTAGAGAGGAAGTCCGCCAGCCATGCGTGGAGATTTCCATGGATACCAAAGGAGGAGAGTTTGGTGAGCAGAGCGGGGTGCCAGACCGTGTCGAAGGCACGTGATATGTCGAGGGAGACAGCTCTAATTTCCTGTTTGGCATTGAGGACCTCCATCCATTGTTGAGACAGCAGAAGCAGCATGTCCAGAGTAGAGTGACCTGGTCTGAAACCAAATTGATGATCAGAGATCAAGCCATTGGAGAAGAGGAAAGATTTCATATCAGAAGCAATGATGGATTCCATGACTTTGCAGATAATTGGGAGAAGGCTGATTGGTCTGTAGTTGCTAGGATCTGTTTTTGCACCTTTTTTGTGCAAAGCGGTGATGTTGGCTGATTTCCAAGCAGATGGCAGTTGACCTTGAGCAAAAGAGAGGGTGAAGAGAACAGAGAGAGGGTGAGATAGAGCAGCAGAGCAGGATTTTAGGACCCGTGGGCTGATGCCGTCGGGTCCAGTTGCAGAATCAGAGCCGAGGGTTGACAGAAACTTTTCCACCTTGTCAGGAGGAAAGGACACGGAGTCCAGGAGCAGCAGGGTACGACTGGGTATGGTGGGTACAGAGAGGGATGGGTTTGGGACACAAGATTTAGAGGCAAACACAGAGTTGAGGCATTCAGCTTTTTCACGTGCGGAGTCAGCTGTGTAGCCGTTTGAGGTAAGGGAGGGGATGGAGGGGGAACAAACACCAGAAACGGATTTGACCAGACGCCACCAGGATTTGGAAGAGGGAGACAGATAAGAGAGTTCGGTCTTGAGTGTGGAGAGATATTGTTTCCTGGCTCTCCTGAGGGTGGACAGACACTTGTTTCGGGCTTTGTGAAAGGAAATGAGATTTCCTTCCGTTGGATTTGCTTTCCAGGAGACGAAGGCAAGTTGTTTCTGGGCAACAGCCTCACCACAAGATTCCATGTACCATGGACGGGAGGAAGGGTATGACCACTGAAGACGAGATGGGATAAATCTGTGCATGAGAGAGAGCAATTTACTTTGGAAGAATTCCCAGGATGAGTTGATGTCAGAGGTGGTAGAGATGGGAGACCAGTCCAGATGATTGATGGCTGCTTGAAGACCGTGCCAGTTGGCCTGAGTGAAATGCCAGACTCGTCGACGCTGAGCAGGCTCCCTGAGGATGGTCAGAGAGATGTCCACTTTAACAAGGACATGATCAGATGATCCGATCGGAGCAGAAGAAGAGCAGCAGACATTTTCAGGGAAGTTAGTCATAACCAAGTCCAGAAGAGAAGATGTTCTGTTGACTGAGATCCGGGTCGGGAAATTGACAGATTGTGTCAGTCCCAGTGAGTCGCAGAAGTCCTTTGCTGAGGAGCCATGGCTGGTGAGAGAGGTACCCACACCCAGCCAACTGGCATGATGACAGTTGAAATCACCACATATGAGGAAGAGAGAGTTGGGATGAGTGGATAGAAGTTGGTCCATATCATCAGACAGCGAGATGTAGATGGAGTCATCACTGTTTGGTGGACGGTACAACACACATATGAACAAGAGGTGGGAGCGAAGGGGAAGCCGTAGCCAGAGGTATTCCTGGGGGTGAGGTGGAGAGAGTGCAGTGCAGGGCGAGTGAGGAAGAGAGTTTTTGATAAAGATAGCAACCCCGCCTCCAGGACGAGGCTCAGGTCTATCATACCGGAGGAGGGAGTAGCCCGGGAGAGATACTATGGAATCAGAGACATCATAAAGGAGGAAAGTTTCTGTTAAGCAGATCACGTCTGGTTTGACAGAAGCAACCTGTATGGAGAGATCAGTTAAGTTTGAACGAAGGCCCCGGATGTTTGAGGTCCATACCGTTAATGAAGAGGAAGGGGGAGCATCAGATACAGAACAGGGGGGAGGAGGGGTAGGGTAAGATGTGGAAGAGGTGGAAGAGGTAGGGAGAGCTGTTGAAGGTGTGTCAGAGATTTCAGAATAGCTCGGAGAAAGGGAAGGATGGGGCGGACAAAAGGTTTGATGGTGATTGGGTGAGCCACAATGAGGTGTTATTTGAGGAGGGGGAAGAGCGAGGCAGAAGGTTGGGGGAGATGGAGGTGAGAGTTTGAAGGGGGAAGAAGCGGGGAGGACGCTTTGAGGAGGGGGAGTGAGAGGGGGGAAATTGAGAAGCAATGAGGGTGGGGAGATTTGAAGGGGAGGGGTGAGGGGGGAGTTTGGGAGGGAAGGGACAAGGGGAGGGATTTGAAAGGGATGGGATATGGGGGAGATTTGGAGGGGAGGGGTGAGGCAGGAGTCTAGGAGGGGAGGGGCGAGGGGGCGTCTTGGCGGGGAGGGGTGAGGGGGTAGTTTAGGAGGGAGGGGGCAAGGGGGGAGATTTGAAAGGGATGGGTGATGGGGAAGATTTGGAGGGGAGGGGTGATGGGGAAGATTTGGAGGGGAGGGGTTATGGGGAAGATTTGGAGGGGAGGGGTGAGATTGGATTTTTGAAAGTGTACGATTTATGGGAAACGAACATTTATTGCAAAATGAGTTTCTTGTGACCTTCGAGTTAAAAATACGTTTAAGGACGCTGGATGGAGGATGGAGTGCAGGAGAGTTTAGGGAATGTAGAAAAAAGGCACTATAGGAGATGGATATTTTTTTTGGGATGAATTGATTTGGTGAGCAAGTCGAAAGCAGCGTTTTAAAGAAGAAGAAGAAAAAGGTGTTATAAAATATGACGGAATACATAACTTGAGGGGAAAGTGTAAACATTGAAGGTTAATGAGTGAAAACTATCTGGGGAAATGGGGGAGAAACACGTGGTCGAAGAACGAACGAACGAATAAGAATGAATAAACGAATGAGAACAGAGAAGGAAATGTTGTTTGTTTTTTTTTTTTTTTTTTTTTTTTTTTTTTTGAGTTGAGATTTACACAAGGAAGTAGGCTATGGGTGAAAAGACTGGGAATACAGAGAACGAAAGTTATTGGATCACAAACGACGGACCGCTGAGAGAAAAACAAAGCCTCAAAGTTGTACAGTGCACACTGTACAAGGCCTTGCTCGCGACACGGCAAACAGACGATCAATTTATAAAAGATAAACACCGAGAAACAACCAAAGTTGCACACAATAACTTCACACACCGAAAGATAAATACAGTTTCGACAAAATACAATTGTGAACAGACTTAACTTCGAAAAACGTGGAGACCGTGTGGAGCTTCGAAAATCCCTGCCGCCGTCTCCAAGATCTCGCGAGATCTCCACGTTTTTCAAAACCACATCACCAATGACGTCATTGCGGATAGTTAGACATGATTGGGTAATCTTGGATTTTGAAACTTGTATAATGCGGATAGTTGGACATGATTGGGTAATCTTGGATTTTGAAACTTGTATAATGCTGATAGTTAGACATGATTGGGTAATCTTGAAATTTGAAACTTGTATAATGCTGATAGTTAGACATGATTGGGTAATCTTGGATTTTGAAACTTGTATAATGCGGATAGTTGGACATGATTGGGTAATCTTGGATTTTGAAACTTGTATAATGCTGATAGTTAGACATGAGTGGGTAATCTTGAAATTTGAAACTTGTATAATGCTGATAGTTAGACATGATTGGGTAATCTTGGATTTTGAAACTTGTATAATGCTGATAGTTAGACATGATTGGTTAATCTTGAAATTTGAAACTTGTATAATGCTGATAGTTAGACATGATTGTGTAATCTTTGATTTTGAAACTTGTATAATGCGGATAGTGAGACATGATTGGGTAATCTTGAAATTTGAAACTTGTATAATGCTGATAGTTAGACATGATTGGGTAATCTTGGATTTTGAAACTTGTATAATGCGGATAGTTAGACATGAGTGGGTAATCTTGGATTTTGAAACTTGTATAATGCTGATAGTTAGACATGATTGGGTAATCTTGGATTTTGAAACTTGTATAATGCTGATAGTTAGACATGATTGGTTAATCTTGAAATTTGAAACTTGTATAATGCTGATAGTTAGACATGATTGGGTAATCTTGAAATTTGAAACTTGTATAATGCTGATAGTTAGACATGATTGGGTAATCTTGGATTTTGAAACTTGTATAATGCGGATAGTTAGACATGAGTGGGTAATCTTGGATTTTGAAACTTGTATAATGCTGATAGTTAGACATGATTGGGTAATCTTGGATTTTGAAACTTGTATAATGCTGATAGTTAGACATGATTGGGTAATCTTGAAATTTGAAACTTGTATAATGCTGATAGTTAGACATGAGTGGGTAATCTTGGATTTTGAAACTTGTATAATGCTGATAGTTAGACATGATTGGGTAATCTTGGATTTTGAAACTTGTATAATGCTGATAGTTAGACATGATTGGGTAATCTTGAAATTTGAAACTTGTATCATGCTGATAGTTAGACATGATTGGGTAATCTTGAAATTTGAAACTTGTATAATGCTGATAGTTAGACATGATTGGGTAATCTTGAAATTTGAAACTTGTATAATGCTGATAGTTAGACATGATTGGGTAATCTTGAAATTTGAAACTTGTATAATGCTGATAGTTAGACATGATTGGGTAATCTTGAAATTTGAAACTTGTATAATGCTGATAGTTAGACATGATTGGGTAATCTTGGATTTTGACTATTATTTTTGGGTCGACATGTCCAAACAAATCAGGTGTAATTGTGACAAATGGCCGTGGATCAAATTTTTCTTAAATCGATAAATCACTCCAATGGAGGGTGCCAGGACTGATCGATCCTCCCAACTACAATTGTTAGTCTCCTATCCATTATCAGATAAGTAATGGAATAAGTTGAAGCTCGGACCAATTGTTTATCTCTTCTTCAACAATCTGAACTCTGATCCGAGGTTTGGCTTCTGCTGCTGTCACATCAACGCTGAACATGAAGTTTCTGCTTTCTCATTTCTCACCAATGGATGGATGCCCTCAAACTCTCTGCTCACCTTCACTCTTTCATTCCCCTTTCTCCCGCCTCTGGAACAAACTCCCCCACTCCCTTCAATCCCACTCCTCCCTCCAGGTCTTTAAAACAGCTGTTCACTACCATCTCTTATCTTCCCCCATCCAAAACCTTGATCTTTTCTACCCCCATTAATTCACCCCAGATCCACTTTTTTGAAATTCCAACTTCTTTCCTGGAAGTCCTTGCAGTGTCCATGTGTTTGTTCCTCTCCAACCTCCCGTGCCTCCTCCCCCAAGGCCTCTCCATCCCACAGATCTCCTGATGTCCTTGTTCTCTATTGTTGTACTTGTGTGCTTCCCTCACTCTCCCCATCTTGTCTCCCTCTCCCTTTATTGTTTTATGTGTCCGTTTATGTTTTCTGTGATTGATGTTAGCTTTTACATGAGCCTCGATCTTGTATACAAAAAAAAAAACCTCAAGATGTCAGAACCGTCTCTTTGTACATTTCCCAGGCATTCATTCCTGTCTGCCATCCAGCACTGCTGGCGGTGTGTAATCAGCCTATGGCTGCTAGTTGCATCATTATCTGGGGGCGAGGCCGTGCCTCTGATGCCCCCCCCCCCCACCGCACCCCCCATTTGACACTCAGTTGGTACTCATTTTGCCAAACTCGGAGGAATGACGGGCTGAGTCACCCCACCTAGTGTTATTTCAACGGCGTGACAGGGGCTCAAAATGAAGACCCTAAGATCTCAAGCCAGCCACCTCAACTCTGAGGTCAACACCAGCCTTATCCAGCACTGAATACGGATCTGGATACAAGTTTAATTTTTTGTTTTTAAGTGATTCTTCACCATTGTGTGGTTGGGCCAAACCGATATAGAGCACAAATCTCAACAAGCTATGGACAGGTTTGGCCAAAATTAGGTGGACATGTTGGGTGCGTGACATGATGAATCGATTCGATTTTTGTGAAGATCCAGATCTGGACACGGAAAATTGTAACACGATTCTTCACAATTGAGGGACAGGGCTACAACTACGTAGAGCACAATTTTTCAAAGACTTGTGCATAGATTATGACAAAACTTGGTGGATGAGTTGGATAGGTCACAAGAACAAGCCATTTCGATTTTTGTTAATGAAGATCCGGCCTATCATTCGGATACAAAACGTAAACGGTTCCATCACACAAGGAATGGTTGTGAATTGGGATTTGGACGAAAAACGTTAGTTTGGAGGAGTGAATCCAGAGAGGAGCATCTGCTGTTTCTCCCAGCATCTCCATGCAAGCCCTGAACACAACTCACTGCAGGAGCATCACCAGGGTTCTTTAGACTCCCCCTCCTGCCTCAGTTGAAGGAAGAACCAGTCCTGTGATCCTGGAGAAGTCGGATCCTGTGATCCTGGGGAAGTCGGATCCTGTGATCCTGGGGAAGTCGGATCCTGTGATCCTGGGGAAGTCGGATCCTGTGATCCTGGGGAAGTCGGATCCTGTGATCCTGGGGAAGTCGGATCCTGTGATCCTGGAGAAGTCGGATCCTGTGATCCTGGAGAAGTCGGATCCTGTGATCCTGGAGAAGTCGGATCCTGTGATCCTGGAGAAGTCGGATCCTGTGATCCTGGGGAAGTCGGATCCTGTGATCCTGGGGAAGTCGGATCCTGTGATCCTGGGGGTCGTCTTCTTCACATTTCTCTAACCTATTGTTTTGCGTGCTTCCTGCCCTGGTTTCTTATTCAACTTTTTATTAAACTTTATTATTTATGATTCCGAGAGTTCCTTGGATCGATCACTTCTCCGTGTGTGAACTAATTACCAGTGGGCAGGCGTGAGTTAATTTCTCAGCACGTACAATAGAATGGGAAATCATGATGTTTCCCAAAGCCACCATTTGGCATGCCAAGGATAATTAAAGCCCTCACATTCAGGCCATCTTGAGGAGTGTTCATTCTAATGACACCAGGTTCGAGTCCTATACGGTTTGACTGAGTATATGTTACTATATATATATATATATATATATATATATATATATATATATATATATATATATATATATATATATATATATGTATTGTTACATATTTATGTGAATGTATGTGAATTACCATGCAGGTGTTTGCTTCCGTGTGTAGTATATTAAGTTGTTGTGTAGTTGTTGTGGTTGGAGGGTCAGGAGCCCTTCTGAAAGAGTGGCAGGAAACGGAAGTGGCCGGAAGCGGAAGTGACGGGAAACGGAGAAAAAAAGACACGAGGGAAAGGAAGGTTTCTTCTTCCTCGCCCCGCGACGACGAGAAGGTGGAATCGACCTTACGCTGCGCGGAAAACGCGCCGTTGCGAAACGTCTGGCGAGAGGAGTTACCTGGGCGGTAAATACCTTTGGACACGTCCAGTCACTGTGAGTTCGTGCACGAAACCAAGCGTCCGGGACAGTTTTGCCCCGTCTACAAAGACGCGTACGGGTCCGCACGTTGGGCCTCGCTCGCGTCGGAAGCCGCGCTGGGTTTTTGCCCATCTACAAGGACGCGTAAGAGTCGCACTTGGGGCCTCGCGCACGTTGGACGCCGCGCTGGGTTTGCCCCGTGGCTTGGCAAGGAGGTGCGCTGCAGCCGCGGCCCCAGTCCGAGACGGCACGTTTAGAGCACGTCCGCCCGGGGCTCGTTCAACCGCCCGTGTGCGGAGAGGAGAGACATTGACCACGGAGGGAGTCAGGAGTGGGGCTCACGTGAGGAATGTATAAGATTAAGATGGCCATCTTAGAGTTTGTGTAGATGAGTTCACATGGTTGTAATATTGATTGGGCATTGTTGATGGTTGTTGATTGCTCAGTGAAAATATTATTGATTATTCCGGATCCTTGGTGTGGGGTTTCTTCTTGACCGGAATTCATATTGATTGCGTTACGAAAGCGTATAAACCATATATCTTTCTGGCGGGGTCCCTCCCACGGTCCGGGGGTCACCAAGACCAGGTAGTTACCGGGAGGACCACGTAACAGAATTGGGGGCTCGTCCAAATTACGATTTGCGGTTTCGCAATTGGGTCTACGTCCGGGATCTAAAAGTGTATAAAATAATAAAATAATAAAATTTTTGGTAATTAAAATTTATTAATTAATTATTAATTGGTAATATTTTTTTTTGAGAAATTGGGGAAAGTCTTGGGGTGAAGGTTAACAGGTGTTAACGATAGGCACCATGGCGTTTGTGGCACAGAACTTTGGGGTAACCCCGAGTGAGGCACAGTTCCGAGCGTTGCTAAAGTCGGATCTCTTGAAATTGGCCAAACATTTTAACTTGGAGGTCCGAACTAATTTGAGGAAGGCAGAGTTGCAGGCCACGGTGATACAATCTATGGTGGGATTAGGAACATGGGACGAGTTAGCCTGGGAGTGGCTACCCGAAGAACCAGAAGACGTGGAGCTCCGGAAACTGGAGTTGCAATTACGGAGCCAGGAACGGATCAAAGAAGAAGAAAGGAAAGCAGAAGAGAGAAGAGAAGAGAAGCAAGCAGAGGAAAGGAGAGTGGAACGAGAACTCCAGGAAAGGTTAAAAGAAGAAGAAAGGAAAGCAGAAAAGGAAAGAGCAGAAGAAGAAAGGAAAGCAGAAAAGGAAAGAGCAGAAGAAGAAAGGAAAGCAGAGGAGAGGAGAGAAGAGAAACAAGCAGAGGAAAGGAGAGTGGAACGAGAACTCCAGGAAAGGTTAGCAGAAGAAGAAAGGAAAGCAGAAAAGGAAAGAGCAGAAGAAGAAAGGAAAGCAGAAAAGGAAAGAGCAGAAGAAGAAAGGAAAGCAGAAAAGGAAAGAGCAGAAGAAGAAAGGAAAGCAGAGGAGAGGAGAGAAGAGAAACAAGCAGAGGAAAGGAGAGTGGAAAGAGAACTCCAGGAAAGAAGAGAAAAGGAACAAGCAGAGGAAAGGAGAGCTGCAAGGGACCTCGAAGCAGAGGAGAGAAAAGCGGAAAGGGAATTAAAGGAACGTGACATGCAGCTTCAGCAAGAAATCAAAGTCAAGGAGCTGGAGTTAATGAGAGAACGGGGAGAGGCACCACCCTTGCTGACGGGGTCGACACCTCACCAGAAAACCTGGGATGTGGGCAGACATGTGAGGCTGGTTCCACCGTTCAGTGAAAAGGAAGTCGCGAAATTCTTCCCACACTTTGAGAAAGTGGCTCGACAATTAAACTGGCCGGAGGAGGCCTGGACCATACTCGTACAAAGTGTGCTGGTGGGGAAAGCTCAGGAAATTTATTCGGCGCTACCAATGGACCAATGTGCAGATTATGAGGTACTGAAGAAGCACATCCTCAAGGCCTATGAGTTGGTTCCGGAAGCTTACAGGCAAAAATTCAGGAATGCCAGGAAGAGGGAGAGTGAGACCCATGTGGAGTTTGCCAGAGTGAAAGAAAACATGTTTGATCGGTGGTGTGAGTCAAAAGGAGTCGGGAAAGACTTCGAGACATTGCGGGACTTGATCCTGGTGGAGGAATTCCAGCAGTGTGTCCACGAGGACATCAAAGTGTACCTGCAGGAAAAGAAGGTACCAAAGTTGTGGGACGCAGCCACCATGGCAGATGATTATGCCTTAACCCACCGAATAGGGGTCCACGAACCTAACTCCTCGCCTAGATCTCCGCAGGGGAGGTGGGGAACAGCAGGTGCGGAGAACGACCATACATGGCGGCGGCCTCGAGATGATTATGGGGACAACTATGATACCCCACCGGTTCGAAATCAGAGGGATGCGGGCCCAAGACAAACTTATAGTTCGGGGGGCCCGAGGCAGACCCCGAGTTTTTCCTCCGGGCCTACTTGCGCGTTTTGCAAAAAACCTGGACACTTGATGTCCAGTTGTTACCTCATGAAAAGGGACAACCCAGAGCGGAGTCCGACTATTACAACTCCGAATGCGATGGCTAGCGTAAGAAATCGCCATCAAGAGGGTTACCAACCATTTGTTTCCGAGGGGTTTGTGTCACTGGATGGAGCCTCGACTAACCGGAGACCGGTTAGGATATTGAGAGACACAGGGGCCCATCAATCTTTAATGCTTGAAGGCATTTTGCCATGGTCCGAGGAGACGGCAACGGGGGATAGTGTTCGTTTACAGGGGATCGGGGGCGGTGTTAGTGCTCCCCTTCAGGTCATCCAGTTGGAGTCCGATTTGGTGTCAGGACCGGTCACCGTCGGTTTACAAGCCACGTTTCCTGTAGAGGGTGTATCTGTGGTTCTCGGGAATGATTTGGCCGGGGGTCAAGTTTATGGTAACCTGAGGGTTGAGAAAGAGCCCAGCAGGGAAAATAACACCACACCAGCTCGGGATGGTGACAAAAGTGCCAAGTTATTTGTAGGGGGACTGAACTTCAAAACAGAGGAAGAAGTTCTGACCTCTGTCTTCAACAGATATGGGCCGCTGGTGGAAGTGCGGTTGGTAAGAGACTGGGAAACGCAACAGTCAAGAGGGTTCGGCTTTGTCACGTTTGCCAGCACAAAAGACGCCAGAGAGGCAGAGAAGAATTGGAATGGCAAGGATTTGGAGGGTCGGACCATAACAGTAGGGAAGGCATTTCGTAGGCGTCGAGAGGTCTACAGGAGAGGACAACTGGGCGGTAGTTTTGGTGGTGGCCGCAGTCAATATTATTATGGAGGCTCCCTGAGTTACGGCCGCTCCCGAAGGAAGAATTGGCAAAGTAGTGGCCGAGAAGAAGACCGGTATTCAGGAGACTACAGGGACCAGTGGTCCCACCCTAATTATTAGGGACGTTCTGAGAAGTTGAAGCACTGAAGGCGGCGGAGCCGCCGAGCCAAGATTCCTACACGAATTAACCGTGAACGCCGTTCCTAAAGGCGCCCATGTAGAGAACTTTCCTGCACGGACTAACCGTGAACTCCACGTTCCTCAAGGCGCCCATGTAGAGAACTTTCCTGCACGGACTAACCGTGAACTCCGCGTTCCTAAAGGCATCCATGTAGTGAATACTCGGCTTGGCCTCCCGGAAAAGTGCTATCGAGTGGCTTAACTGGCTTTATTTTTAAGTGATAACTGTGCCCGGGGGGAATTGATAATGTGGGGGGGGTTGAGTTATCTGGTTTGTTTCTCCAAATTGGCCGGCAAAGAAAGTTTTCGCTGGGTTCAAACTTTCTTTCTTGAAGGGGGGGAGTGTTACATATTTATGTGAATGTATGTGAATTACCATGCAGGTGTTTGCTTCCGTGTGTAGTATATTAAGTTGTTGTGTAGTTGTTGTGGTTGGAGGGTCAGGAGCCCTTCTGAAAGAGTGGCAGGAAACGGAAGTGGCCGGAAGCGGAAGTGACGGGAAACGGAGAAAAAAAGACACGAGGGAAAGGAAGGTTTCTTCTTCCTCGCCCCGCGACGACGAGAAGGTGGAATCGACCTTACGCTGCGCGGAAAACGCGCCGTTGCGAAACGTCTGGCGAGAGGAGTTACCTGGGCGGTAAATACCTTTGGACACGTCCAGTCACTGTGAGTTCGTGCACGAAACCAAGCGTCCGGGACAGTTTTGCCCCGTCTACAAAGACGCGTACGGGTCCGCACGTTGGGCCTCGCTCGCGTCGGAAGCCGCGCTGGGTTTTTGCCCATCTACAAGGACGCGTAAGAGTCGCACTTGGGGCCTCGCGCACGTTGGACGCCGCGCTGGGTTTGCCCCGTGGCTTGGCAAGGAGGTGCGCTGCAGCCGCGGCCCCAGTCCGAGACGGCACGTTTAGAGCACGTCCGCCCGGGGCTCGTTCAACCGCCCGTGTGCGGAGAGGAGAGACATTGACCACGGAGGGAGTCAGGAGTGGGGCTCACGTGAGGAATGTATAAGATTAAGATGGCCATCTTAGAGTTTGTGTAGATGAGTTCACATGGTTGTAATATTGATTGGGCATTGTTGATGGTTGTTGATTGCTCAGTGAAAATATTATTGATTATTCCGGATCCTTGGTGTGGGGTTTCTTCTTGACCGGAATTCATATTGATTGCGTTACGAAAGCGTATAAACCATATATCTTTCTGGCGGGGTCCCTCCCACGGTCCGGGGGTCACCAAGACCAGGTAGTTACCGGGAGGACCACGTAACAGAATATACACGAGCAAAAGTACACGGCGTGGCCAGGTAACAATGAATCGCTTCCTCACGGGAATATGGTAAACGCAATCTGGGTCCTTCTTCTAGATCTAGAGGGAATTTGAAAAATAGATCGCAGGTGCAGAGGACTCTGATGCAGTGGAGTGACACCCTGTCCCATGGAAGTTACACTCACAAACTGCTTACGAAGTACCAGGCTATGCTTCTGCAATGTAATAAACCATTAGTGTAAGACAATGACATTATTTTGCTCCTTCAGCTGACGGTTTCGTTCAGTTTCAGTAACACACACACAAACACACACACACACAAACACACACACACACACACACACACACACACAGTAACACACACTCACAAAGTAACACACAAACGCACACACACAGTAACACAAACACAAACATAGTAACACACACAAACATAGTAATGTGGCGGACACGAAAGCCCACTGGCGTGGTGACATCATTCCGCGCACCAAGTGGGCGGCGGCCATGCCCGAGGGGTAGGCGTGGCCTCAGGATATACACCGGGCGCGCAGCCCGGAGCGCGCCAGTGCTACAGTGACCTCTTTGGAATAAAGAACTATAAACTTACCGCGTTGTCCGCTTCCTCCTTGGTAGCAAGTCACGCGCGTAGTACCGCGTGCTAAATTGGTGACCTCCGACATTCGAGTCAGCCATCGCTGACTCCCCGAAACCTCCGCAACAATGGCTACCAATGCGGTCTCCATCAAGCTCCCCGAATTCTGGGAATCACAAGCCGAAGTTTGGTTCCTGCAGGCGGAAGCCCAGTTCCGACTTCGAGGCATCACGGTGGACGAGACCATGTACTGCCACGTGGTCGCCTCCCTCGGGCCCGGCACGGCCACCCGCGTCGTATCGGTCCTAAGGAATCCACCTGCCGACGGCAAGTACGAGGCGGTCAAGCGTCTCCTCCTCGCCACGTTCGGCCTTACGGTGGACGCACGGGCCGATCGCCTCTTGGACCTCCCCGAGATCGGGGACACGCGACCGTCGGTCCGTATGGACCATATGCTGGCGCTCATGGGCGACGAAACCCCGAACACTCTATTCCGGGCGTTGTTTCGACGCCAGCTGCCAGCACGAGTCCGCCTCGCTTTGGCTGGTTCTGCATTAATGGAACCCCGTGCGCTCGCTGCTGAGGCCGACAAATACTACGCGGCTTTGGACATGCAGGCGAGTCTTGGCACGGTTGCCGCTCCCGAGGCTCCCGAAGCTTTCCCTGATGCACCGCACCTCGTGTCCGCCGTCACGCCCCGCCCACCACCACCACCACCACCGCCGCCGCCGCGAAGAAAACCGCGGCCTCCGACGCCGCAGCTGCCTGCCTGGTGTTCCTTCCACACCAAGTTCGGCCACGAGGCTCGGCAGTGTCGCCCGCCGTGCTCATTCGGCAGGTCGGGAAACGGGCGAGCCAGCGCTCGGTGGCAACGGTGAGCATCGGCAATTCCAACAGCCTGCTGTACATAACGGACACCTTGTCCGGGCGCCGTTACCTGTGCGATATGGGAGCACAGGTGAGTGTCGTTCCTGCCAGTACGTCCGACAAGCACACCACGGGCCGAAGTCCCACGCTGCTTGCGGCCAATGGTACGTCTATACGCACGTACGGAAAACGCTGTCTCTCCCTGTGGTTCGGAGGTCAGGTTTTCCGTTGGTCGTTCGTTTTGGCCGACGTGCCCATGGCACTGCTCGGCGCGGACTTCTTATGTGCTAATGGACTACTGGTCGATGTAAAGCACAGAAGGCTTGTCCAGGCGGAGACGTTCAGCTCGCTCGCATGTGCGCTGCCCGGCTCGTTGAGCAGCTCACAGAGCGGCTCATCAAGCGGCTTGCTGAGCGGTTCCGTTCCGGCCAGGTTCATCTGTACGCTTCCGGCAGCGGACGAATTCGCCCGCCTCCTCACGGGTTTCCCGGCCCTCACGCGGCCCACCTTCTCGGCGGGGACCGTCAAGCATGGGGTGGAACACCACATCCCCACCGCCGGGCCACCGGTCTACGCCCGGGCACGCCGCCTCAAGACGACGAAGCTCGCCGCAGCTAAAGCGGAGTTTGCTACGCTGGAGCGGCTCGGCATCGTGCGGCGCTCCGAGAGCGCGTGGGCATCCCCGCTCCACATCGTGCCCAAGCCCGGCGGGGGATGGCGACCGTGCGGGGACTACCGGCGCCTCAACGACGCCACCACCCCCGACCGCTACCCCGTCCCCCACATTCAGGACTTTTCCGCCCGCTTGGCGAATATGTCCTTCTTTTCAAAGGTGGACCTCGTGCGCGGCTACCATCAGGTCCCTGTCAGGCCGGAGGACATCCCGAAGATGGCTGTCATCACGCCATGACATGCTCATGGACAGCGTCTTCCGCGGCTTGGATTTTTCGTACGTCTACCTGGACGACATCCTCGTCGCCAGCGCGTCCCGCGAAGAGCACCTACACCATCTCCGCACGCTCTTCGAATGTCTGGGCCAGCACGGCCTGATCGTGAACCCCGCCAAGTGCTGGTTCGGTGTTGCTGAAATCGACTTTTTGGGGCACCGCGTCACCAGGCATGGGGCCGTCCCCCTACCGGCCAAGGTGGAGGCGGTGAAGGGGTTTCCGCGCCCCCGCACGATCAAGGGGCTCCAGAAGTTCCTGGGCATGGTAAACTTTTACCATCGGTTCCTGCCCCGCATCGCCCAGCTCCTGCGCCCCTTACACGAGGCCCTTCGAGGGAAGCCGGGCAACGGTGACGTTACCTGGACCGAGCAGATGGACGCGGCGTTCTCGGGCGCAAAGCTCGCCTTGGCCAACGCCACCATGCTCGCGCACCCGGCGGTCAATGCACCGATCGCCCTCACCTCCGATGCCTCGGACTACGCGGTGGGCGCGGTGTACGAGCAATGGGTGCATGGAGCTTGGCAACCACTGGCGTTCTTCAGCCGGCACCTTCGCCTGCCCGAATGCCGTTACAGCACCTTCGACCGCGAGTTGCTTGGGCTTCACCTGGCGGTCAGGCACTTCCGCCATCTGCTCGAGGGCCGTGCGTTCACGGCCTTCGTCGACCACAAGCCGCTGGTTTTCGCGATGGGCAAGGTCGCTGAGCCGTGGTCGGCCCGGCAACAGCGTCACCTCGTGGCCATGTCCGAGTACACGACGGACATCCCGTCGCGGGAAAGGACAACCCGGTGGCCGATTGCCTTTCCCGGGCCGTCGTCCACGCAGTCCACCTTGGCATCGACTATGCCCGGATGGCAGCGGACCAGGCCGCCAACCCCGGGGTCCAGGCCCTGCGGACCGCCGTCACGGGCCTCTGCGTCACCGAGGTGCCCTTCGACGGCGCGGGCACGGCCCTCGTTTGCGACGTCTCCCTCGGGCGGCCTCGCCCCATCGTGCCCGCGGGCTGGCAGCGCCAGGTTTTTGACGCCATCCATGGCCTGTCCCACCCGGGCACGAGGGCCTCCCAGCGGTTGGTCGCCGACAAGTTTGTCTGGCATGGCCTCCGGAAGGCCGTCCGCGGCTGGACCAGGACGTGCCTCGCATGCCAGCGCGCAAAGGTGCACCGATACACCCAGACCCCCTTGGCCCCGTTTACGGTGCCAGAACGTCGGTTCGACCACGTTCACGTGGACCTGGTGGGACCTCTGCCCCCCTCGCGGGGTTTCACCCATGTCCTCACCATGGTGGACCGCACCACCCGGTGGCCGGAGGCCGTGCCTTTGGCGGCAACGACGGCGGCAGACGTCGCGCAGGCGTTCATCGCCACCTGGGTCGCCCGGTTCGGCGCCCCCTCGGACATCTCGTCCGACCGCGGCCCCCAGTTCACCTCGGAGCTCTGGGGCGTGGTCGCGCGGGGGCTCGGGGTCCAGCTGCACCGAACCACGGCCTACCACCCCCAGGCCAATGGCCTGTGCGAGCGATTCCACCGCTCGTTGAAGGCCGCGCTCCGGGCCACCCTCCGCGACGGCGGCTGGGTCGACAGGCTCCCCTGGGTCCTGCTGGGCCTCCGGACGGCGCCCAAGGAGGACCTGCACGCATCCGCGGCGGAGTTGGTCTTTGGACAACCGCTGCGGGTGCCGGTCGAGTTCCTCCCCGACCCCACGGCACCTTGGTCCGCGGCGCAGGAGTGTTCTGCGCTGCAGGAGCCCGCCCGGAGGTTCGCCCCAGTGCCGACGGCGCACCACGGGCACCCTCCTACACACGTCGCCCCGGAGCTTCGCACCGCGGAGTACGTCTTCGTCTGGCACGACGCCCAACGGACACCACTGCGGCCCCCGTACGACGGGCCTTTCCACGTGCTGGAGACCGGGGTGAAACATTTCACCCTGGACATCGGCGGCACTCCTGACCGGGTCTCCATAGACCGCCTCAAGCCAGCCCACCTCGACGTGGACCACCCACCGCTGGTGGCTCGGCCCCCGCGTCGGGGCCGCCCCCCTGCGGGCGGACCCCCGGCACCGCCCAGCCCCGCAGGCACGCCGCCCCCCGGTCCGGCACCCATCCCGGGTACAGCCGGGGGCATCCCACCTGGCATCCCTGCACCCCGGACGCCGCCGGTCGCCAGAGGGCGCTTCGGCCGGGTCATCCGTTTGCCCCGCAAACTGGCCCTCCAGGTGCGCAGGAATTCTGGGGGGGCGCGTGTGGCGGACACGAAAGCCCACTGGCGTGGTGACATCATTCCGCGCACCAAGTGGGCGGCGGCCACGCCCGAGGGGTAGGCGTGGCCTCAGGATATACACCGGGTTCGCAGCCCGGAGCACGCCAGGGCTACAGTGACCTCTTTGGAATAAAGAACTATAAACTTACCGCGTTGTCCGCTTCCTCCTTGGTAGCAAGTCACGCGTGTAGTACCGCATGCTAAAGTAACAAACATAGTAACTCACAGTAACAGTGTTTGATGCTTTACCGATGGAAAGTCACTCCTGCCTTTGTTCGTCCTCGTTCGTCACGATTTGTGCACCCGTTTGCAGCGAAGATAACACCAGAACAAGAATCCCAGCCTCGCTTAAATAAATGCATATATACAGTTAGTTATAAAATCGAAAGATATGGTAAATTTTGTCAGATTTCACTCCAGATTTGGACATTATTTAGTCTACAGCATCCAATCCTCATATCCGAATCCAAATTTTGATGATATGCTTCAATTATGGAATGATACTCTATTGTGTTTCCAAGGCAAGGCACGTTTGAGCAGGCCGAAACAAAATGGCGGCTTAACCTAGCGATGTGCAGTGGGCTGATCAATATGGCGGGCCTCCATATTGGTACACCACCACATCTGGTTTTTTTCTTTTGAGCACATCGTTAATCATCTTCAAAAAGGATGTTATAACACACCCAAACACGCAGTTTTCATCGTTTCAATCTGTTGGAGGTCCAGGTGTATGCATGCAAAGTTTGGGGCCGCTAGGTTTCATAGTTTTGGAGTTATTATCTGCCTATTTAGTTAGTTATCTAGTTATCTGCCTGGCTTCCCCTTATGAGTAGAGGGCCTGTCTTTCCCTCCCCAATGCCTAACGGCATACTAAGCCGAAGGGGAATAGACTAAGATAATGTTCTCCTACGAGATAACTATTTTAAGGGAATTGTATGGTGGTTGCCATTACTTCTTAGCAGTTTCCAAAAACCGCAACAATATATATATCAGCGGTTCAAATGGTTCCCCACTGATGATATGAAGGTCACATAGTGACTGATATAAAAACCGAAAGGTTCACAGAGTTACAAGTGTATGGAAGTCTCACTGCGTTGCCCTGATGAAGCCCCAACAAGGGCGAAACCAGGTCGGTAACTGTGAGTTTTGCATGCACTTGTGACAGTATCTGAATTTATTATCCATAATGACGCACTGCTAGATGGTTCCTCTGGAGGTTTGCAGGCAATGCGGACATGCATGGCGATGACGTCATGATGTTCGCTCATTAGGTTGGAGAACCAGATTACAGATACCATTTATATAATAATAGCTTAAGGACTCGACTTTGTTATCCCTTTTACGCCGCACCCAGTGACCTGATGCCCACGGCACTAATGGATTTACGATCTACGAACCGCACTCTTTGTTTATCACATACAGCCATACTCGAAAAATCTGAATTATCCGACGTTGGGGCCCAAAAGCATCCGATTAACTGCCGATACGACGCCATCTTACGACGCCATCGTATTGGTGTCTGCTGGGCGAAGGCGAAGCAAGCCGTCCGCTGATTGGACAGGCAAAGGTGAAAGCAAGCCGTCCACTAAGTGGACAATCCAGAGCATGCGTTTGTGCCGGTGTCGGCGATCGTTGTTCATATACGCACTCTTCATTCTCATCTTTCTTCCTAACTCTTACTCGGACAAGCAAATCCCCGATGCCATCCATAATGGTACACTCTATCCATACACCACATCCTCCCTTCCGTGGATGTTCCACGGGTTTCGGCTAGTTATTAGTATCTCCCAACCGCATCCAGGTCAACTCCATATGATGAGTGGATACCAGAGATAACGTTACCGTGTGGCAGGCGGTGCTTATCGCTCCCAGCAAGGTGCAGCAGCAGCTGTATGGGACACCTTGCTGGCGGTTCCCCACTGATGATATGAAGGTCGCATAGTGACTGATATAAAAACCGAAAGGTTCACAGAGTTACAAGTGTATGGAAGTCTCACTGCGTTGCCCTGATGAAGCCCCAACAAGGGCGAAACCAGGTCGGTACTGTGAGTTTTGCATGCACTTGTGACAGTATCTGAATTTATTATCCATAATGACGCACTGCTAGATGGTTCCTCTGGAGCTTTGCAGGCAATGTGGACATGCATGGCGATGACGCCATGATGTTCGCTCATTAGGTTGGAGAACCAGATTACAGATACCATTATTAGTAACTCCCAACCGCATCCAGGTCGACTCCATATGATGAGTGGATACCAGAGATAACGTTACCGTGTCGCAGGCGGTGCTTATCGCTCCCAGCAAGGTGCAGCAGCAGCTGGATGGGACACCTTGCTGGCAGATCCCCACTGATGATATGAAGGTCGCATAGTGACCGATATATATATATATATATATATTGTTGCGGATCTCGGTTTCGGCACTCCTCTTACCGAGGGGGGTTTAATCCCCTCGTCTTTTAAGCTGGCCGTCCGAGTCCTGGAACTATCCCGCTCCTTTGCGGGATGAGATTGGCCAGGGTGATTGGTCAAGGATTTCCCAAATACCTTCACCAATCTCTCCGCAAAGGAGGGAAATGAGTGCCTGCTCGAACCGCGGATGTGATGGTAATTGCCAAGCGGTTTAGCAATCCACGATCCGAGCCATTAGCAAATAGACTAACCCGATTATAGCGGTTGGCCAAATCGTGCCACAGGTACTCAATTGGGAAGGGACTAAAGCGATCGGGGAAAGAAGAAACCAAAGTAAAGGAAGCACAGATATTTATTAATTATGTACACTAATTGAAGAGGAAACAAAAGAAGGGCATTTACAAGGAGAGGAAGAAGCAGGTACACAGGGCAGCCTTAAAACGGTGTTATATTATCATATGCCCCAAACAGAACAAACAGACTCACACGAATAGGTATTGGCAGGAAGGAATGGCTGGAAGGAGGAGCAGGTCCAGGCAGACGGCAGGGCAGGAAGGTCCGGGCCGATGCGCAGCGTCGAGGTCTGCTCCAGGCTTGAGGCGAAACCCGGCGGCAGCTGCACGTATTAGTTTCACGCGGTCTGACAATGTGAATATATGACGAGATTGTCGTTGCCAATGGACCCACTCTCAGCGCGTTCTCCTCTCACACCTCGGACCTTCGCACTCAGCTCTCCTCTCTTTCATCTCGTTCTTCGCACTTATCTGCTGACGCACTCATCTGCCGACGCACTCATTTGCCGACGCACTCATCTCCTGACGCACTCATCTCTCCTCTAATGAAGCAGTCCCTCGCAGCCACTTTTATAGGGCGTTCTCGTATCCAGCCGCCGGCTCCTATGACATGCCTACCGGTCGGCTCACCTCGGCCCGGGTTGGCCGGCGAGGGTTAGTTGGCTCCACCTCTGATGGTGAGTTGACGTGCCACACCTTGTTCTTGTGTCTCGCCCCCTTTTTCCTCGGCCTGAGACCGCATGTTCAATGGCGGCTTGGGGCCATCAAACGAACCAAGACAAGGGGCAGCGAACGCTGCCCTACTGCTACTGCACTTTGAAGAGCGGGAGATGATTGTGGAAATTGAAGGGGCCTATCTTATTTGATTAATGCAACGCAGATTCAACTATTGGGAACAGATCCTTAACTAAAACACATAATAATGAGATAACTACAGAGAGGTCCTATGGTGCTCTACGTGTTGTACATGGACTAACGAGGGTGTGATCTTTAATAAAGCCAAATAATGGGGATATTTACAGGGGATCATTTATAAGGGAACATTTACTAAAATTTCCAAAGTGAAGGTTCAAAAAACCGTAACACAGCACCCGTCTCTCCTCCATGGCCGTCCCGGCCCAAAATAACTTTAACTTAATGTGACACTCAGGTGTAGTAACCCTCTACTATTAACCTTACCCTGAGTGCGACAGTTTTAAAACAATTAAGTATGTCCCCCTGCTGTGTTGCATCCTACCTAACAGACTCATACCCACAGACTAACCGAATTGCGGAATGGTCTTCAAACTATACATTTAGCCGGTGGGGAGTATTATTTACAAGACACTAATTATGTACACTGCAAACCCAGGACCTGTCTTTTGGGAGACAAAAATATGTTTTGAAAGAGGAAGGAGCATGCACTGCACTGCACCGATACACCATACCCACATGCCCGGGGATGCACAATTGATATTGCAGTGCACCCCCGAGCACAAGAGCATTACAAAGCACCATAAAGCACCAATCAGCACCAAAAGCTTCATCCAGTGCTCATTTCACACATGTCATCACATTTCAATAATAAACAAACTGATGACCTTGTCTTGTTTCTCCCGCTTTGCTGGCCCGATGTTTCTTGATGTTTCGTTCTTGTGGCTTGCTGCCTATTTGTAATAATAAAAAAAGGCACACAACACATCCATTTTTATTTATTTATGGCCAACAGGGGCAACTAAGGGTGGTCCACATGTATGGCATAGGGGCCACCTCACCGTGGTCCGCAAGCAAGCTTTTCTCTGGCCATCATGGCCGGTCCCAGCAGAGGGGCTAGGCCCCAACACGTGGGGTCCATAAGTGTGGTGCTCAGCCACAGAACCGTGGTCCATATGGTGGTGCTAGGCCGCAAGTCGTGTGGTCCATAAGGTGGTGTACCGGTCCAGGCAGGCTGTGCAGCGGTGGTTCGGGCACACAACTGCGGCTACCTGCGCACTCCCCCCGGACCCAAAATAACAAGTCGTGAGTGGGGAAGGAAGGACACAGCAACATTGGGGCAAGGGTCGCATGGGTACACATCAAAACAAGGTAATGCAAGGTGAGGTGCGCATGGGAGCGAGCGGAGAAAGCTCATCCCTACTGTACGTCACCCCTCCTGTCACCTACCCTACCCTTGCCCTTACCCCGTATTTACAAAATTCTACACATTTACAAATTCGTCACTTCTGTCTCGTCTTCCCCATATCTCCCCTAATCCAAATTGGTTACCAATCCCTCTAATCCAAATTTGCCCCCAATTCCAATTCCTCATCAATCCCTCCTAAGGAGGAAGAGATGGAATTACAGCACAATGTCACACTTACATCATGATGCATCTCACCATTCCAAACATTTGCAAAAATCAGTGGTGTGGAGTCCTGTCATCACCTCAGGTGAGTGGATGCAGATGGTGCGAAGAGATTTCAATCCTAACTATACTTCTAAATGACTCTAACACTTTTACTCTACCTGGGGTCTTTCCCTGCAAAACCATTGGCCATCTTACACTATGTGGTTCTAAGAACCGAACTCCCATTGACCAAGCTGTGGTGCTCACCAATTTGGGGTCTCACTCCCCCAATTCTTCACCCTGTGCCTTCGCACAATTTCCGGGCTGGGTCGTGTGGCGCTCCCAGCAGGTCCACTCACCTGCACACCTCCGCCACTGCAGTTGTCTCCGGGCTTACCTGCTCCTTACCCTAACCTACCTGGAGAAGGCCCTCTGGCGCTCTCACCCCACTACCGCCCTCTCTGGCGTCGGGCTACCCGGGTCCATCCTCTGGATCCTCGGGCCCCATTGAACAACTCTACTGGCTCCCAGAGCCTACCTGCGGCCTCACCTGGCCGACATACTAACAGTGGCAGAGTGCCCATTCAATTACACTCACTAACAGGCCACACGCCCAACCAATTGACTCCACTAATGCACCCAACACAACACTCCTGTGCAACTACCCACACCACAGATGCCAATATCCAACCACAATTTACCTACTCCCTCTACCTACTTTTAAACTACCCTCCCCGGGTATTCGTGAAGGGGTCCATCTTCCCCATCCACTCCTTTCGCACCAACCACTCCACTCCACGTATTCCACACTACTCACTCCACACCATCCATTCCATACTCCATTTATTCCATACTCCATTTATTCCATGGTCCATTTATTCCATACTCCATGCATTCCATACCAGCTATTCCACACAACCATTCTCCATTCACCTGTATTCCACTTGCACACCTGGTGCTCACACACACCTGGTGGCACTGGCACCCTCCTTCCCTCCAGGACCATTCACTCAATACAATGCACAATCACAATTACTCACATGTCCACAATGCTCTGCTCATTCACTTTCACACACACACATCGTTCACGAGCATTGCCTCATTTCATAACCAGCACTACATTGCACTTTCATACCAATTCCTCATTTCATCACTCTCACTACAAACACAACTGCATCATCTGGCTACCTGGTTTCCCCTCTAACTTAGTGCTTCCCCCAGTCATCCCTTATTCCATGCACAACCCACGTCATTATAATCCACTAATCTGCTACGTCCCCTCTACAGGTACATGTCGCTCCTTAAATCTACAGTTACCTACTGTCATCTCTAAATCCCTATCATTTTATCCAAACTCTCCCGGGCTAGTTTGCACAGCCACCCCATAAACTAATGCTCATGTGCCCTGGGCGATGTGAGGGATGGTGGATTTACCATCCCTCTACACCATATACCTTTTGCCATCAATTTCCAATTTTGCCAATCAGATTTGACCATCAAATTTGCCAATGCAATTTGCCAATCCAATTTGCCAATCATATTCACTATTCCTATTTTCGAATCACTAGTAATTCCAAGCCAATTCCCTATCAATTTCAAACAATAACACTATCATCCTCACAGTCCGCTATATCTGAGCCTCCTCGGTACGTCCATGCATTATCAAAGCTCCACTTCGCAAAGCCGGCAATGAATTCGGGTGGTTTGGTCTCCTGCGGTTGGGTCCGTCCGGCATTCGGTTCAGGGGAGGAGGTTTCGTCGGGCCAAGGCTCAAAGCACCATCCCTACGCAGGGCCTTTCGCTCCCATGCGCGCGGTGGCCTAGCCTTGCCCGGGTGGAACGCCGCCACCACAAGGGGGCGCCTTTCCGACCCCTCCTACCTTCCCTCGAACCGGGCCGGTCGCCTTGCCCGGCAAAGCGCGGACTCGATCGTGCAGGGCGGGGCCTGGCCCGAATCGTGCACGACGCTCCGAACAGGAGCAACGCGACACCGATCCCTGCCGGTTCCCACAATACACAAAGCCTGGCACGGACCGGGAGCTCGCGTCGGCTATACGTCGGCCTAACCGCTGCCCCGGTCAACGTCGATGCTTCACTCGTATGCTCACATCCACACGTGTTCCGCTCTTTGCTCATACATCCCATACACTCCGGCCATTCCACCACCGCACTCTCTGTTACACACCACTCGCTGTTCGCACATTCCATAACACACCTTGGCGCACACTCCCCCGGTACGTACTCCATACCACTCACCATGGGTGTGCACTCCTGCACATACCCACTCACGCGCTCCGATGTGCCCTCCAGCACACGCGCCACAACCAACTCAGGTGTGCCTCCTCGCACCCGCTCCTCATCCATCTCACTCTCCGTATCGCTCTCATCACACATACACTCCGACGTGCATTCTCGCTCGCACTCGGTATCACTCCCATACTCTTCCGTGCACTCTCCCTCGCACCCGGTATCACACTCGCGCTTTGGCGCCATTCGTACACGCGTGCCATTGCCATTCATAACGCACACCACGGACCTTTTACGAGTGCCCGGGTTACGCCTTGATCCCAAGTGCGTGAAAATTCTTCTCGCGCCAAACACTTTCCTGCAAAATCTTTTTGCACTATATACCACCTTACTCACCTTTGGGATCCTCCTCTCCACACGCATCTGCAAATCCTTATAAGGATTATGCAGCACGACATCATGATGCGAACATGGACTTTGGGCAATTTCCATTCCTTCCTGCCGCGAGTGCTTTTCTAAGTCTGCGGTCTCTCCAATCTCAATTTCCACTACTATTTGTTCGGTTGATTCGATTTGAATTTCTTTTTTATTTTGACTTAATTCTTTTTCCGCCGCTGCACCTGAATTTGCCCTGTCCAATTCGGCGGCCGTCGGGTTTTTCACACCCCGTGTCGCTATCTCTATACCCGTCCAGTTACCTGCGCCTTGCTCCAACTCGCTTCTCCCGCGCTCCTCGAGTCGCGCTACCTCGGCGTGTACAAATGCGCTCCTCCCGCCCGACCTGCGGTTAACCTCCCTTTCCAATTCTTTTGACTCATCCGTGGCTTTGTCCCTCGCCAACCCCTCATTAATTGCTTTGGCTTGGCCATTCACGTCCTCCAATTCACCCCCTAATCCTCCCAATTTGCCTTCTAGCCCCCCAATTTGGCTTCCCATATCATTTATCAATTCCCCAATTTGGTTTCCCAATTGCTCACCCATTCTAGTTTCCATTCCTTCACTATCGGCCCTCATTTCGCCCATCACTTTCCTTAATCCGCCAATTTGGTTTTCTAATCCCCCAAATTTGCTGTCTAACTTCCCAATTTGGCTTCCCAGTTTCTCAATTTGGTTTCCCACCCCCATTCGTATGACTGCCTGCAGCTGGGCAATGAGGTCCTGCATATTTATCCCCTCGATTTGTGCAGAGGGCGCGGCCCCCGTCGCCGCCATGCGCGAGGTGCCGCCATCTTGCGCTGCTGCGACCACGTGCGAGGCGCCGCCATCTTGTGCCCCTGCAACCCCCACTGTTACACCTTCTCCAACCTCCTCCTCTATCTCCCCCATCTCCTCCCTGGGGTCCTGGGTCGACTCTACCCCCTCTTATATCTCCCCCATCGGCATCTGATCGCCTTGATCATCCATGGCACGACTATAATTTGGTTTATAAATACTAGATTTCGGCCGCTCGTAATTTTGACCAAATTTTTTTCAGATGGTTTAAATTTGGTTCGGGTGCAATCCCACTCTCCTGACACAAATTGTTGCGGATCTCGGTTTCGGCACTCCCCTTACCGAGGGGGGTTTAATCCCCTCGTCTTTTAAGCTGGCCGTCCGAGTCCTGGAACTATCCCGATCCTTTGCGGGATGAGATTGGCCAGGGTGATTGGTCAAGGATTTCCCAAATACCTTCACCAATCTCTCCACATAGCAGGGAAATGAGTCCCTGCTCGAACCGCGGATGTGATGGTAATTGCCGAGCGGTTTAGCAATCCACGATCCGAGCCGTTAGCAAATAGACTAACCCGATTATAGCGGTTGGCCAAATCGTGCCACAGGTACTCAATTGGGAAGGGACTAAAGCGATCGGGGAAAGAAGAAACCAAAGTAAAGGAAGAACAGATATTTATTAATTATGTACACGAAATGAAGAGGAAACGAAAGAAGGGCATTTACAAGGAGAGGAAGAAGCAGGTACACAGGGCAGCCTTAAAACGGTGTTATATTATCATATGCCCCAAACAGAACAAACAGACTCACACAAATAGGGATTGGCAGGAAGGAATGGCTGGAAGGAGGAGAAGGTCCAGGCAGACGGCAGGGCAGGAAGGTCCGGGCCGATGCGCAGCGTCGAGGTCCGCTCCAGTCCACGCTCCGGGCTTGAGGCGAAACCCGGCGGCAGCTGCACATATTAGCCTCACGCGGTCTGACAATGTGAATATATGGCAAGATTGTCGTTGCCAACGGACCCACTCTCAGCGTGTTCTCCTCTCGCACCTCGGACCTTCGCACTCAGCTCTCCTCTTTCATCTCGTTCTTTGCACTTATCTGCTGACGCACTCATCTGCCGAAGCACTCATCTCCTGACGCACTCATCTCTCCTCTAAAGAAGCAGTCCCTCGCAGCCGCTTTTATAGGGCGTTCTCGTATCCAGCCGCCGGCTCCTATGACACACCTACCGGTCGGCTCACCTCGGCCCTGGTTGGCCGGCGAGGGTTCACTGGCTCCACCTCTGATGGTGAGTTGACGTGCCACACCTTGTTCTTGTGTCTCGCCCCCTTTTTCCTCGGCCTGAGACCGCATGTTCAATGGCGGCTTGGGGCCATCAAACGAACCAAGACAAGGGGCAGCGAACGCTGCCCTACTGATACTGCACTTTGAAGAGCGGGAGATGATTGGGGAAATTGAAGGGGCCTATCTTATTTGATTAATGCAACGCAGATTCAACTATTGTGAACAGATCCTTAACTAAAACACATAATAATGAGATAACTACAGAGAGGTCTTATGGTGCTTTACGTGTTGTACATGGACTAATTAGGGTGCGATCTTTAATAAAGCCAAATAATGGGGATATTTACAGGGGATCATTTATAAGGGAACATTTCCTAAAATTTACAAAGTGAAGGTTCTAAAAAACGTAACTATATATATATATATGTATGTATGTATGTATGTATGTATGTAAGTATGTATATATATATATATATATATATATATATATATATATATATATATATATATATATATATATATTGTATATATATATATAAATACAGACTTGGCATTTAATATGGAATATTTTTTTATTCTTGATGGGTTTACTTTCTTACCTCAGTATATCAATCTGGTGAGTTTCTTTTATGCTTCGGTGATTTCTTTGTTAAAAGAACCATGTCACTGATTGTCTTTCGCAGCAAGAAGTCAATAACAGGATTATATCACAGGTGGCGTGACAAAATGTAAGGACAGGTACATTTGACGATTGGCTTCATAATCGGGTATATAAGGGTTGTTGCGTTCTGTATTAGTGGAAAACAACTGCTGCACATCTCCAAAAGTGATTGCCGCTTCCTCTGGAGATGGTCCGTCAACTCGACAATGCTGTTTGTCATGGAGTGGTGGCTTTACGAAATTACGGCATGAAACAGCGTGCTATTGCTCGGCAGTATGGCATCACTCAAGGTCAGGTGTCAAAGATCCTGAAACGAAATACTCCGAGGGGTGTCCCTACTCCAATACCGAGGCCAGGACGTCCCCGCAGAACCACAAGGAGGGATGATCGCCAGCTGCACCGGTTAGTCCACAATGGCCGTACCAAGTCAGCTAATCGGCTTAGGGCTGAGTGGCAGCAACTGACAAATGTGCCTGTATCCAGAAGGCTAGTCAACCAACGACTGGATCAAGCAGGCTATCGTGCCAGGCGTCCCCTGAGATAGCCACGCCTGACCAGACAACACAGCCAGCGCCGATTGCAGTGGGCCAGAGAGCACCGTCAATGGCACTGGAATCACGTGACCTTCAGTGACGAGTCTAGATTTCTGGTCTATCGTCAAGATGGCCGCGTCCGAGAGCGCAGACAAGTGCATGAAGCCCACAACAAAGATTGTATAGTGCCAAGAGTCCAAGCTGGAGGTGGTGGGGTGACCGTTTGGGCTGCTTTTCATGCAGGGGGCAAAACTGACCTGGTTGTTCTGAATGGAAACCTGAAGCAGTTCAAGTACAGAGTCATTCTGGAAGAAACATTGCTTCCCTTTGCTCGTGCAGCCTTTCGAGGAAACTTTGTCTTCCAAGACGACAATGCACGGCCTCATCATGCTCGCATGATCCAACACTTTCTTGCTGACCGTGGTGTAGAGCATATGGAGTGGCCTGCCATGTCCCCGGATATGAATCCGATAGAGAACTTGTGGGCAGAATTAACGCGTCAAATCGACAACTTGGACCAGCAGCCGACCTCTGTACGTGAATTGCAGCAGACTATTGTCACTGCATGGCAAGCTATTCCTGTCCAAACCTTGGCAAATCTCGTGAACAGCATGCCTCGGCGTGTACGTGCTCTCCTGAATGCTCGTGGAGGTTACACGAAGTACTGAACTGTAATTTTACTGTCCGTAATCCCAGTCATAATTTAGCTTTTGTTTTTGTTGAAAAAATATTTGGCTAATGTGCAAAATAAAGAGATACTTCTGGAAAACGTGCAGAAGTTTAACACAGTACTGTCCGTGAATTGAGTTCAATATCAGTTCACATCACTTTCAAGGATCAATTTATTTGCTTCGAAATGGCAAATGTGGTTTTTGTTTCTTTTAAAGGTCACATTAACAAAATCTAGAATAATTTCAACATAAATCCAATGAACTTTTGGTTCTAAGTCATCTTGAAAAGTAAGTTCTTCCCCACAAAAAAAATATTCCATATTAAATGCCAAGTCTGTATATATATATGGTTCGTGCGAGGACTAGACTATTTACAAGACCACACGTATTTACAAGTTCAAACCATAAATCTAGACTCGTCACTGAAGATCACGTGATTCCAGTGTCCTGGCTGCCATTGACGGTGCTCTCTGGCCCACTGCAATCGGCGCTGGCGGTGTTGTCTGGTCAGGCGTGGCTTTCTCAGGGGACGCCTGGCACGATAGCCTGCTTGATCCAGTCGTTGGTTGACTAGCCTTCTGGATACAGGCACATTTGTCAGTTGCTGCCACTCAGCCCTAAGCCGATTAGCTGACTTGGTACGGCCATTGCGGACTAACCGGTGGAGCTGGCGATCATCCCTCCTTGTGGTTCTGCGGGGACGTCCTGGCCTCGGTATTGGAGTAGGGACACCCCTCTGAGCAATTCGTTTCAGGATCTTTGACACCTGACCTTGAGTGATGCCATACTGCCGAGCAATAGCACGCTGTTTCATGCCGTAATTTCGTAAAGCCACCACTCCGTGACAAACAGCATTGTCGAGTTGACGGACCATCTCCAGAGGAAGTGGCAATAACTTTTGGAGACGTGCAGCAGTTGTTTTCCACTAATACAGAATGCAACAACCCTTGTATACCCGACTGTGAAGCCAATCATCAAATGCACCTGTCCGTACATTTTGCCACGCCACCTGTGATATAATCCTGTTGTTGACTTCTTGCTGCGACAGACAATCAGTGACATGGTTCTTTTAACAAATATATCACCAAAGTGTAAAAGAAACTCAGCAGATTGATATACTGAGTTAAGAAAGTAAACCCGTCAAGAAAAAAAAAAATTCCATATCAAATGCCAAGTCTGTCTATACAGTATATATATATATATATATATATATATATATATATATATATATATATATATATATTGTTACGGACCGCGGATAAGATGTTGGTTTTGCCGAGCGGAGGCCCCGCGGCCCTAACAGTTACCCCGACTAACCCGATTCCCGAACGTTGGCCGGATTGTGCCACAGATATTCAATATGGAAAAGACAAAAGCGACACGGATGTGAAGAAGCAGAAGAAGACGAAAAAAAAGGTTGGAAATACTACTAAATTTATTCCTACTATATACATGCTCAAAGTAACCAAGGAAGAAGGAAAGATAAGAAAATAATTTACAGAAGATATTAGACACAGTGCAACGCTAGCTTATACAAACTTAATTAACCCAAGGACAGAACAAACAAAACAAACTCACATACACAAGAAGAATGGAAAGGCAGGAGGTGGATGGCTGGAGGGAGAGGAAGGTCCAATGGTACTGCAGCACGATCGGCGCGTTTAACAGCCACCGTTCCTTCGCGGCCCTGCTCCGGAACTGCCGTCAAGGCCCCAAGCTGCTATCGTTGCTGCTGTGGCTGCGGCTGCTCTGTGGACGTCGCGTGCTTTGCCAGGACTCGTCTGGTCCAACCACACAACTGAACAACGTGCTTGCTTCTTGCCCAACTCTCTTGCTTGGTCCAACTTTGGCGAGCAAGGCGACGAATAGCAGGCTTTGTGCTTCCCTGGATGATCTCACGCAGTACCTTGCACGCGTGCTTTTATAGCGCCTCCGGCGATCAAGCCGCCGGCCTTCAGGACACGCCCATCGGTGTGCTCACCTCGGCCCTGGTTGGTCGCGCGACCCTCTGGCTCCGCCCTTGATGACGACGAGCGGGCACGCCCTTCTTCCCCGACCCGAGCACATGTTCAATGGTGGTTTTGGAGGGGATGTAATTGGCAATTGAGGCTTGGCAATGACGAAAGGGGAAATGGAGGTTTTGGGAATGGGAATGAAGAATGAAGGGAATCTATCTTATTTCACTTGGTGCAATGGAGTGTCATCTTAATGGAAGACAAGGCCTTACCCTAATACACATAATAAAGATATAACTATCAACCAGGGGGAAATCTATGATTGGCTAACGTGTATGCTTTATGGAATTAACTACGGGAACGCCCTTTGACCTTTATACAACACTGGAGGCAGGAGGGTCCAGAATAAAGCAATATTGCACAACCATTTACTATACAATACAACACAATAAAAAAAACATAATCCTCATATCCGCAACACTGCACCCTCCTCCTCTTAGGCACGTCCCGGGCCTATAACTTTAATTTAGTGTGACACGTAGGTGTAGTTCCCTCTACTTTTAACCTGACCCTGAGTGCGACAGTTTTAAAACATAAATAAATATGTCCCGCTGCTCCATTGCACCCTACCTAACAGACTCACGCCCACAGCTAACCGAATTGCAGAATGGTCTTCAAACTATACACTGACGGTGGGGAGCATTATTTACAATGACTCTGCTTTTATTTACAAAACGAACCCAGGACCTGTGATTGTTCTTTCTGGGGGGAGACAGTCTGCTCTGCATCGACGCACCATGAAAGCACCCAAAACACACCAACACACCCTCAAGCACCAATCGGTGCACAGTCATCATTGTTCATGAATAAAAATAAAAACAACAACCCATAACCCTGCAGGTGGTCTCTTGCTCTTCGGCTCCCTCTGCTGGCTATTATTATTTTCCTGGTGTCATCTTCATTTGCTGGCGGCCTATTTGCACTATTAAAATGCACCCAACGTGTCCATTTTTATTTATTTTATTTATGGCCCACAGGGCCGACTAGTGTGGTTCACCTGTGGGGCATCGGTGCCCTGTGATCAAGGTCCGCCAGCAAGATTTCGGGCCTTCATGGCCAGTTCCAGCAGAGGGGCCATGCCCCAACCCATGGGGTCCATAAGTGGTGCTCGGCCACAGACATGTGGTCCATAATGTGGTGCATCGATGCAGACAGCTGGTTCTGGGAGTTCCGGGCGCACAATGGCGGACTCACGCACGCTCCCCTCGGTGCCCAGTGGCGCACAGGTCCTCATGTGGGAGACAAAGGGGGGGAGAGACAGATGAGCGAGGGGTAAGGTCACAAGGGTACACACCAAACAAGGCAATGCAAGGCGAAATGCGTACGGAGAGCGAAGTGAGAAAAGCTCGTCCCTTCCGTATGTCACCCCCCCTGTCACCTACTCTACCCTTGCCCCTACCCCATATTTACAAAAATCTACACATTTACAAATTCGTCACTACTGTCACGTCTTCCCCATATTTCTTCTATTCCAAATTCGTCACCACAATCCCTCTAACCAAAATTTGCCATCACCCAATTCATCATCAATCCTCATAAGGAGGAAGAGATGGAACATCAAGCACAATGTCACACCCACGTCATGATGCGTCTCACATTCCAAACATTTGCATCAAAAATAATAAAAACATGGCATGGTGCGGAGTTACGTCACCTCAGGTGAGTGGATGTAGATGGTGCAAGGAGATTTTCATCCAAACTACTTTCTAAATGACATTAACACACTTTACACTACCCGCGGTCTTTCCCTGCCAATCCATTGGCCAACTTACACTATGGGTTCTAAAAACCAATTCCCATTGACCAAACTGTGGTGCTTCTCAATTTGGGGTCTCACTCCCCCGATGCAACTCCCTGTGCCCTTGCACAATTTCCAGGCTGGGTCGTGTAGCTCTCCCAGCAGGCCTACCCACCTGCACACCTCCACCACTGCAGTTGCCACCCGAGCGTACCTAGCTCCTCACCCTAACCTATCTAATTGGGGAAGGCCCCTCCTGGCTCTGTCACCCCTCGGTGCCCTCTGGCACTGGGCTACCCGGGTCCGTCCTCCGGATCCTCGGGCCCCATCCACAACAACTCTACCGGCTCCCAGAGCCCACCTGCGGCCTCACCTGGCCGACATCCTCACAGTGGTGGAGTGCCCAAACCAACTACACACACTAACAGGCTACACGCCCAGCCATTTCCACAACACTAATGCACCCATCCAAATACCATTCTTTCACCCTAATTTCACTAATGCACCACAGATGCCAATATCCAACCACAATTTACCTATACCCTCTACCTAACACTTACACTACCCCCCCCCACCCCCGGGTATTCGTGATGGGGGTCCATCCTTCCCCCATTCACACCTTCGCACCATCCACTCCACTCCATAGTTTCCACCATACTCACTCCACGACCATCCATTCCAATACTCCATATATTCCACACTCCATGTATTCCACATTCCATGTATTTCACACAACCATTCTCCATACACCTGTTGTTGCACACCTGTGCAATCACACCTGGTGCCACCTGCACCCTCCTTCCTTCCTGGACCATTTGGTCAGCACAACTCACATCACTATCACTCACTCATACACTGCTCCATACACCTGTTCAGTTGCACACCTGTGCAATCACACCTGTTCCTCACACACTTTTCACAATACACTTCTGAATACACTTCCAACACTCACTCGGCATCATCTGAACTACCTGTTGCCCTGCTAACTTAGTGCTCCCCGTCTTCCCTTTAAACTAAGCACATACAACGTCATTATCATCCACTCTAATCTACCTGCGTCCCCACTACAGGTATCATTGTCACTACCTAACCTTAACGTTACCTAATGTCAATCTCTAGGTCCCTACACATTAGCCAAACCCTCCCGGGCTAGTTTTCACTGCCATAAACCCCATAAGACTAGTGCTCCTTTGCCCCTGCCTGTGAGAGATGGCAGAGTTGCCATCCCACCACATCGGGTATCTCTCACTACCAATTTTGCACACCAAATTTCAGCCAATCAAAAATTTGCCAATCATCTACCAATCCTCTGCCAATCATCACTGCCAATCCTCAAATTTTGTTTTTCTAATTTCGGGGGCAAAACACTATCCTCGTCATCACCCGTCTACTCACTAGATCCTCTCGGTGCGCCAATTCATCTCTAAAGCTCGGCTTCGTAAAGCCGAGCAATGAATGCGGGTTGCTTGGTGCCGGCGGTTGGATACGTCCGGCATTTGGTGCAGGGACTAGTGTTTACCCGGGCCGAGATCCCACGCACCACCTCGGCACGGAGCCATCCAATGGCCCGATCTCGACCTGCCGGAATGCCTCAACAAAAAGGGGTCGCCATGACGACCCTTCCTATGGGGCTGCCCGCTCCGCCTAGTGGAGCACGGACGCGGCCGTTCAAAGCGCGGCCCGGCGTGGATCGCGTACGGCGGTTCTTTCGAAACCGCCGTGGTTCGGATCCCTGCTGGTCCTCGCGGCACGCGAAGCTGCCCGGCGCGCACCGAGGGCCCGATTTGGCTATACGTCGCTCTAACCGCTAACCCGGTTACCGTCGATGCTTCACCTGCATGCTCACATGCATGCGCTACCCCTTTCACCCTCACCGAGCTCGGTGCTCCAACGCCGCCCGTACACCCCGCGTACTTCGCTATTGCATTCGTTCTTTCGCTCACAGACTTGGTCACACACCTGACCACCGCACACCTTTGCACACACTCATCGTTCGCACACCTCACCAACACACCTCTTCGCGCCCCCTCCTCGGTCACCTCCTCTGTGACAATCACAGGTGTGCTCTCACTTGCACACCCAACCACGTGCCTCACGACCAACTCCAGCGTGCATTCCCATACGCGTTCTACCATTCCAGGTGTGCATCCCTCCATTCCAGGTGTACATCCTCTCTCACCTGCCACAACCAACTTACGCTCCGTGTCACTCTTACTACTTTTACCTCCACACTCGGTCGCGCACTCACCCTTACTCTCGACAGCGTACTCTGTACTCATGCACCCGTCCGTTACACACCTTTCTCGTGCACACTCTTGCGCACACTCTCCCGTTACACCCTCCGTAACACTCACCACAGGTGTGCATCCTCCATTACTCTTGACAGCGCACTCTTTCCCCATGCACCCGTCCGTTACACACCTTTCTCGCGCATCCTCTTGTGCACACTCTCCCGTTACTTCCTCCGTAACACTCACCACAGGTGTACACTCTTTCGTTACATCCTCTGTAACACTCCCCACTACGCGCTTCCATGTGCTCCCTCGCACACGCGCTATGACCGACTCACTCTCGACAGCACACTCACTCCTCGGTGCGCACTTTTTCCTCACACACCCCAGAGTCAGACATTCTCGCACACCTCTTCCTTCGCACACTGTACCTGTCGCACACTTCACCAACGGCCTCTCACGAACACCCGGGTCCAAATCAACCCCCAAGCCGACTGAAGCTCCCCTCACATCATATACATTTCCTCGTATATCGCCACTCACCTTGGCACCTCGTCTCCGCACCTCCTTCGCCACCTGCAAACTCTTTATTTGGTTAGCGAGCACATCATCACGATTTGAGCACCGACCTTGCACATATTCCATCACCTCCTCCTGTATTTCTCTCTTAGTTTCTGTCTGTCTCTTCTTAATTTCACTCACCCCCTCTTCCACCTTCTCTAACTTTTGCTTCACCTCTTTTATTTCCCGGTGCGTCTCCTCTATCTCTTCCTCCAATGCTACCTTGACCGTCTCTATGTGCGTCCTCACCTCCCGGTCCTTCGTCTCCATTAAATCTGTCACCTCGTCCAACCTCGTTGTCAGTCCCTCACGTACCATCTGACATTCCTCCTGTGTCGCTATTAATTCATTTTTAATGTCTTTCTGTGTCGCTTTTAACCCTCCGATTATTGCAGTGTTCTTTTCCACTTGGTCTACGAGTTCCTTTTGTCCCACTGTCAGCTGTTCTACTCCCCTCGTCAGACCCTCTATTCCCCCTTGTAACCTCGCCGTATTATTCCTCACCTCTTTCTCCATACGCTTTTCACCTCGCTTTACCTCCTAGCGTACCCCCGAGACCTCCTCGCGTACCCCCGAGACCTCCTCGCTTACACCTCGTCGTATCTCCTCCTTCATCTCCTCCCTCTCTTTTGTAGATGCCACCTTCATCTGTCCCAATTCATCCCTCTGAGCATCCAATTTGGTTTCTACCCCGATTTTCACCTCCTCTATCTGCTCTCCCATTTGTTTAATTTCTCGGGCGGATTGCTCCCCTATTTCCCGCAATTTGTTTTCCATCTTGTTTTCTAACCCCTCTAACCCATTTTTCACCCCCTCTATCTGATTCTCCTGGGCAGCCATTCTATTTTCCACCCCCGATTAACCCATGTTTCACTCCTTCTATCCCATTGTCTAATCCCTCAAATTTTTGTCTAACCCCTCAAATTTCTTGTCTAACCCCTCAAATTTATTGTCTAGCTTCTTAAAATTATTGTCTAACACCTCAAAATTATTGTCTAGCTTCTTAAAATTATTGTCTAACCCCTCAAAATTATTGTCTAACTTCCCAATTTGGGCATTGGTACCCCTCACCTCGTCCCTCATTGCCCCCATCATTCTGTTTTCCATCCCTTTGAAATTATCGTCTGTTTTTACCATAAAGGCCATCATCTGTTTCATAAACAGGTCCAAATTCATTGACATCTCGGGTTCGGCTGCCGCGACCACGGGCGCGGCTAAATTTGGTGCCGCAACAACCATGTGTTTTCGAGGACGCCATTTTGTGTGCCTGATACCTCCTCAACCACCTCCTCATTGCTCTCCTCTATTTCGTCCCTCTGATCCTGGGTTACTCCTAACCCCTCCTCTAGTTCCCCCACCGGCATCCGATCGCCTTGACTATCCATGGCGCGATTTCAAAATTCGGGTTTTGTAAAACAAAACAAATTTCGGCAGCTCGTAATTTTGAGCGCGTTAAGCGCGCTTCGGGTCCGCCCCCACTCCTGACACCAATTGTTACGGACCGTGGATAAGATGTTGGTTTTGCCGAGCGGAGGCCCCGCGGCCCTAACAGTTACCCCGACTAACCCGATTCCCGAACGTTGGCCGGATCGCGCCACAGATATTCAATATGGAAAAGACAAAAGCGACATGGATGTGAAGAAGAAGAAGAAGACGAAAAAAAAGGTTGGAAATACTACTAAATTTATTCCTACTATATACACGCTCAAAGTAACCAAGGAAGAAGGAAAGATAAGAAAATAATTTACAGAAGATATTAGACACAGTGCAACGCTAGCTTATACAAACTTAATTAACCCAAGGACAGAACAAACAAAACAAACTCACGTACACAAGAAGGATGGAAAGGCAGGAGGTGGATGGCTGGAGGGAGAGGAAGGTCCAATGGTACTGCAGCACGATCGGCGCGTTTAACAGCCGCCGTTCCTTCGCGGCCCTGCTCCGGAACTGCCGTCAAGGCCCTAAGCTGCTATCATTGCTGCTTTGGCTGCGGCTGCTCTGTGGATGTTGCGTGCTTTGCCAGGACTTGTCTGGTCCAACCACACAACTGAACAACATGCTTGCTTCTTGCCCAACTCTCTTGCTTGGTCCAACTTTGGCGAGCAAGGCGACGAATAGCAGGCTTTGTGCTTCCCTGGATGATCTCACGCAGTACCTTGCGCGCGCGCTTTTATAGCGCCTCCGGCGATCAAGCCGCCGGCCTTCAGGACACGCCCATCGGTGTGCTCACCTCGGCCCTGGTTGGTCGCGCGACCCTCTGGCTCCGCCCTTGATGACGACGGGCGGGCACGCCCTTCTTCCCCGACCCGATCACATGTTCAATGGTGGTTTTGGAGGGGATGTAATTGGCAATTGAGGCTTGGCAATGACGAAAGGGGAAATGGAGGTTTTGGGAATGGGAATGAAGAATGAAGGGAATCTATCTTATTTCACTTGGTGCAATGGAGTGTCATTTTAATGGAAGACAAGGCCTTACCCTAATACACATAATAAAGATATAACTATCAACCAGGGGGAAATCTATGATTGGCTAACGTGTATGCTTTATGGAATTAACTACGGGAACGCCCTTTGACCTTTATACAACACTGGAGGCAGGAGGGTCCAGAATAAAGCAATATTGCACAACCATTTACTATACAATACAACACAATAAAAAAACATAATCCTCATATCCGGAACAATATATATATATATATATATATATATATATATATATATATATATATATATATATATATATATATATATATATATATATATATATATATATATATATATATATAGTTGTGGTTCTCTTCGCCGGCCTTCTTCCCCTTACCAAGGGGGGATTCATCCCCTTGTCTTTCTGGGCCTGGCAAAACCGAGACATGAGACGTCCCTCCCAGACACACGCGGAGTAGGGTTTCGGGACTACTTTTTGCTCGTACCTAATTCCACGCGCTGCCCTGGGAGCGAGGAAACAAGCCTTGCACGAACCATGTGTGATGTGAGTACGCCGAGCGGATTGCGTACACATGGTCCGCGCAGTCTTAATTAGTGGAACCCGATTAGAGCGATCTTATTCGTGCTACGCTTAGTCAAATGGAGAAACCACAGAAACGGTCGAATCAGGAAGAAAGGAAGAACAAATGGTTTAATTATTTCCCACACGTATTTACAAGTTCAAGGACGAAGAGACACAGAGCATTCCTTAAGCAGTCTTAACTTATCCCTTGGACAACGGCCCGTCTCACACTCACACAGGGAATTGCAGATGGACAGGTGTTCCCCAACGTGTCCAAAGATGGTCCCCGTCCGGCTCTCCACGGTCCCCAGCACGTCCCGCGAAGATGGTGGCAGGCGAAGGCAGGGACTCGTAGCGCGTCTCTCGTACAAGCAGATGATGGGGTGGAACGGCAGAGGGCGGACTTTAGCGCGGCTGGCGGTTACTCAGCCTTGCTCACTCGCGCGTCTGAAATGCGCTGTATTCGTTCTATGCGCATCTGGCTGCGCCCACGTATATGTAGCGGCCAACTCCTCTTCTTCTATACACTCCGAGCTGGTTAGCGCGCGCATTCTCGTGCTTCGTCAAGTTTATCAGCTTTCACCGCTTATCAAGTTCTTTCGCCAATCCTTTTGCCGCAAGTCCTGCGTTCCTCTGCGAATCCTGGCATGCAAGTCCTTTTCATTAAGTGTTCCCACACTAGTCCTTTATCTTTCTCTCTCACAGGAAGTCCTCTCATACAAGTCCTCTCAGGCAGCAGTCCTTTCGAGGGCTTTCGCGCAGCCATTTTATAGCTACGCACCCCGAACCTTCTGGAACTCACCCGAACCTTCTCACCACGCCCTCTGAAGCCACGCCGCCGTCACCACCCTCGAGCTCTGATTGGCGGCTCGTGCTTACCGTCATCGCTTCTGCCGCTCCACCCTCGACTCCACCCCGACCTTCCTAGGCCTGCCTCGTGTTAACTCGCCCAATAATCAACCAATGCTTAGCAAACTGGATCGAGGCTAGGGTGGCTGGAAAATCGGTGGCAAGTAGGGCCTATTCTCCTGGCTCCTACTCAACGCAGAGCTAACAAAGGAAAAGGACTAAGCTTACAAATACTACGACATAACTATACTATCGCGAGGCTACATGTTGCTTGTGTGACTAACTATGGGGGGGCAAACTTTAACCTTTATTAAACTTACTTGACAGACTCCAGACCGCAACACTATATATATACATACATATATATATATATATATATATATATATATATATATATATATATATATATATATATATATATAGTTGCGGATCTCTACGTCGGCCTTCTTCCCCTTAAGAAGGGGGATTAGTCCCCTTGTTTGTGACTGACCGACGTGAGTCCTGATGCTGCACAGCTCCCTCCGGAGAGGCAGGGGCGCAACCCCGTTCGCGACCGCGGACAGATGTTAATTGCCGAGCGGTTTAGCAACCGCGGCATGAACTATTAACAAGAACTAGACCTGATTCCTATTCGTTGGCCAAATCGTGCCACTGGTATTCAATTGGGAAATCACAAAGACGACCGGACGAGCATGAAGAAGAAGAACAAAGGTAGGAAATACAAATATAATTTATTACTAATATGTACACAAAGAAACCAAGGAGAAGGAAGGATAATAAAATAAAGACAGAAGGATGGAAGAACCAGAAGACACAGTGCAGTTATTAACTTACCTAAACAGTCTTACTTAACCCCAGGACAGAACAAAGACAGACTCACACGGGGGATGATGGCAGGAACGAATGGCAGGAGGTGGATGGCTGGACGGATGAGAAGGTGGGATCCCGGGGCGGGCAGGATGCGGGTCCAGTTCGCGTGTGCTCGAGGTGAGCAGCCGCCGTTAAAGCTCAAAGGTGCGATGGTTCAAGCTGCGATGGTTCAAGCTGCGATGGTTCAAGCTGTGATGGTTCAAGCTGCTGTCTCTGCCGCATCCCTCTCATCTCTCTCCGCAGTCCTTCCGCGCCCCTTTTTATCAGGCGCGTCGCGATCAAGCCACCGGCCTCTTAGGAACGCCCATCGGTGAGCTCGTCTCGGCCTTGATTGGTCGCGAGGGCTCACCGATCCCGCCCCTCGAGGTGGCGTTGGCAAGCCACGCCTTGTTCCTGGCGCTTTGCTGACTCCTCCCACCTTCGGCTCCGAGATGACCTCGTGTGCAATGGAGTCTTGGTGTGAAGGTGATGCCAACAACCCCACCCAAAGTTACTGGCACTTTGAAGAGGCGATTTGGGAACTGAAACTTGAAAGGGGATCTATCTTATTTAATTGATGCAACGCAATGAATTAGTGGACCATAGAGCCTTATACTGACATTTACTAAGGACATAACTACTGAGGGAATCTTATGATTGGCTACGTGTGTGCAATGGCTTAACTAAGGATGACCTTTGACCTTTACAACTGGAGGTATTTACAAGGAATATTTACAGCACACAAAAGGGTATATTTTACAGCAAATTACACACACCGTTCGCAAATCCTCAACAATATATATATATATATATATATATATATATATATATATATATATATATATATATATATATATATACTGTATATATATATATATATATATATATATATATATATATATATATATATATATATATATTGTTGCAGTGGCCGGGTTCAAAACCCCCTTCTCGCACAACAATTTTGTTGCGTGATTCCCCTCGGTTAATACCGGAGAATCACGAATACCTTCAAGCTGCACGGATCAAGGAGCACGCACGTACTGAAGAACCGCGCAATCGAACCTTCACTTCCACACACCTTATTCAATTGCGTGCCAAGCGGTTTTGCAGGGTGTGGAAAGCGGCGTTACCCCACAAGATTTATGGACCTGTCTAGCCAAATTCGGTCCCGGACGATGCTCGGCCAATGGAGAAAAGACGTACCGAACAGGTTGGAAAGTAATAACAAAATGTACAGCCTTTTATTTGGAAGGCACAGAGAAACAGAGACGAAGATACAGCTTATCAATTAAACCCAATAATAACCCCAACTTGGCGCCTTCACACTGACACTCTCAGGGAATAACACTCTGGTTAAAGGGTGTACCGATGTACGTGCTGGTATTCCTCGCTGGTGACCACGTGGTCTGGTGTGCGCGGCTCGTAGTTCGATCGTGATGTGCAGCCTGGATGAGGTAAATTCAGCGCAGGTGGGACGAGCTGCCACGCAGGCAGACAACTTCAGCTCAGGTGAGTCGTGTCGAAAGGCCAACGCTTGCAGGTCAGCCAGATGGCGCAAAAGATCGGCGCCGGCGCGATGGGTGTCGGGCGTCGAACAAAGGCCAAACACGTGTCGTGAGAGATATGAAAAAGCAAGCGAGGTCTCGTCGTGGGTTTGGCGAAAGGGGCAAAAGCTCAGGTGTGTCCTCGGTGAAGTCCCAAAAAGCAAGAGGATCCAGGTGTGTCCTCCGTGAAGTCCCGAAAGCAAGAGGATGATAATGCCTGCGCGTGGGCTATTATCAGAACTGGGCACGCCCTTCAAAATGTTCCAGAGCCTCCCATTGGCTGAGGTTTGTCGCATCATGGCGAGGTGTTCCTGCCCCCTCACTGGTCACGTGAGCCTGTGCTTCTGGCCACGCCTTTCTGCACATCTGGTGTTATGGCTTCCCTTAACCAACGAGGGTTTGAAGACCTGCCTAACTCAATGCATGTTTGGTCTCTATTACTATACAATGGGAAAGGGCTAATCTCTACATTCAATAAAACATAACTGACTACTGCAGGCTGCATGTTGTCGTGCAATTGACTATAGGGAGTTTGCCTTTATGGCACAACCGCAACAATATATGTATATATCAAGACCAAATCAAATATTTCACATGTAATTGGAGGTAATAAGGGCCAATAACTAATCAGCTATCACCTAACCAATAGCCCAGGTGATTAGGATTTCAATAAATTAACCCTGGCAATGTCTTTGGAATGGCTCGGCCAGGGTTTGGACGGCCGACTCTCCAGACTACGAGCAGACGCTCAACCCATTACACCACCAAGACTGGTCAAACCACCATTATAATGTTTCGGTTTAATGGAGTATTGCTGAGGGTAAGTAGGATTCACTAGGTTTTCTCACTCCTATGATTTGAATCTGTTGATTCAAACAACTGTTGCCAAGATGTTTGACACTCAGAGATAGTAGCCATGAGCTCTTCCCATGCTGTCAGGGTCTCTTCAACAAAGGGGTCAGTCTGATATTTATGTAAGTTTCATACGCCTCTTTTGTTGTTAGCAGATAATCTGGAGATGAAGTTCGTGCAGCACCCTTGTAAAATGTTCTTTCTTGCAGCCTAATGGATCAGCTCACAAATTGGTTGTAGATCTTGGGAGATACAGGTGCATGTTGGTGATGCATTTCTCCACGTCAGTGGAGAAATCTTTCCAATTCTTTTTCTTGACGCGTAACACTTTTTTAAACAATCTTTTAAGAAATAATGGTACAAGCCGGAAACATGGCTGCATTAGTCTTGATTCCAGTAGACCGGTGTTGTGAATTTGGGATGGGGTCAATGATGATCTTTTGACATCGATATGTTGGTATTTGTACAACGCAGGTCCGGATTCTCCCCACATTTCCAAAGAGCTAGCGAATTTGGGATCATGTAATATGACAAGTTGTCGGTATCTGGACATTCACCATTTTCTGCCTAGGGTTCTACAAGTCAGTCTCAGAATATCCGCACTGCACATGATGACTGTTGAAATCGCCAATTATTACTTGGACAATGAGATCTGAAGTTTCCAATGTATGAATCCAACAGAAGTAACTCGAACAAGTTACAAACTTTAAGCAAATGAAAATGTATCGGATAGCTACTTGAGGATTATAGTGTAAACCAAATAGTTACACCAGGCAGACTCCGAATAGTTAGTTGGCTGAAAGAGTCAGCTTTGAAAAGGGCCAAGTGGCAGTGGTCTGCCCGCTGAGAAACTGGAATCGGAAGTCTGATATGAAAAATGAAAATGAGTTCATTTATAATCATGTCAGGTGTCTTTTTCAAAAACGTCCTCTAATTCTCAGGTCTCATAAAAGTCTGATAAAAAAATTCATCAGATCTCGTGGAAAATCGTCTGCATATTTCATCTGTAATTCATGCGATTGGTCATCCTCTGCATTTTACCATGATATAATTCCATCAGTTAAATACTTCATGATAGAGTCTTGGACAATGTAGGAGAGGCAGGGAAAGTTAGTTGAACAACCATCAACCTATTTTATTACCTCCGCCACCGAAGGTGGATGGGGGTTATGTTTTCACCCCTGTCTGTCTGTTTGTCTGTCTGTCTGTGGACAAGATGTCTCAAAACGTTGCGGATGGATTCGGCCGAAATTTGGCAGAGATGTAGCATATGTGAAAAGGACGAAATGATTCGATCTTGGTGAAGATCCGGATTCGGATACTATAATTTTTTAAAAGTGATTCTTCACCATTGCGAGATAGGGACAAAAACGATACATAGCAGGATACTCAAAAAGTTGTGGACGGATTCGGACGAAATTTGGCAGAGATGTAGTGTATGTGAAAATGACGAAATGATTAGATTTTTGGAGAAGATCCGGATTCGGATCCGGCTAGTAGAATTTTTAAAGTGATTCTTCACCATTGAGTGATGGGGCTAAAACCGATTCAAAGCAGGATATCTCAAAAAGTTGTGAACGGATTTGGACGAAACTTGGTGGACCGGTTGGGCGTCTGACAAGGACAAAGAGAATCCACTTTGGTAAAGATTTGAATATGGATTCGGATACGAGAATTATTGAATTTTTTTAGGTGATTCTTCACCATTGAGAGATTTTTTTTGATTTTTTTTTGTATACAAGATCGAGGCTCGTGAAAGAGCTAACATTAATCACACAAAAAGTCAAACCGACACATAAAATACAAAATAAGGGGAGTGGTAGACAAGATGTGGAGAGGGGGGGCAGGACACAAACACAACATTTGAGAGCAGGGACATCGAGAGATCTGTGGGAGGGGGAGGGCTTGGGGGGAGGTGGGAGAGGTATAAAACATATGAACACTGCAAGGACTTCCAGGAAAGAAGTTGGAATTTCAAAAAAAGTGTATCTAGGGTGAATTAGCGGGGGTAGAAAAGATCAAGGTTTTGGATGGGGGAAGATAAGAGATGGTGGTGAACAGCTGTTTTAAAGACCTGGAGGGAGGAGTGGGATTGAAGGGAGTGGGGGAGTTTGTTCCAGAGGCCGGAGAGAAGGGGACTGAAAGAGTGAAGGTGAGCAGAGAGCCTAGATTTTGGCAGTTTAACCATAAGAGGGTTGCTGGCAGATCTTGTGCGACCTGTAGGAATATTTGGGGGACAGAGCTGGGGGAGCAAGGCCGGAGAGGAGTCGGTAGAAGACAGAAAGACCACCAACCTGCCTGCGGTGAGTGAGTGAAAGGCCCTCTGAGTTAGCTTCATCGCAGGAGATTCCAATGATTCTGAAAGCTTTTGTTTCAACAGCATGAAGCCGATCTAGGTGTGAAGCAGGAGCACTGGCCCATAGAGGGGAACAGTATTCCATTGAGCCGCGGATGAAAGCTTTGTATGTGGTGAGGAGCTCAGATGTGCCAAGGAAGAACTTCGCACGACGGACGATGCCCAGTCAGTGACTGGCTTTGGAGGCCAGCTTGGAAATGTGGTTCTCCCAAGAAAGATCATGGCAGATATTGAGTCCCAAAACCTTGGTGACAGAACTTCTTGGAGAGGATTGTTGAGAAAGTCGATGGGAGGGTTCTCCAGTCGGTCTTTTCGGAGAGACATAGTTAGAGTGTGAGATTTGTCAGGATTGAAAGACATGTTCCACTTGTTTGACCAGTCTGTGATTTTGTCCAGCTCTGCAGAGAGTGAGGAGGCTGCAGATTGCCGATCTGAGGGATGAGGAATGGAGCGGCAAAGAGTGGAGTCATCAGCAAAGAGATAGAGAGAATTTTCCAGAGAGTCGGAGAGATCATTGATGAAGACCAGAAAAAGCACAGGGCCCAGAACACTACCTTGGGGAACTCCAGCCAGAACAGGAAGGGGAGATGAGAGAAATCCATTCAGGGCCACACGTTGACTACGACCAGAGAGGAAGTCCGCAAGCCATGTGTGGAGATTTCCATGGATACCATAGGAGGAGAGTTTGGTGAGCAGAATTGGGTGCCAGACCGTATCGACGGCACGTGATATGTCAAGGAAAACAGCTCTGATTTCCTGTTTGGCATTGAGGACCTCCATCCATTGTTGAGACAGCAGAAGCAACATGTCCAGAGTAGAATGACCTGGTCTGAATCCAAATTGATGATCGGAGATCAAGCCATTGGAGAAGAGGAAGGATTTGATATACGAAGCAATGATGACTTTGCTGATAATTGGAAGCAGGCTGATTGGTCTGTAGTTGCAAGGATCTGTTTTGGCACATTTTTTGTATAAAGTGGTAATGTTTGCTGAATTCCAAGATGCTGGCAGATGACCTTGAGCAAAAGAGGGGGTGAAAAGAACAGAGAGATGGTGAGATATAGCGGCAGAGCAGGATTTTAGGACCCGTGGGCTGATGCTGTCTGGTTCAGTTGCAGAATCCGAGGCGAGGTTTGCCAAAAACTTCTCCACCTTGTCATGAGAGAGGGACACAGAGTCCAGGAGCAGTTGGGTTCGACTGGGTAAGGTGGGAACAGAGAGAGATGGGTTTGGGGACAAAAGATTTTGAGGCAAACACAGAGATGAGGCATTCAGCTTTGTCACGTGCGGTGTCAACTGTGTAGCCATTTGAGGTAAGGGAGGGGATGGAGGGGGAACAAACACCACAAACGGATTTGACCAGACACCACCAGGATTTGGAGGAAGGAGACAGTTTTGAGAGTTCATTCTTGAGTGTGGAGAGGCAGTGCTTCCTGGCACTCCTGAGGATAGACACACACTTATTTCATGCTTGGTGGAAGGAACTGAGATTGCCTTCAGTTGGATTAGCCTTCCAAGAGCTGAAGGCAAGTTGTTTCAGGGCAACTGCCTCACCACAAGATTCAGTGTACCATGGACGGGAGGAAGGGTAAGACAACTGAAGACGAGATGGGATAAATCTGTGCATGAGAGAGAGCAGTTTGCTTTGGAAGAATTCCCAGGAAGAATTGATGTCAGAGGCAGTGGAGATGGGAGACCAGTCCAGATGATTGATGGATGCTTGCAGACCATGCCAGTCGGCCTGAGTGAAATGCTAGACTCGTCTGCACTGAGGAGGCTCTCTGAAAATGGCCAGAGAGATGTCCACTTTAACAAGCACATGATCCGAAGAACAGATTGGAGCAGAAGAAGAGCAGCAGACATTTGCAGAGAAGTTTGTCATAACCAAGTCTAGAAGAGAAGATACTCCATTGACTGAGATCCGGGTCGGGAAATTGACAGATTGAGTCAGTCCCTGTTGGTCGCAGAAGTCTTTTGCTGAGGAGCCATGGCTGGTGAGAGAGGAACCCACACCCAGCCAGCTGGCATGTTGACAATTGAAGTCGCCACATATGAGGAAGAGAGAGTTGGGATGAGTGGATATAAGTTGGTCCATGTTGTCAGACAGTGAAATGTAAATGGAGTCATCACTGTTTGGAGGACGGTACAGAACACATATGAACAAAAGGTGGGAGCGGAGGGGAAGCCGTAGCCAGAGGTAATCCTGGGGGGAAAAGCGATATCGGGTGAAAAGCGATATATTACATTGGGGCAGACACGATGGCTCGCTGGCGCAGTGACATAATTCCGCGCACCAGTGGGTGTCGGCCACGCCCCAGTTGAGGCGTGGCCTCCAGATATACACGCGGGTTCGCAGCCCCGAGCACGGCAGTGCTGACGAGTGAGCAGAGAATAAAGAGCTCGACTTAACCTGAAGCGTTGTGGCCTACCTTTGTTTAACGTGTGTGCCCAGCACCACACTGGTGACCCCCACTGGTTCAGCCGTTGCTGTCCTCCGAATGCGCCATAGCCATCAACGCTGTCGCAATCAAGCTCCCGGAGTTCTGGGAAGCGCAGGCCGACACCTGGTTTCTACAGGCCGAGGCCCAATTCCAGCTCCGGGGCATCACGGCGGACGACACGAGGTACTTTTACGTGGTCGCTGCCCTTGGAACCGGCACGGCCGCCCGAGTCGTGTCCTTCCTCCGGCACCCGTCGGACGAGAGCAAGTACGCGGTGCTCAAGCGACTTCTCCTCGACACGTTTGGCCTCACAGAGGCCGACCGCGCTGACCGTCTTTTGGACCTTCCCATCCTCGGCGACAAACGACCGTCCGCCCGCATGGATTACATGCTGTCCCTGCTCGGCGACGGCCGCGCGGATTTCCTTTTCCGTGCTCTCTTCCTCCGCCAGCTACCTGTACAGGTACGGCTCGCGCTGGCCGGTTCGACCATTACGGAACCGCGTGCCCTGGCCAGGGAGGCGGTCAAGTTTTTCGCAGCCCACGACACACGGCCGGCATATAGCACGGCCGTCGTGTATCCCGGCACGGCGTGAGTGGTTCGGATCGCCACGTGGCATGGCGTTCGGATCCTCCCGAACACGGCGCAGGTTGTTCGGACCCGCGCGTGGCCGCCGCCATGCCCCGCCCACCACCGTCGTCACAACCGGCGCGACAACCACCACCGGGCCAGACCTGGTGCCACTTCCATACCAGGTTCGGCCACAAGGCCAGGTCCTGCCGCCCGCCTTGTACTTTTGGCAGGTCGGGAAACGGCCAGGCCGGCGCTCGCTTCCTGCCATGAGCGTCGGCCATACTGGCAGCCTTCTGTTCATAACAGACACCTCCTCGGGTCATCGCTTCCTGTGCGACACGGGAGCGCAGGTGAGCGTCCTCCCTGCCTCCGCGTCCGACAAGCAAGCTGAGGGCCGGGGCCCCGCTTTGCTTGCCGCCAACGGCACGCCCATCCGCACGTTCGGGAAGCGTTGTCTCTCGCTGCAGTTCGGGGGGCAGCGCTTTCGGTGGTCGGTCGTTACCGCTAGTGTCCCCATGGGCCTACTCGGAGCGGACTTCCTCTGTGCGCATGGGCTGTTGGTGGACATGAGGCACAGACGCCTTGTCCAAGCCGAAACCTTCAGCTCGCTTGCTTGCGCGCTGAGCAGTTCGTTGAGCAGCTCCCTGGGCGGCTCACCGAGCGGCTCGCCAAGCGGCTTGCTGAGCGGTTCGGTCCCGGCGAGGTTGGTCTGCACGCTTCCGGCAGCGGACGAGTTTACCCGCCTCCTCGCCAGTTTCCCGGCCCTCACGCGACCCACCTTCTCGGCGGTGGCCGTCAAGCACGGGGTGGAGCATCACATCCCCACCGTCGGGCCACCGGTCTACGCCCGGGTGCGCCGCCTCGACCTGGCGAAGCTCGCCATGGCGCAGGCGGAGTTTGCCACGCTGGAGCGACTGGGCATCGTCCGGCGCTCCAACAGCGCATGGGCATCGCCGCTGCACATTGTGCCCAAGCCCGGCGGCGGGTGGCGGCCGTGCGGAGACTACCGCCGCCTCAACGATGCTACCACCCCCGACCGCTACCCGGTCCCTCACATCCAGGACTTTTCCGCCCGATTGGCGAAAATGTCCCTCTTCTCCAAGGTGGACCTCATCCGCGGATACCACCAGGTCCCCGTCAGGCCGGAGGACAAACCGAAGACGGCCGTCATCACACCATTCGGCCTCTTCGAGTTTCTGCGGATGCCCTTCGGGTTGAAGAATGCGGCCCAGGCGTTCCACCGGCTTATGGACAGCATCTTGCGCGACTTGGACTTTGCGTACGTCCACCTGGACGACATCCTCGTCGCAAGCGCGTCCCGTGAGGAGCACCTCCGCCATCTCCGCACGCTCTTCGAACGCCTGGGCCAGCATGGCCTGATCATCAACCCCGCCAAGTGCCGGTTCGCCGTCACCGAAATCGACTTTTTGGGGCACCGCATCACCAGGCACGGGGCCATCCCCTTACCGGCCAAGGTGGAGGCGGTCAGGGGTTTTCCGCGCCCCCGCACGATCAAGGGGCTCCAGGAGTTCATGGGCATGGTGAACTTTTATCACCGTTTCCTGCCACGCATCGCCCAGCTCCTGCGCCCCTGCATGAGGCCCTCCGGGGGAAGCCGGGCAAAGGCGACATTGCCTGGAACGAGCCGATGGACGCGGCGTGCACGGGCACAAAGCTCGCCTTGGCTAACGCCACCATGCTCGCGCACCCGGCGCCCGATGCACCGATCGCCCTCACCACCGACGCGTCGGACTACGCGGTGGGCGCGGTGCACGAGCAATGGGTGAAGGGACCTTGGCAGCCGCTGGCGTTTTTTAGCCGGCAGCTCCGCCCGCACGAACGGCGGTACAGTACCTTCGACCGCGAGCTGCTCGGGCTCCACCTGGCGGTCCGGCAACTCCACCATCTGCTCGAGGGCTGCCCGTTTGCGGCCTTCGTCGACCACAAGCCCCTGGTCTTCGCGATGGCCAAGGTCGCCGAGCCGTGGTCGGCCCGGCAGCAGCGTCACCTCTCGGCCGTGTCCGAGTACACGATGGACATCCGGCACGTCGCGGGGAAGGACAACCCAGTGGCGGATTGCCTTTCCCGGTCCGTCGCCCACGCGGTCCACCTCGGGATCGACTATGGCCGGATGGCGGCGGACCAGTCCGCCGACCCCGCCGTCCTGGCTTTTCGGACCGCCGTCACGGGCCTCCGCGTCACCGAGGTGCCATTCGACGGCGCGGGCACGGCCCTCTTGTGCGACGTCTCCCTCGGCCGGCCTCGCCCCATCGTGCCCGCTGGCTGGCAGCGCCGGGTTTTTGACGCCATCCATGGCCTGTCCCACCCGGGCACGAAGGCCTCCCAGAAGCTGGTCGCCGACAAGTTCGTCTGGCATAGCCACCGGAAGGCCGTCCGCGATTGGGCCAGGGCGTGCCTCGCGTGCCAGCGCGCGAAGGTTCACCGCCACACCCAGGCCCCGTTGGCCCCGTTTACTGTGCCCGAACGTCGGTTCGACCACGTTCACGTGGGCTTGGTGGGACCTCTGCCCCTCTCGCGGGGTTTAACCCACGTCCTCACCATGGTGGACCGCACCACCCGGTGGCCGGAGGCCGTGCCTTTGGCAGCGACGACGGCGGCGGATGTCGCGCATGCGTTCATCGCCACTTGGGTTTCGCAGTTCGGCGCCCCCTCGGACATCTCGTCCGACCGCGGCCCCCAGTTCACCTCGGAGCTCTGGGGGGCGGTAGCGCGGTGGCTTGGCGTCCAGCTGCACCGCACCACGGCCTACCGCCCCCAGGCCAATGGCCTGTGCGAGCGCTTCCATCGCGCCATGAAGGCCGCGCTCCGGGCCAGCCTCCGCGACGGCGGCTGGGTTGACAGGCTCCCCTGGGTCCTGCTGGGCCTCAGGACGGCGCCCAAGGATGACCTGCGCGCATCCGCGGCGGAGTTGGTCTTCGGACAACCGCTGCGGGTGCCGGGCGAGTTCCTCCCCGACTCTACGGCACCATGGTCCGCGGCGCAGCAGCGCTCCGCCCTGCAGGAAACCGCCCGGAGGTTCGCCGCGGTGCTGACGGCGCACCACGGTTGCCCGCCAACGCACGTCGCCCCGGAGCTTCGCACGGCGGAGTACGTGTTCATCCGCCACGACGCCCACCGGACACCGCTGCGGCCCCCATACGATGGGCCTTTCCGCGTGCTGGAGACCGGGGCGAAGCATTTCACCCTGGACATCGGCGGTACTCCTGACCGCGTCTCCGTGGACCGCCTCAAGCCGGCCCACCTCGACTTGGACCACCCCCCGCAAGCGGCTCTGCCCCCGCGTCGGGGCCGCCCCCTGGCTGGCGGACCCCCGGCACCGCCCAACCCCGCCGTCACGCCACCCCCCTGTCCTGCACCCATCCCAGATGCCGCCAGAGGCATCCCAGATGGCATCCCGGCATCCCAGATGGCATCCCGGCATCCCAGATGCCGCCAGCCGCCAGAGGGCGCTTCGGCTGGGTCATCCGGTTGCCCCGCAAACTGACCCTTCAGGTGCGCGGGAATTCTGGGGGGGGCGCGTGTGGCGGACACGATGGCTCGCTGGCGCAGTGACATAATTCCACGCACCAGTGGGTGTCGGCCACGCCCGAGGTGAGGCGTGGCCTCCAGATATACACGCGGGTTCGCAGCCCCAAGCACGGCAGTGCTGACGAGTGAGCAGAGAATAAAGAGCTCGACTTAACCTAAAGCGTTGTGGCCTACCTTTGTTTAACGTGTGTGCCCAGCACCACAACATTATATTAAAAATTTTATGGACGAGTTAAGACTAAATTTGGAGGATGAGTTGGTTCAATGACAAGAACATGTCGATTTGATTTTGGTTCAGGTTCTAATCCAGAGCCGGCCTATCAGTGGGATACAAAACATGAACTGTTCAGCCTGGCGGAGGTGTGCGCTCTACCGAGTGCCCTTCTAGTGCATGCTGTAGTACATGCTTGCTACTGCCAACTGCCACAGTGAAATTAAACGAATTGATAAACTGGTCGTATTATTCTGAGAATTAATTAGAAATAATTCATGTTGTGTAATTGGAAAGGATGGCGACACAAAAAAATATGAGCAGTGTGGTACAAAGTATCATGGAGATAATAAGAGTAGTTATATCTATACCTTAAAGCCAAATAACATACCATATTTACTAACAACTCATTCATCAACTGTCACATATGATTGAATAAAGGAAGGAAATTCCATGATGTATCGAATTTCTTTCAATGACAACCTCTGTGTAATGTTTCTTAGCCTGCTATGATTCCGAGAAATAAGGAATTGGAAGGCAGACTGTTTGCACATTGGCCAACAGATGCAGGTCGCTGTGCTGTGTGAAGCTCGTTAAAGCAAAGGGAGTAAACATTCATGTGCTGCATGGCAGTCACTGCCTGACAATCTGAGCTTCAGGAATGGAATTGAATGAAACATGGCAGAAATCCCATCCACCTTGCATTACGCTAGGGAAGATTGCTACCAGCAAGCTAGTTTGTCCTCTGACAGCCCCTCACTGTTGCTTTCATTACCAGGGCCAGCTAGTAGAGTTATTTTCTCTCTCCCTCTCTCTTTTAGGCCAATGCCAACCATACATATCAGATCTGGATGTATGGTCTGGGGAAATCAAGTTTCTGTTACATTGCCAGACTATCTCTGCAACAGAGGAAATGAAATATCAATTACTAGAACTTTTCATTTTTGCTATTTCAGTTTTTGCAGAAAGCCTTTTACTACCAATGACACAACGAATAAAAATACTGTCGTGAGAAAAGTTGTAAAAATTAAAAACAAAGTATATATACTATATACATATGGGGGGCTACGCCATATAAGTAAGTATACAGTGCCTTCAGAAAGTATTCACACTTCTTGACATTTTCACATTTTGTTGTGTTGCAGCCTGAATCTAAAATGAATTAAATTGAGATTTTTTTTGTCACTGATCTGCGTAAAATACCCCATAATGTAAAAGTGGATATTTTTTAAAAGAAATTTTAACAAAATATTTAAAAATGAAAAGCTGAAATGTCTCGCGTCAATAAGTATTCAACCCCTTTGCTATGACACTCCAAATTGAGTTCAGGTGCATTCAATTTCTTTTGATCATCCTTGTGATGTCTCTACAACTTGATTGGAGTCCACCTGTAGCCAATTAGATTGATTGGACATGATTTCGAAAGAAACACACCTTTTTTTTTCTTCTTTTTTTTTTGTATACAAGATCGAGGCTCGTGAAAGAGCGAACATTAATCACACAGAAAGACAAACCGACACATAAAACATATAACATCGTGAGCGGTAGACAAGATGGGGTGAGAGGGGGAAGGACACAAACACAACATTTGAGAGCAGGGACCGAGAGACATGGAGACATCGAGAGATCTGAGAGAGGGCGAGGGCTTTGGGGGGGGGGGGGGCATGGGAAGGGGGCGGTGGGAGAGGTATAAAACATATGGACACTGCCAGGACTTCCAGGAAAGAAGTTGGAATTTCAAACAAGGTGGATCTGGGGTGAATTAGCGGGGGTAGAAAAGATCAAGGTTTTGGATGGGGGAAGATAAGAGATGGTGGTGAACAGCTGTTTTAAAGACCTGGAGGGAGGAGTGGGATTGAAGGGAGTGGGGGAGTTTGTTCCAGATGCGGGAGAAAAGAGGAATGAAAGAGTGAAGGTGAGCAGAGAGCCGAGATTTCGGCAGTTTAACCATCAGAGGGTTGCTGGCAGATCTTGTGCGACCTGTAGGAATATTTGGGGGACAGAGCACAGAGAGAGCTGGGGGTGCAAGGCCGTAGAGGAGTCGGTAGAAGACAGAAAGACCACCAACCTGCCTGCGGTGAGTGAGTGAAAGGCCCTCAGAGATAGCTTCATCGCGGGAGATTCCAATAATTCTGAAAGCTTTGGTTTCAACAGTGTGAAGCCGAGCTAGGTGTGAGGCAGGAGCACCGGCCCATAGGGGAGAACAGTATTCCATTGAGCTGCGGATGAAAGCCTTGTATGTGGTGAGGAGCTCAGGTGTGCCGAGGAAGGACTTCGCACGACGGAGGATGCCCAGTCGGCGACTGGCTTTGGAGGCCAGCTTGGAAATGTGGTTTTCCCAAGAAAGATCATGGCAGATAGTGAGACCCAAAAGCTTGAGCGACAGAACTTCTTGGAGAGGATTGTTGAGAAAGTAGATGGGAGGGTTGTCCAGTCGATCTTTTCGGAGAGACATAGTAAGAGTGTGAGATTTGTCAGGATTGAAAGACATGTTCCACTTGTTTGACCAGTCTGTGATTTTGTCCAAGTCTTCAGAGAGTGAGGAGGCTGCAGACTGCCGATCTGAGGGAAGAGGAATGGAGCGGCAGAGAGTGGAGTCATCAGCAAAGAGATAGAGAGGATTTTCAAGAGAGTCAGAGAGATCATTGATGAAGACCAGAAAAAGCATGGGGCCCAGAACACTGCCTTGGGGAACTCCAGCCTGAACAGGAAGAGGAGATGAGAGAAACCCATTCAGGGCCACACATTGACGACGACTAGAGAGGAAGTCCGCCAGCCATGCGTGGAGATTTCCATGGATACCAAAGGAGGAGAGTTTGTTGAGCAGAGCGGGGTGCCAGACCGTGTCGAAGGCACGTGATATGTCGAGGGAGACAGCTCTAATTTCCTGTTTGGCATTGAGGACCTCCATCCATTGTTGAGACAGCAGAAGCAGCATGTCCAGAGTAGAGTGACCTGGTCTGAAACCAAATTGATGATCAGAGATCAAGCCATTGGAGAAGAGGAAAGATTTCATATCCGAAGCAATGATGGATTCCATGACTTTGCTGATAATTGGGAGAAGGCTGATTGGTCTGTAGTTGCTAGGATCTGTTTTTGCACCTTTTTTGTGCAAAGCGGTGATGTTGGCTGATTTCCAAGCAGATGGCAGTTGACCTTGAGCAAAAGAGAGGGTGAAGAGAACAGAGAGAGGGTGAGATAGAGCAGCAGAGCAGGATTTTAGGACCCGTGGGCTGATGCCGTCGGGTCCAGTTGCAGAATCAGAGTCTAGGGTTGACAGAAAGTTTTCCACCTTGTCAGTAGGAAAGGACACGGAGTCCAGGAGCAGCAGGGTACGACTGGGTATGGTGGGTACAGAGAGGGATGGGTTTGGGACACAAGATTTAGAGGCAAACACAGAGTTGAGGCATTCAGCTTTTTCACGTGCGGAGTCAGCTGTGTAGCCGTTTGAGGTAAGGGAGGGGATGGAGGGGGAACAAACACCAGAAACGGATTTGACCAGACGCCACCAGGATTTGGAAGAGGGAGACAGATAAGAGAGTTCGGTCTTGAGAACGGAGAGATATGGTTTCCTGGCTCTCCTGAGGGTGGACACACACTTGTTTCGGGCTTTGTGAAAGGAAATGAGATTTCCTTCCGTTGGATTTGCTTTCCAGGAGACGAAGGCAAGTTGTTTCTGGGCAACAGCCTCACCACAAGATTCCGTGTACCATGGACGGGAGGAAGGGTATGACAACTGAAGACGAGATGGGATAAATCTGTGCATGAGAGAGAGCAATTTACTTTGGAAGAATTCCCAGGATGAGTTGATGTCAGAGGTGGTAGAGATGGGAGACCAGTCCAGATGATTGATGGCTGCTTGAAGACCGTGCCAGTTGGCCTGAGTGAAATGCCAGACTCGTCGACGCTGAGCAGGCTCCCTGAGGATGGTCAGAGAGATGTCCACTTTAACAAGGACATGATCAGATGATCCGATTGGAGCAGAAGAAGAGCAGCAGACATTTTCAGGGAAGTTAGTCATAACCAAGTCCAGAAGAGAAGATGTTCCGTTGACTGAGATCCGGGTCGGGAAATTGACAGATTGTGTCAGTCCCAGTGAGTCGCAGAAGTCCTTTGCTGAGGAGCCATGGCTGGTGAGAGAGGTACCCACACCCAGCCAACTGGCATGATGACAGTTGAAATCACCACATATGAGGAAGAGAGAGTTGGGATGAGTAGATAGAAGTTGGTCCATATTATCAGACAGCGAGATGTAGATGGAGTCATCACTGTTTGGTGGACGGTACAACACACATATGAACAAGAGGTGGGAGCAAAGGGGAAGCCGTAGCCAGAGGTATTCCTGGGGGTGAGGTGGAGAGAGTGCAGTGCAGGGCGAGTGAGGAAGAGAGTTTTTGATAAAGATAGCAACCCCGCCTCCAGGACGAGGCTCAGGTCTATCATACCGGAGGAGGGAGTAGCCCGGGAGAGATACTAAGGAATCAGAGACATCATAAAGGAGGAAAGTTTCTGTTAAGCAGATCACGTCTGGTTTGACAGAAGCAACCTGTATGGAGATGTCCATACCTGTATGGAGATGACAGAAGCAACCTGTATGGAGGGGGGTGGTCAAGAACTTTCTATATAAGATCCCACAGTTGACAGTGCATGGCAGAGGAGAAACTCGATCATGAAGTGCAATGAACTGTCCGTAGAACTCTCAGATAGAATTGTGAGGAGGCATAGATCTGGGGAAGGGTATAAAACAATTTCTTCTGTTAAAAATTTCCCAAGAGCACAGTGAGCTCCATCATTAGGAAATAGAAAGCACAAGTCAGGAGACGACGATGGTTCACGAGCGAGCGGTATTCAATGACAAAGACTTAATGAACAAATTAATTAATATCAAATTAATGAACAAATTGAAAGACTATAACCGAAACAGGCCCGGACAGGCCAGGCCCGGAAATGTCAAAACGAAGGTTACTGACCTTGAAATGAGATAGAAAATAATGTATAATCAGTTATGAGGTTAGTTAGCTACACAATACCGAAAATTTGGTTTGATTCCGACAACTTTGAAAATTTGACCTTTGTGACTTTCAAAGGTCAAAGGTCGAGGATTCTTAAATTTGTTGGAAAACTTGTATTTCATGATGTATGTGATAATATAAGATCATGTACGACATTTCACCCTATCAGGAAGCGAACAATGTAATAAAACCATCAAAAATCGACTTTTCTAAATTTCGTGACCTTGTGACCTTGACCTTGGGGCGAAAATGAAAAATCGAACTCCGTGGGGCCAGACACATGACATTGGCCGAACCAAATACCGAAACCCCTGTCAGATTCCACCAAACCCCTCGGAGAAGATCAAACAGCTTGAACTCGATTACCCCCTAAAAAGACATCTTTTTCGGGCGTGGCTCCGCCCACAATGGGCGCAATACGCCCACTCCAGGCAGGACACAACTAAATCATGATATCGACCTCCCACCCAAGTTTCATCAAGATCGGATGATATCATCGGGTAGTTATGCTGCGGACAGACAGACAGACACACACACACACACACACACAGACAGACGCACACACATGACGAATATAGTGCTCACTCTGTTTGATAACTCGTAAACCAATATGGAATTACCACGACTCTTCCTAGAGCTGGCAGGCCGAAAAAACTGAGCAACCGGGCAAGAAGGACCTTGATCAGGGGGGTGGTCAAGAACCCAATGAGCACTCTGATAGAACTACAGAGGTCCATGGCTGAGATGGGAGAACCTGCCGGAAGTACAACAGTCGATGCAGCACTTCACAAATCTAGGCTTCACCAATCTAGTGGCAAAAATCTTCAAACATTTTGCCTTTTTCTTCTCTGATGTAAAAGGAAGCTAAAGCTTTGTGTTCAATGCAAATACAACTTAATGAAAAAGAATATCTTATTTAAATAACAAATAAATTATTTCAGTAAATAAAATTTAAACAACGAAATTATTATTGGGACACTTTCAAATAATTGTTTTTAAGCTCTTGTGGAATGGTGCTCCACCTTTCTTCCAAAGATCATCTAAGTTGCTGGGATTCTGCTTTTTTATTTTATCTCAAATAGTCCCGAACAGCCTCAAGGACATTGAGATCTGGGCTTTGATGGGGCCATTCCTGTGTTTAAGGACTCCAGCTTCCTATTTCATTTGCAAATAAGTTAAAATTACTCCAGCTGAGTGTTGTGGATCATTATCTTGCTGTAAGATAAACTTTGAACCAACAAGTCTCACAACACTAGGGATAGCATGGTGGATATAAATTTCTTAGTACCTTGCTGCAGTCAATTTGCAGCAATATTCCAACCACTTGAGGATATGCACCCTGAAACCTGAATTGAACCTCCTCCATCCTTAATTGTTGGTTTCAAGCAAGACTCTTTCAGTTTCAGTTTTTCAACATCTCACAATAATGTTATCGATTTGATCCAAATAAATGAACTTTTTTTTTTTTTTTTTTTTTTTTGTATACAATATCGAGGCTCGTGAAAGAGCGAACATTAATCACACAGAAAGACAAACCGACACATAAAACATATAACATAGGGAGCGGTAGACAAGATGGGGAGAGAGGGGGAAGGACACAAACACAACATTTGAGAGCAGGGACCGAGAGACATGGAGACATCGAGAGATCTGAGAGAGGGCGAGGGCTTTGGGGGGGGGGGGGGCGTGGGAAGGGGGCAGTGGGAGAGGTATAAAACATATGGACACTGCCAGGACTTCCAGGAAAGAAGTTGGAATTTCAAACAAGGTGGATCTGGGGTGAATTAGCGGGGGTAGAAAAGATCAAGGTTTTGGATGGGGGAAGATAAGAGATGGTGGTGAACAGCTGTTTTAAAGACCTGGAGGGAGGAGTGGGATTGAAGGGAGTGAGGGAGTTTGTTCCAGAGGCGGGAGAAAAGAGGAATGAAAGAGTGAAGGTGAGCGGAGAGCCGAGATTTCGGCAGTTTAACCATCAGAGGGTTGCTGGCAGATCTTGTGCGACCTGTAGGAATTATTTGGGGGACAGAGCACAGAGAGAGCTGGGGGTGCAAGGCCGGAGAGGAGTCGGTAGAAGACAGAAAGACCACCTACCTGCCTGCGGTGAGTGAGTGAAAGGCCCTCAGAGATAGCTTCATCGCGGGAGATTCCAATAATTCTGAAAGCTTTGGTTTCAACAGCGTGAAGCCGAGCTAGGTGTGAGGCAGGAGCACCGGCCCATAGGGGAGAACAGTATTCCATTGAGCTGCGGATGAAAGCCTTGTATGTGGTGAGGAGCTCAGGTGTGCCGAGGAAGGACTTCGCACGACGGAGGATGCCCAGTCGGCGACTGGCTTTGGAGGCCAGCTTGGAAATGTGGTTTTCCCAAGAAAGATCATGGCAGATAGTGAGACCCAAAATCTTGAGCGACAGAACTTCTTGGAGAGGATTGTTGAGAAAGTAGATGGGAGCGTTGTCCAGTCGATCTTTTCGGAGAGACATAGTAAGAGTGTGAGATTTGTCAGGATTGAAAGACATGTTCCACTTGTTTGACCAGTCTGTGATTTTGTCCAGGTCTTCAGAGAGTGAGGAGGCAGCAGACTGCCGATCTGAGGGAAGAGGAATGGAGCGGCAGAGAGTGGAGTCATCAGCAAAGAGATAGAGAGGATTTTCGAGAGAGTCAGAGAGATCATTGATGAAGACCAGAAAAAGCACGGGGCCCAGAACACTGCCTTGGGGAACTCCAGCCTGAACAGGAAGAGGAGATGAGAGAAACCCATTCAGGGCCACACGTTGACGACGACTAGAGAGGAAGTCCGCCAGCCATGCGTGGAGATTTCCATGGATACCAAAGGAGGAGAGTTTGGTGAGCAGAGCGGGGTGCCAGACCGTGTCGAAGGCACGTGATATGTCGAGGGAGACAGCTCTAATTTCCTGTTTGGCATTGAGGACCTCCATCCATTGTTGAGACAGCAGAAGCAGCATGTCCAGAGTAGAGTGACCTGGTCTGAAACCAAATTGATGATCAGAGATCAAGCCATTGGAGAAGAGGAAAGATTTCATATCAGAAGCAATGATGGATTCCATGACTTTGCTGATAATTGGGAGAAGGCTGATTGGTCTGTAGTTGCTAGGATCTGTTTTTGCACCTTTTTTGTGCAAAGCGGTGATGTTGGCTGATTTCCAAGCAGATGGCAGTTGACCTTGAGCAAAAGAGAGGGTGAAGAGAACAGAGAGAGGGTGAGATAGAGCAGCAGAGCAGGATTTTAGGACCCGTGGGCTGATGCCGTCGGGTCCAGTTGCAGAATCAGAGTCGAGGGTTGACAGAAACTTTTCCACCTTGTCAGGAGGAAAGGACACGGAGTCCAGGAGCAGCAGGGTACGACTGGGTATGGTGGGTACAGAGAGGGATGGGTTTGGGACACAAGATTTAGAGGCAAACACAGAGTTGAGGCATTCAGCTTTTTCACGTGCGGAGTCAGCTGTGTAGCCGTTTGAGGTAAGGGAGGGGATGGAGGGGGAACAAACACCAGAAACGGATTTGACCAGACGCCACCAGGATTTGGAAGAGGGAGACAGATAAGAGAGTTCGGTCTTGAGAACGGAGAGATATTGTTTCCTGGCTCTCCTGAGGGTGGACACACACTTGTTTCGGGCTTTGTGAAAGGAAATGAGATTTCCTTCCGTTGGATTTGCTTTCCAGGAGACGAAGGCAAGTTGTTTCTGGGCAACAGCCTCACCACAAGATTCCGTGTACCATGGACGGGAGGAAGGGTATGACAACTGAAGACGAGATGGGATAAATCTGTGCATGAGAGAGAGCAATTTACTTTGGAAGAATTCCCAGGATGAGTTGATGTCAGAGGTGGTAGAGATGGGAGACCAGTCCAGATGATTGATGGCTGCTTGAAGACCGTGCCAGTTGGCCTGAGTGAAATGCCAGACTCGTCGACGCTGAGCAGGCTCCCTGAGGATGGTCAGAGAGATGTCCACTTTAACAAGGACATGATCAGATGATCCGATCGGAGCAGAAGAAGAGCAGCAGACATTTTCAGGGAAGTTAGTCATAACCAAGTCCAGAAGAGAAGATGTTCCGTTGACTGAGATCCGGGTCGGGAAATTGACAGATTGTGTCAGTCCCAGTGAGTCGCAGAAGTCCTTTGCTGAGGAGCCATGGCTGGTGAGAGAGGTACCCACACCCAGCCAACTGGCATGATGACAGTTGAAATCACCACATATGAGGAAGAGAGAGTTGGGATGAGTAGATAGAAGTTGGTCCATATCATCAGACAGCGAGATGTAGATGGAGTCATCACTGTTTGGTGGACGGTACAACACACATATGAACAAGAGGTGGGAGCGAAGGGGAAGCCGTAGCCAGAGGTATTCCTGGGGGTGAGGTGGAGAGAGTGCAGTGCAGGGCGAGTGAGGAAGAGAGTTTTTGATAAAGATAGCAACCCCGCCTCCAGGACGAGGCTCAGGTCTATCATACCGGAGGAGGGAGTAGCCCGGGAGAGATACTATGGAATCAGAGACATCATAAAGGAGGAAAGTTTCTGTTAAGCAGATCACGTCTGGTTTGACAAAAGCAACCTGTATGGAGAGATCAGTTAAGTTTGAACGAAGGCCCCGGATGTTTGAGGTCCATACCGTTAATGAAGAGGAAGGGGGAGCATCAGATACAGAACAGGGGGGAGGAGGGGTAGGGTAAGATGTGGAAGAGGTGGAAGAGGTAGGGAGAGCTGTTGAAGGTGTGTCAGAGATTTCAGAATAGCTCGGAGAAAGGGAAGGATGGGGCGGACAAAAGGTTTGATGGTGATTGGGTGAGCCACAATGAGGTGTTATTTGAGGAGGGGGAAGAGCGAGGCAGAAGGTTGGGGGAGATGGAGGTGAGAGTTTGAAGGGGGAAGAAGCGGGGAGGACGCTTTGAGGAGGGGGAGTGAGAGGGGGGAAATTGAGAAGCAATGAGGGTGGGGAGATTTGAAGGGGAGGGGTGAGGGGGGAGTTTGGGAGGGAAGGGACAAGGGGAGGGATTTGAAAGGGATGGGATATGGGGGAGATTTGGAGGGGAGGGGTGAGGCAGGAGTCTAGGAGGGGAGGGGCGAGGGGGCGTCTTGGCGGGGAGGGGTGAGGGAGTAGTTTAGGAGGGAGGGGGCAAGGGGGGAGATTTGAAAGGGATGGGTGATGGGGAAGATTTGGAGGGGAGGGGTGATGGGGAAGATTTGGAGGGGAGGGGTTATGGGGAAGATTTGGAGGGGAGGGGTGAGATTGGATTTTTGAAAGTGTACGATTTATGGGAAACGAACATTTATTGCAAAATGAGTTTCTTGTGACCTTCGAGTTAAAAATACGTTTAAGGACGCTGGATGGAGGATGGAGTGCAGGAGAGTTTAGGGAATGTAGAACAAAGGCACTATAGGAGATGGATATTTTTTTTGGGATGAATTGATTTGGTGAGCAAGTCGAAAGCAGCCTTTTAAAGAAGAAGAAGAAAAAGGTGTTATAAAATATGACGGAATACATAACTTGAGGGGAAAGTGTAAACATTGAAGGTTAATGAGTGAAAACTATCTGGGGAAATGGGGGAGAAACACGTGGTCGAAGAACGAACGAACGAATAAGAATGAATAAACGAATGAGAACAGAGAAGGAAATGTTTTTTTTTTTTTTGTTTTTTTTTTGAGTTGAGATTTACACAAGGAAGTAGGCTATGGGTGAAAAGACTGGGAATACAGAGAACGAAAGTTATTGGATCACAAACGACGGACCACTGAGAGAAAAACAAAGCCTCAAGGTTGTACAGTGCACACTGTACAAGGCCTTGCTCGCGACACGGCAAACAGACGATCAATTTATGAAAGATAAACACCGAGAAACAACCAAAGTTGCACACAATAACTTCACACACCGAAAGATAAATACAGTTTCGACAAAATACAATTGTGAACAGACTTAACTTCGAAAAACGTGGAGACCGTGTGGAGCTTCGAAAATCCCTGCCGCCGTCTCCAAGATCTCGCGAGAACTTTTGACTCATCTATCCAAAACACCTTTGACTGAATGATCGTTTTAAGGCCATTTCCCCCACTATAGCGAGGGTTAGCCTTGCGGACCCCATGACAATCATGGTTCCCTGTTTGAGGCAATGTTTTTATGGCCGGATGCCCCTCCTGACGCCAACCCTTGGTCACGCTCTCACGATGCGCAGGGATACGGTGTACCTATTCTAAATCGGGGTACACACCATGATCATTCATCCCAGCAAGTTGGTACTCAATTTGCCGACCTCGGAAGGATGACAGGCTGAGTCAACCCCCCTGGCGTTAATTCAGCAATCCACCGGGATTCGAACCCAGGATCCCAAGCCAGCACCCTAACCGCTACGCCAACACCAGGCTTTGACTATTGCTCCATAATACAATTTCCGAGTTATTGTGCATATTTTCACCTTTCAGTCGTGTTCCCCTATCTTAACAGAGGTTTTCTTTCTGCAACACATCCTTTAAGTCCTGAATTTAAAAGTGACCTTTGTACTGTTGATGAATGGACAACGAGACCTGAGCCTTTTAAGTTCTGTTGTCAATTTAACGCTTGTCTTCTTTATATTCCTTAAGGATATTATCCTAAAGTATTATATTCCTTAAGTATTGCTCATCCTCCTTGTTAAACAGCTTTTAGGTCTTCCAGTCTTGGGTCCATCAATTACAGATGATGTTTCTCTGTACTTGTTGATTGTGCTTCTGCTACCACACATTGGAAATAATTTAGTGACGTGAGCTATTTCACTCAATACTTTTCTTCTTTATGCAGAAACACAATTTTATGATGATCTTCTACATTTTATTTTACTGTATTCTACCTTTATGAAAAGTGGGTTTTAGCTGTATGGATGTCTAGAGAGGAACGCCTGATGTAATGACGAGGAACATCTGATAATGAGTCATCAATTCGATTTGATTCATAAACTTAAGTCGCGTCCCCGGGGTTCACACCCCAAGAGGACAAATGACCCAAACGAGCTTTAACTCCGAGGCGTATTTCGAACCTGGCGGGATTATCTTTTTGCGTGCATCGGGAGGTTCGAAGTCTTACCTAATTGGACGGCCAACACTGGGTTAATCTGAACCCACAAACAAAGAAACAAAACAAGACAAGAAATTGAAATTCAACAACTAATGATTTAATGAAAATAATGCAAGCACAATAAAAATGTTTAGGTAAAAACTAATACTAATAGTAATAGTAATACTAATAGGCTAAGGTGAGGGACCCTCCATGCAGACTCAATTACAGACACAGGGAGAAATAAAATAAAATAAAATAATTTGGTAATCGGCTGGCACTCAGCTTTGCAGTTCAACCGAGGACTTGTTGATGTTCATCGCCTCCAAACCACTGCGCGAGAGGTGCACAAAATGACGCGGAGTTGCGCTCCTCGATGTCCCAACGTGAGGTACTTCTCACGCTGCTGACTGCCCCGGACCTCTCTTGTTCAGTCTCTTTCCATGAGCGCACACGAGCCAAAGATACGCCACTGCCTGCGACCAAGTCAGAACAAAGAGACAAAGATGGCGAGATGGCGTCTTTTTCCCTCCAGCTCTCGAATGTTCCACGCTGACGTTCCACGCTGTCCAATCATCAAGCTCGACTCAATCATCCCATCGCGTCTCCACCAATCATGAAGGCCGGGGCATGGTCTCCCCATCACGAGTCGTCGGGGGCGGAGTCTAATCTCTGTTCGGGAATGTTTGGATGGCGTCGGGGTTTACTTGTCGATTGGTAAATGCTGTTTCTGTCGGACCTGGCGGCGTTGTGAGCGAATGAGTCCATTGCATCGCTGTTGTTGTTTGGTGGGCTTTTAATTGTAATAAAGATGGAGGGAAGATCACAGGGATTACACACTGGGGAATTAATATTTAAGCCCTAGAATTAATTAACACAAAAACCACGCCCCTTATGGCGTCATGCAAACGCTCTTACCCGGACAGACGGCCCTGCTTATATACATCGAGATGGCATCTTCTTCTTCTTCGGGTCACACGGTCCATACTAAAACCTACACATTCTGGACTTTCCTAAGGTATTTCATGCCTACCCCCAACAAACGTAACAATGGATTATCTACGACAACACTTCATCTTTGCTGATCATGTAGAGTTTACTTTGAGTTGGTCTGATCACAAGTTGGTTTCTTCTCACCCAAGCTAAGCTGTATGAATAACAATCAATGTTGTTATAATAGGACAAAACACTAGTGGAAGCTTTGGGTAAATTGGTGATGATCATAACATCCATATATTGTAACTCCTGAATATGTCAGACTTTTGTTATCGCCGACGCTAAGTTTCAAATACTTGCCCCCTTCATTGGAACATCCTGATCAACCAGTTCAAACAAAAGGACTTGGGGCAAAAAATTTCCCCGGCTGACCCCACAATTAGTTCGGAATAATATGGGCCATTAAAAGCAGTGGTAGATGGAGTTATCGTTGCGAAGAAGGTATACATAGACAAACGATCGGAGGTATCTGAATTCCATAGAGAGGACTGTGTTCATGAGGACAATTGACAATATGGAATGGTGTTCTAGACATGGACAGCATCACCACCTCTAGAATGGGGAGGAACCTATCAAAACAGAATAGAGAATAGTCAGGGAGAAATATGGAATTGGAGACCCTGTGAGAGGAAATGTTGCTATTAATCATACAATCTCTGGAGTTGAAACATTGACATTAAGTGGAGGAATCAGTATTATTAGAATGTGGAATATTAGATTAGATTGGTAATATTCGTTCTGCTAGCCAGAATATTGTCGCTCGGTATTTTCTTTCATTCACTTTTTTATTTGTTTAAGAATTGCATCATCATTTATGTTTTGTTTCAGTAACGTGACTTCCAACTTTCACTTCAACAGCCATCTTCGGAAGAAACTTGACATCTAACAGTGTGGCTCTTCGTTTACAATCTTGATTGCTGACTTGATGTGGTGGCATTAGCTGCTGCAGACTCACTATAAAAAACCATTTGACGCTCCGAGTTTAATGGATCAAAACCTCAATTTGCAGTGCTCTGCTGATGATCTAGCCAGCATTTCTGTAACAGTTTCTTCGCATGAATATGCACACACACCACACAATAACAATTGCCACAAAATTTATGAATCAAACAACCTGCATCTTGTACACACCATCTTATTTCTCAGAATTGGTTGCATAAGAGAATCATTGCACAGATTTAAATAATTTGCCAATTTAGATGTTTTTCGGACAATGAACAATGTTTTCAGGATTCGTCAATGATTCTTTAAGCAGACAAATTAATCACAATCTGATTAACAATCACAAATAGGGGATGACTATTATATTCAGGCCAGCTTGCATATTGATCTAGTTAAATTATAACACCACAAATGTGTGCCTAATTAATTTCTAAATTAGATGAATTGATTTTTGTGCCGAATTCATTTCTAGATTTGATGAATTCATTTTTGTGCAGAATTCATTTTTAGGTGTTTAATTAATTTTTGTGCCGAATTCATTTCTAGATTTTATGAAGTAGTTTTTGTGCTGAATTAATTTCTAGATTTGATGAATTAATTTTTGTGCCGAATTAATTTCGAGATTTGATGAATTAATTTTTGTGCCGAATTAATTTCTAGATTTGATGAATTAATTTTTGTGCCGAATTAATTTCTAGATTTGATGAATTCATTTTTGTGCCGAATTCATTTTTAGACTTGTTTAATTAATTTTTGTGCCAAATTAATTTCTAGATTTTATGAAGTAGTTTTTGTGCCGAATTAATTTCTAGATTTGATGAATTAATTTTTGTGCCGAATTCATTTCTAGATTTGATGAATTAATTTTTGTGCCAAATTAATTTCTAGATTTGATGAATTAATTTTTGTGCCGAATTAATTTCTAGATTTGATGAATTAATTTTTGTGCCGAATTCATTTCTAGATTTGATGAATACATTTTTGTGCCGAATTAATTTCTAGATTTGATGAATTAATTTTTGTGCCCAATAAATTTCTAGATTTGATGAATTAATTTTTGTCCCGAATTCATTTCTAGATTTTATGAAGTAGTTTTTGTGCCAAATTAATTTCTAGATTTGATGAATTAATTTTTGTGCCGAATTAATTTCGAGATTTCATGAATTAATTTTTGTGCCGAATTAATTTCTAGATTTGATGAATTCATTTTTGTGCCGAATTCATTTTTAGATTTTATGAAGTAGTTTTTGTGCCAAATTAATTTCTAGATTTGATTAATTAATTTTTGTGCCGAATTAATTTCTAGATTTGATGAATTTCGTTTTGTGCCGAATTAATTTCTAGATTTCATGCATTAATTTTTGTGCTGAATTAATTTCTAGATTTGATGAATTCATTTTTGTGCCGAATTCATTTTTAGATTTGTTTAATTAATTTTTGTGCCGAATTCATTTCCAGATTTTATGTAGTTTTTGTGCCGAATTAATTTCTAGATTTGATGAATTAATTTTTATGCCAAATTCATTTCTAGATTTGAAGAATTAATTAATAGGAGCTAAAGTCAAAAATGTTTGTTTCCTTCCTAGAGACTGGCAAAAAAGAATTAGACTTGTTATTACTTGAATCATCAGAAATTTTAGATCCACCACCAAACATGAAAATAATAAATCCCAATACAAGGAGCTTTTCTGCCATCCTAATCTATTTTTAAATTGTTTGCAATCCTCTCATTAATATGATTATTTCTGGTGAAGTATAAAAAGAAAATAATGAGTTCATTGAACACCTTGCCCCATGTAGTCTTCAGAAAATGCACACGGGAAAGATCTTTTCAACTCTTGCTCTGTGTTTCCAAGCATGATCTATATTTCCTACAAAACGCGATTTTTGTCTGAATGTCGATATTCTCTAACGCTGAGAGAGCGAATGGCAAATTTGATTGGTTGAGATGGCATAAAATGGCGTAATATTTATTTTTGGAGGTGCCAACAAGGTGATTTGTGCTCTACATTGTTCACGTATATAACTCCATTTAAATAACATAAAGTTTTAAAGGCTGTAGAAAAAACTTTTTCCAAAAGTTTACCGCCGTTGATGCAACGTCTTTTCCACCGCATTATTTAACTCGTTATGTTAGTTCTTCGTGCCTGTTGTTTGTGTCCTTTATGGTGTCCCTAAAAACAGTAAGCTTCCTGTTTGGAGTGATCTTGAATGTTGTTTGACTGCCAGACAGACTGAAACAATTACCTAACTCTTCTGTGCACGAGCATGCTCGGGAAGAGATTCATCTTCTACAGTGTTCAAAATATAAGATTAAGTGAAATTCAGTAGATTTAGTTCAGTTCAGTTCAATTCAGTAGATTCCTCAATAATAGATTGATGCCTGTAAATAGACAGACACACGGAGTAAAACTACTGGTTAACCCCACTTTGTGCTTTGTGCACGCAGGGTAAAGGTTATCAATCAGTAGATGCAAATCAGAATAATTTTTGTCTTTGAAACATGAAAGAGATGTACAGTACTGTATTGCATTAATAGATGAAATCAGGTGAAACTAGAACGGCACTCAGTAGAGAGCATACCTCCACCTGGTTGGCCATATCACTCAATGGTGAAGAATCACATAAAAATTCTACTAGATGGATCCGGATCTTCACCAAAATGGAATCGATTCTTCCTTGTAACACACACAACCTGTCCAACAAGTTTCGTCCAAATCCATCGATAACTTTTTGACATATCCTGCTATGTATCGTTTTTGGCCCGATCTCCAAATGCTGAATAATCACTTTAAAAATTGAAATAATTCTCGTATCCGAATCCATATTCAGATCTTCACCAAAATCTAATCGAATCGTCCTCGTCAGACACCCAACCGGTCCACCAAGTTTCGTCCAAATCCATCCATAACTTTTTGACATATCCTGCTATGTATCGTTTTTGGCCCGATCTCCCAACGGTGAAGAATCACTTTAAAAATTCTAGTAGCCGGATCCGAATCCGGATCTTCACCAAAATCTAATCATTTCGTCGGTGTCACTCACATACGCTACATCTCTCCCAACTGTCGTCCGAATCCGTCCACAACTTTTTGAGATATTTTGTTCACAAACGGACAGGGGTGAAAATATAACCTCCATCCACCTTTGGTGGCGGAGGTAACTAGAACGGCACTCGGTAGAGCGCATACTTCCGCCGGGCTGAACAGTTTGTATCGGCTTGTTCTTGTCACCTAACCAACTCATTCACCAAGTTTAGTCATAACTCATCCATAACTTTTTTAAATATCATATTATTTATCGCTTTTCGGCCAATCCGTCAATGGTGAAGAATCACTTAAAATTAATTAATTCACGTATCCGAATCCATATTCAGATCTTCATCAAAATCGAATCGTCCTTGTCAGACAAACAACCTCTCTGGTAAATTTCGTCCAAATCCATCGACAACTTTTTGAGATATCCTGCTATCGTTTTTGGTCCCATGTCCCAATGGTGAAGAATCATTTAAATAATTCTCATATCCGAATCCGGATCTTCACCAAAATCTAATCATTTCGACCGCGTCACATACGCTACATCTCTGCGAAATTTCGTCCAAATCCATCGACAACTTTTTGAGATATCCTGCTATCGTTTTTGGTCCCATGTCCCAATGGTGAAGAATCATTTAAATAATTCTCATATCCGAATCCGGATCTTCACCAAAATCTAATCATTTCGACCGCGTCACATACGCTACATCTCTGCGAAATTTCGTCCCAATCCATCGACAACTTTTTGATATCTTGTTCACAGACAGACAGACAAACAAACAGACAGGGGTGAAAACATAATCTCCATCAACCTTCGGTGGAGGAGGTAATTATTACCGATGAATGGCAGAAAAAAATATCAAATGTATAATTTTCTCTTCAAATTTATTTCACAAGTAAAATGTGCTGCAGAATAAAAATTCTTTTTCATGAATGAGAATCACAATCCTTCGCTATAATTTCTCAAACAGTGTTTACGGTTTAATTTCCATATCCCCTACAACTTGATCCATCAAGAACGTTTGACGATCACCTGACATTACCCTTTTCAATAGCATAGAGAAAAAAAAAATGTTTTATTGATGATTTTAGAAGAGGTAAATAAAAAAGCCATCACAATCTCTCCTGGAGAACATGGAATTTCTCCGATATATTCCACATCAATTGTCCTAAGAGGGAACAGACTGAAAGATTTGCTGAATATGAGAAATACTTACTGGACATTATTCGATACTGTTAGTAATAGATGGTTTGAAAGATTCAAAAATAATGAATTTAAAGCTTACACCAATGTGCACCCAAGACAATCTAGTGTTTTGAATATGCAGCTAATAAATATTTCAAAGCCAGTGAGCCACAAAAAACTGTGCAGTTGTATCTATCAAAAATAAAGGCTTTTGGGCCTTTTCTTCCTTAAGGGTTAAGACTTGTGCCCACAGCCTTAGGGGAGTGACATTTGCCTAATGAAAATATGCTGCCTATCATGTCGCGCTCTGTTACGTCTAATCCTTTTAAAAGGTCTCGACACATTGTAGTGTATTAACACAATTTGTTTTTCTTACAAATGGCCTACGATTGTGATGAGAATGAAACGCGGGCATAACTGAATGTTGCACGAAACATGATTTATTTTCCTGATAACGAAATGAGTTTTTTTTCCCTTTTTATGAAGGCTAGGCCTGGGCCTGAATAAGTATGAACAGGAAAGGGATTGGACAACAACAGTGCTGATCCTGCCCTCCCATTTAACAACAATTTTATTTTAAGTAAATTTACATTTGAGAGTCAAAAGGTTTGTTGAGTCAATTAATATAGTGTAATCAAAAGCATCTTTAAAAAAACAACAATTGTATGTTGGTATTATGTTTATGATGGAGCTTGTACACAAAATTGGTGGACAAACACATGAGCAGGTGCCAGTATATTTGTCTGTGAATTACAACAATGTAATGAGACAATGGCCAAATTAACATTGTTTATTGGGACAATGGCCAAATTACATTGTTTATTGGGACAATGGCCAATTTAACATTGTTTATTGAGATAATGGCCAAATGAACATTGTTTATTGAAACAATGGCCAATTTAACATTGTTTATTGAGACAATGGCCAATTTAACATTGTTTATGGGTTTAATTAAAATATATATATTTATATTCTTCTGTACAAATTTCAAAATTCTGTTATGTTTACTCAATTAAATACTTAAGTGACTGCATAGTTTGCACCTCACAATAGACTCGATCGAATTACTCAAAAGGAATCGCTTTGGTCATTGCTAAAAAGATGTGACCAGAGTATCAAAAGACTGTCATTTTATTTTGAATTCAGAACAGTACTAGCTGGAGATTCCCTCCAGTAGGGGGTGCTACTCTCCCTAATTTTCACACCACTCACTCCCCGCACCATGCACACCGAAAAGTTAATGCACTCGTTCTACATTCGCTCCACACCAACAAAATTTAAATCATCCTGCACAATTTACATGTCGAATTTAATTGTCTCTACGTCCCCCTGCTCTCTGTCACCCATCAATAAATCGCTGGTGCTGCCTACTGCGACCTATGAGGGTCGCATTGTCCCAGACCCTGCTACTGCTTTTAGCCCCTCTGGCCCACTTGGTTCTGGTGCTGTCCTCGGCTCTTAGGTCGGTCCTGGGCCCGATGCAACTGGGACCTCCACCTTTCCTCAATGGCTCTCGAAGTTGACGCTGTTGTCCTCACCAACAGTTTCCTTTGCTCCAAGGCTCTCGGACTTAGCGGAACTGCACACACCGACCCCCACCTGAGCCTGGGACCACCACCGATGCAAGCCATCACCTTTCTCCTTGGTATCCACCGAACCCAAGTCAGCAACCTCAGTCTTTCCCTGCCGAGCACCTAAACTGTCTGTTTTACCCTTCTGTGGACATCAGTAGATCTGTGGAAGGGAGAGGGCTGGAGTGGGGTACACGGTATAAAACAAATGGACACTACGAGGAATTTCAGGAATGAAGTCAGAGATTGAAAGAGGTGAATTTGGGGTGTATTAACGGGGGTAGAAAAGATCATGGTTTTGGATGGGGTTTGGTTTTGGATGAACAGCTGTTTTAAATACCTGGAGCGAGGAGTGGGATTGAAGAGAGTGTGCAGATTGTTCCAGAAGTGGGAGAAAAGAGGAATGAAACAGTGAAGGTGAGCAGAGAGTCTTGATTTTGGCAATTTCACCAGAAGAGGGTTGCTGGCAGATCTTGTGCGTCCTGCAGGAATATTTGGGGGACAGAGCAGACAGAGCAGGGGAAGCAAGGCTGGAGAGGAGTCGCTAGACGACAGAAAGACCACCAACCTGCCTGTGGTGAGGGAGTGAAAATCCCTCACAATCAGCTTCATTGTGGGAGATTCCAAAGATTATGAATGCTTTGGTTTCAACAGCGTGAAGCCGACCTAGGTGTGAGGCAGGAGCACCAGCCCAGAGGGGAGAGCAGTATTCCATTGAGCTGCGGATGAAAGCTTTGTATGTGGTGAAGAGCTCAGAAGTGCCCAGAAAGGACTTAGCACGACGGAGGATGCCCAGTCGGCGACTGGTTTTGGAGGCCAGCTTGGAAATGTGGTTTTCCCAGGAAAGATCATGGCAGATAGTGAGACCCAAAAGCTTGAGTGACACAACTTCTTCGAGAGGGTTGTTGAGAAAGTAGATTGGAGGTTTATCCAGACGGATGATGTTAAATTGTTATTATTATTTTTTCTCATTTTTGTTGGCCGACAGGATAACGTATAGGTACGCACACTCACCTCTAAGCTGTTTAGCCTGGGTTTGAATACCAACCCAGCTATGCTGCATACGAACAAAGACGTTTTTTTGGTTGGTTTTTAGTTTTGCCATTTTCAAAAATGCTAAATTTGAAATTGTTCATTTTGTCAACACTCATCATTTCTCACATCTCATTTATATTTTATTAACTTCTTTTTTATTACGTGATTTATAGCTCATCGAGGAGATTGCACATTTATCACACAAAGGACAATAACATTAGGAGGCATCAATGCCCTTAATCATGAATTTCCAGGACATCAGGAGGCAAAGGCCAACAAGGAGTACATGGGATTTGAACCTGAGTTAGAAGGATCATAAGTGGTGCGTACATGTTAAATAGATGTCTTCTTAAATGAAATCCAGTGACAATTGAGATCATCAATCATCACAATCTCAATGTGAGCGATGAAATTCTAGTATCCAGAAGCATATTTCATACTAATTATAATCATGCACACCTACTGGCAGTAGATTGTTTAAAAATTCGATAAACCGAAATTACAAATGTTTTTGCATTTTCATAATACCTAATGCAGATATGTAATGTGTTTTCCTTCCTGCGCTTCTTTGCAACATCACTGTAATAAAATCATCTCTGCGCTTGTCTTTTTCTTCCAACGCAAAATACATCAAGCATCCTGTGATCACATGTATTGTTGGCGAGTAATTTATGGGATTTTCATGCTTGTATTAAGCTTTTACAACTGCAGAAGATGATATGTCAATGCGTTATTGAATTCGAGGAGACCATTCTCCAATGCATAATTTCAACATGGGGATTTCGGGCAGGGAGAGGGAGACGGGAGTGGAAGACATACAGCATTGGTACATTCCAGACATACAGCCGTGGCCAAAAATATTGGTACCCTTGCATTTTATTCAAATAATGCACCATTTCTTCCAGAAAATTGTTAAAATTAAAAAAAAATTGGTATCCCCATATGTATTTCTTTGCTTTGCAGTGGAACAAAACAAAAAAAGCTGAAAAAATTACGAAATATTAGCTTAATCCACACAAATCCTAAAATGGCCCGGACAATATTATTGGCGCTTTTTCGAAGTTGTCAGAAATAATTAGATTTCAAGCAGGTAATTCTCTTTTACTTTGGAATTGACTTACCTGTGGTGAGTTGCAGGTGCCTGCAATATAAAAATTACTCATTCAACCAGTTTCAATGGAGAAAAGGAGTCATTCTGCTGTTTTTTGTCACTGTGTGTACCGCAATGAGCATGGAGAAAAGAAAGAAAACCAGAGAATAGTCTAAGGAGTTCAGACACAAGATTGTAGCCAACCATGGACAATCTCAAGGCTACAAGTCCATCTCCAGAGATCTTGATGCTCCTGTGTCCACCGTACGCAATGTTATCAGGAAGTTTAAGGCCATTGGCACTGGAGCCAACCTCCCTGGACATGGCCGCAAAAGAAAACTTGATCGAAGATTGCAGCGAAGGATTTTTCGAATGGTGGAGAAAGCCCCTCGATCAACTGCCTTCGCAGATTCAAACTGACCTTCAGACACAAGCGACAGTTTCAACAACAAAATTTCAACAAAGTTTTCAATTTCAACAAAATTCAATGGAGGAGGTTTAGTGATGTTTTGTGTTGCTGTGCTGCCTCTGGCACTGGGTGCCTTGATTGTGTGCGTGGCATCATGAAATCAGGAGATTACCAAGCAATTGTGGAGCTCAATGTTCAACCCAGTGTCAGAAAGCTGGGTCTTCGTTGAAGGTCATGGGTCTTGCAGCAGGACCATGACCCCAAACACACTTCAAGAAACACCCAGTAATGGTTCAAAACAAAACGCTGGACTGTTCTGAAGTGGCCAGCAATGAGTCCAGATCTAAATCCCATTGAACACCTGTGGGGAGATCTGAAAACAGCAGTTGCGAGAAAGCACCCTTCAAATCTGGGAGAACTGGAGCAGTTTGCACAAGAAGAGTGGGTCAAACTGCCAGTAGAGAGGTGGAGGAAGCTCATTCATGGCGATAAGAAGCGCTTGACTGCAGTTATTTTGTCCAAAGGCCGTGCTACCAAATATTAAGTCGAGGGTGTCAATAACTTTGTCAATGCCATTTCTTTTTATTTTCTGATTTAAAAGAATATATTAATTTCTGAATTAAAAACAAAGGTTCTGTGATATTAACAGTAAAATGAAGAATTGTGGAGAACAAATACTTTTGTCAATTTCAACTTCTTTTTCGAGAAAATTGTGGGTTATTTGAAAAAAGTGCAAGATGACTGTAATTGTGTCCATAATAAATCAATCATTTTTTCCCCCCTCCATGCAATCTCCATTTCAGAGGACTTTCTCTGCCCATTTAAGTTTATGTCTTTAGATTGGCGTTGGATTTGACCACAATACCAACAAATTCCAACAAACAAACCAAATTCCTTACTAGTGGGGTATGCTTACATATTGTGTAAGCAATAACATACAGTGCTTCGTACATAGGTACATAATAAATTGAAGCTTTATGATTATACACAAGCATCACCGACCTGCTGCTAGATATCAATTTAGGTTTATTTATTTTACAGACGCATTTACGTTTCTTTATGTACATTTTCATTCATGGACGCTTTTTCTTTTTTCATTTATGGACATTATTGTCATGTAGGATGCGGATTTCGGGCAGATAACAATAGGAGGTAGGCGGATGAGTTTTTGAGTTATTTCATATTTTACAGTTGCAGAACTTACAATTTTCAAATGCTAGATATTGAGTGAGTTTTTTTTTAAGGACACGTTTACGGTTTTTTTTACATAAAATTTCATTGGGATTTTTATTTCACAGTTTACAGTTATAGAAATTACAATTTTCAAATGCCTGATATCGAATGAGGTTTTTATTTCACAGTTTACAGTCATAGAAATTAAAATTTTCAAATGCTAAATATCAATTGAGGTTTTTATTTCACAGTTTACAGTTATAGAAATTACAATTTTCAAATGCCAGATATCAATTGAGGTTTTTATTTCACAGTTTACAGTTATAGAAATTACAATTTTCAAATGGTACATATCGATTGAAGTTTTAATTTCACAGTTTATAGTTATAGAAATTACAATTTTCAAATGCCTGATATCAAATTGATGTTTTTATTTCACAGTTTACAGTTATATAAATTGTAATTTTCAAATGGTACATATCGATTGAAGTTTTTATTTCACAGTTTACAGTTATAGAAATTACAATTTTCAAATGCTCGATAGCAATTGAGGTTTTTATTTCACAGTTTACAGTTATAGAAATTACAATTTTCAAATGCCTGATATAGAATGAGGTTTTTATTTCACAGTTTACAGTCATAGAAATTACAATTTTCAAATGCTAGATATCGAATGAGGATTTTATTTCACAATTAACAGTTATAGAAATTACAATTTTCAAATGCTACATATCGATAAGGTTTGTTGTTGTTTTACGGACGCATTTACAGTTTTTTTTTTTAATGTAAATTTTAATTTATGGAGGCTTTTTCTTTTTTTCATTTTCACACATTATTGTCATGCTTATTTCACAGTTTATAGTTACAGAAATTACAATTTTCAAATGCTAGATATAGATTAAGGTTTTTTTTTTTTACATATGCGTTTACAGTTTTTTACTTAAATTTTCATTGAGATTTTTATTTCACAGTTTACAGTTATAGAAATTACAATTTTCAAATGCCTGATATCGAATGAGGTTTTTATTTCACAGTTTACTGTTATAGAAATTACAATTTTCAAATGCCAGATATCAATTGAGGTTTTATTTCACAGTTTACAGTTATATAAATTACAATTTTCAAATGGTACATATCGATTGAAGTTTTTATTTCACAGTTTATAGTTATAGAAATTACAATTTTCAAATGCCTGATATCAAATTGATGTTTTTATTTCACAGTTTACAGTTATATAAATTGTAATTTTCAAATGGTACATATCGATTGAAGTTTTTATTTCACAGTTTACAGTTATAGAAATTACAATTTTCAAATGCTCGATATCAATTGAGGTTTTTATTTCACAGTTTACAGTTATAGAAATTACAATTTTCAAATGCCTGATATCGAATGAGGTTTTTATTTCACAGTTTACAGTCATAGAAATTACAATTTTCAAATGCTAGATATCGAATGAGGATTTTATTTCACAGTTAACAGTTATAGAAATTACAATTTTCAAATGCTACATATCGATAAGGTTTGTTGTTGTTTTACGGACGCATTTACAGTTTTTTTTTAACGTGAATTTTAATTTATGGAGGCTTTTTCTTTTTTCATTTACACACATTATTGTCATGTTTATTTCACAGTTTACAGTTACAGAAATTACAATTTTCAAATGCTAGATATCGATTATGGTTTTTTCTTTTACATATACGTTAACAGTTTTTTACTTAAATTTTCATTGAGATTTTTATTTCACAGTTTACAGTTATAGAAATTACAATTTTCATCTGCTAGACATCGATGAGGTTTGTTGTTGTTTTACGGATACATTTACAGTTCTTTTAACCTAAATTTTAATTTACGGACGCTTTTTCTTTTTTTTCATTTACAGACATTATTGTCATGTTTATTTCACAGTTTACAGTTACAGAAATGACAATTTTCAGATATATTGATTGAGGTTTTCTTTGCTGTTTTTTTTTTTTACATATGCGTTTACTACGTTTTTTTTCATGTAAAATTTCATTTACCGACACTTTCTGGTGGTTCTGTGATATTTCCTGGTGTACAGTCTTCTAAGACCATCAGCAGGCCAAATTTCAGCTTTCTACATACAACACCCGCAAGGTCGATTGGTTTCCTTTCAGGATTATTTTTGACTTGCTTGCATTAATTAAAAGCCTTTTTAGGTTTCAGATAAAACACAAATGTTTAAATATTAGCTAATATGTGCACGTGCTATGAAAGGAAAGGGTTTTTTGTTTGTTTTTTTGTTTTTTTTACCAAATCCTTGTGTAGCAGTATTGAAATCCAGGATTGCATGTGAGGAATAAATTTCATTCTTGCCAGCCTTTTCATTCTGTTTGTCATGTAAGAAGGTTGAGTCAATGTATTGAAGTATATCCAAATATATCCATGAGGCCCAACCACTACTATGAGCCAATTTTATATTCCTGGCAATTCAGCTGGATCAGAGAACCAGCTCGGTGAGTGTGGAGTACATGAATGACCGGCAATTGTGTTTTTGGCAAAGAAGAGAAAATTATATCAGGTATTTGTAGATATTAATAACGCATATGATAAAAGTTGTTGAATGGGCACTTAGGAGGCAGGGAGTGACAGAAGTGCTTGTAATGGTGGTGGTGTCAATGTATCAAAGTCTGAAAACAGCAGTGAGAACAAAAGAAGGACGTGCGGAATCCTTTGATGTGAGGGCTGGTGTACATCAGGGATCTGTACTAATCTCAAAGGAACTAAACAGGCTGATCAGATTATAATTATGCAGGAAAGTATGGGATTCAGAGTAGAAATTGAAAGGACGAACACATTTTGTTATTTGGGAGACTTGTTAGATGACAGTGGGCTAGGATAAATGTATATTGTAATAAATGGAAAGAGTTAGGAAGTATCCTAGCTAACAAGTATGCACCAGTAAAGGCTAGAGTGTATTTAGCCTGTGTAAGGCCTGTCCTATTGTATGGTAGTGATCTTGAGCCTTGAGGATGGAAGATGAAAGAGGAATATAAAGGCTGGAGATGAGGATGTTATAGTGGATGTATGGTATTTCATTGAAAGATAAACAGAGGAGCGTCGAAGATCTTAGAAATACAGTATAATAATTAAATAAAAATCCCCCGATCCTGAAATGAAAAAACCCCAAAACACACATACAGGAATATGTATTACCCTTCATTCGAGGCATATATTAAAGATCATGTGTAAAATCGTTTTTATAACAAAGTTACAGTGAAACAAACAATCATGCCAGGCAATGGGATGGGGTAAAATAAAAAATAAAAAATTCCCCCAATCCTGAAAGTAAAAGAAACAAGCGTTACGCCTAGGTCCCCCTTCGGTGAAGTGATGTGAGTTGACAAAGTGGCAGACACAGAAAACATGCTATGATATGATATTTCGCTCACAAGGTTCAGACATACATGGAGGCGGCCATCTTGGATTTTGACGTGGCGACCCAATTTTCAATGGCGTTCTTCCTTATGCCTAGATACACCCACACACCAGATTAGAAGTTGGTGCTTCGCTTATTTTTCAAGATATTTCACTCACAAAGTTCAGACATATATATGGTGGCGGCCATCTTGAATTTTGACGTGGCGACCCAATTTTAAACAGCGTCCTTCCTTGTTCCTAGATACACCCACACGCCTGATTAGAAGTTGGTACTTCGCTTATTTTTCGCGATATTTCGCTCACAAGGTTCAGATATATATATGGTGGCGGCCATCTTGTATTTTGACGTGGCGACCCAATTTTCAATAGCGTTCTTCCTTATGCCGAGACACACCCACACACCAAATTAGACGTTGGTACTTCACTTATTTTTCAAGATATTCACCTCACAAAGTTCAGACATACATGTAGGCGGCCATCTTGGATTTTGACGTGGCGACCCAATTTTAAACAGCGTCCTTCCTTGTGCCTAGATACACCCACACACCAGATTAGAAGTTGGTACTTTGCTTATTTTTCGCGATATTTCGCTCACAAGTTTCAGACATATATATGGTGGCGGCCATCTTAGATTTTGACGTGGCGACCCAATTTTCAATAGCGTTCTTCCTTATGCCTAGATACACCCACACACCAAATTAGACGTTGGTACTTCACTTATTTTTCAAGATATTCATCTCACAAGGTTCAGACATACATGGCATCAGACATACATGGCGGCGGCCATCTTGGATTTTGACGTGGGTTGCACCCACACATCAAATTTGAATGCGGTCCTTCGCTTACGCACGCACGCACGCACGCAAGCCCACACGCAAACACGCACGCCCGCACACACGCACGCACGGACGGACGGACGGACACACGGACTGAGGGGAAAGCCATAGTCCCCCTTTCGCTACGCTGTGCGACGGGGGACAAAAACACACATACAGGAGTATGTATACACAAAGAATTAAGTTAAGCACCCCCCCCCCGTTTTTTTACAACCTCGCACATTACAAGTTTGTTGTCGTCAAAACAGTGTAATATACCCATGATATTGCTATATTTTCTGGAGAAGTGATATTATGGTCACATGGTAACATAACAATCATGCCGTTTTCAATATTTTATTCTGAATAATTTAAGGTGAAATTTTTTGGGAATTTTAGGCATATTTTCACCTCAATTTAAGTATGGAGCTATAGGTCCATCACGGACAGTGTGGATGACGTTTATGTTTTCTAACGTACAGTCATTGTTCTGAGAAGACCTCTAGCGATCTTTGCGTCAATAACGTGTGTAGGACCCACGTGATCGGATCACTGACTCAACCCTACGTCTCATAGACCCTGTAAGCCGTCGTATGCGTTGCTGTGGCAGGTTGTTCCATTCCCGATGTAATGCACGTTCCAATTCATCCAGATTGGCTATTGGAGGGACCATCTTCGCAACCTTAGAATATATGCCAATGTATACATATACACAAAGAATATATATTAGGGGGTGCTTAACTTAATTCTTTGTGTAGGGGTGCTTAACTTAATTCTTTGTGTATATTAGTGTATTACCCTTTCTTTGAAGCATATATGAAAGATCTTGGGTAAAAAAGTTTTTATAACAAATTATAGAGACATAGCCTGAGGCCATAAAAGACCCTCGATTGCATTATAGGGGTTATTAGACCGGGAGCTAAATCTCATAGGGGCCTAGATTAAGGAGTTTGTTCAACACCCACTACATAAAAGGTTTGACACCATAGGTAGTTAGTATGGACCCTCTAGATCATTGCTAGGTAGGTAATAGTCTCAAATTGTGGCAGCACTTTTTTTTCGACAGGTCGTTTTATAAACCGACATGTACACGCCGTGAAAAGCAATAATATTAAGGGGTAGGAGAAACATAATTTACTATTTCTTAACTCTTTTTAATCACAATGAAGTCATTTTGGTATCAATATGTGCCTAATGCAATGCTCTAACAGTCTAATGCAACTGTATAGCAACACAATAGGTTTTGGAGGAGGTATAAACCAAAATAGAGGGGAGGGAGTGACAAATAATGCTCCTTTTTGGTATCATTTTTTATATAAAATTCAAAACTTTCCAAAATTAATACTAAAGTCGTGAAAACCCATTTGAATCTGACTAATTATAGTATATATATATATATACTATAATATATATAGTATATATATATATATACTATATATAGTATATATATATATATACTATATATATAGTATATATATATATATACTGTGGTGGTGCTTAGTGACCACCGATACCACTGATATATATATATGACATCGTTTTTGTGTACTTATAAGTTATTTTTGATGGTATTTATGCTTTTATTTCATTTTGGAAAACAATACCATTAATTAGTTTAAACCTGTAATAATATTGTTATTACATACATTTCCTAGAACCGTTCTATATCTCAATGTATTCAGGTGACATGTATACACAATGGTTTGATTTGAGTGTCTAACTTGAGACAAGTGGATAGCCTTTCATAATGAAAGGTTAACTATTACTAGTACAGTTATTTTGGTGGGAAAATGGGGAATGGAAAATGGGGATATTTACTACATCATGGGAAAAGTGAAAACTATTTTATCTGTATACTTTTGGTAACATATTGTAATGTTTGGTAAACCTTTTGAAAGAAGTTATGCAACGTTATTACAACTCAAATAAGCTGGCACATTTAACACGTAGTTCCCTTATTTTGTATTACCAATTTAATTCTAAAAACAGGCACCAACTTCAATGTCGTCAACAAGTTAGCAATACTGTTATTTCTAAATGATCCATTTCTTTCAAAACTTATGCTGAAAAGAGTGATGTAAAACAAGTAGCCTGTTCTGAAATTGCACATTGTCATAAATTGCAATACATTCATTTAAATGAGTTTTTGATCATGTGAGTCCTCCTTAGATTTCTAAATATCTTACATTTTACAGTTCTCATCAAGAACATGATAAAGAATTTGATAAAGAATCGTGCTAAACATGCTTATACCCCCCAAATAAACTAATTATGAAGAGTCCTTTTCTCCAAAATATGCTTAGTGACCACCGATACCACTGATATGTTCCAGATTACATTTTAGTGTTGTAAGTAAATATTTCACTGAAAAAAAAAAGACTTTATGAAGTCATGAGTTAGTTCAATTAATATTCCCAATTTCAAAAACAAACGCAAGCACCTCTCCTTGTGAAAATGTTGGCTTCAGTATGACCCAAACATAAGTATACTATGAACTGAGCAAGTTACTAAAGTCTTAACAAGTATGCAAACATATGCATGAATAATTAGTCAAGTGCCATGATCTGAATATTTACAGTGCAGATGAAAGAAATCATTGACCAACAAGCTTCTTTATAACAAGTACAAAAAGTTTTAATTAAAACAAAAGCCGCGTCGATGTTACACAATGCCTAGATGCAGCTGTGCCTATAACGTCGATGTTATAGGCACAGGATATTCCTATTGATTCGATTACTTGATGTTATTTTTGTGCAAAGTGAAAATATATCTCGGCAATTTCCCGTGTGTGGCGACGAATTTTTAATATATCTCGGCATTTTCCCGTCTGTTATTTCAGGCGGTGTATGACTGACCATGCCGCAATGTAAAAAAAATATATCTCGGCAATTTCCCGTATGTGGCGACACGTGAACGAAGCTATGCTCCTCTCTCCACATTATTGTGACGACGTATAAATTGAATATTTCATCGTGACGATTGTCATCAAATGGACGAATTTTTAATATATCTCGGCATTTTCCCATCTGTTATTTCAGGCGGTGTATGACTGACCATGCCGCGATGTAAAAAAAATATATCTCGGCAATTTCCCGTATGTGGCGACGCGTGAACGAAGCTATGCTCCTCTCTCCACATTATTGTGACGACGTATAAATTAAATATTTCATCGTGACGATTGTCATCAAATGGACGAATTTTTAATATATCTCGGCATTTTCCCGTCTGTTATTTCAGGCGGTGTATGACTGACCATGCCACGATGTAAAAAATATATATCTCGGCAATTTCCCGTATGTGGCGACACGTGAACGAAGCTATGCTCCTCTCTCCACATTATTGTGACGACGTATAAATTAAATATTTCATCGTGACGATTGTCATCAAATGGACGAATTTTTAATATATCTCGGCATTTTCCCGTCTGTTATTTCGGGCGGTGTATGACTGACCATGCCGCGATTTAAAAAAAAAAAATCTCAATGGACTTGAAGTTACAGGCCTTTGAGAATTCATTTCGTTCTATAAAGGGCAACTTTCATCGGATTTTCTTCACGTTTTTTTTTCAACCGAGTCTAAAACTATGTTAGCGACTGTGAAAAATGAAATGATATATCGAATTTGATTTGAAAGATAACTGTGTGAGAGAGCAAGACACCACGGGCCTACAAAACAGGCCTCAAAGCTATGCGAGTTAATAAAATGGTGGATATTTGTTTATATGAAGCCTCTCCCAAAATGGGTGGAGCTATGGTTCCCAGAATGGGTGGAGCTATGGTTCCCAGAATGGGTGGAGCTTTGAGGTTTTGTCTTCTCTGCAAGAACAACAACAACAAGAAGAAGAAGAACAAGAAGAAGAACAACAACAACAGCAGAGGGCACTCTATGAGCAGCGTCTTGCGACACGGCTAAAAATGTTACCTAAATATGACTTTGCTAGTGCTTGTATTGCTACGGTACACTGGGAATGAGGAAGCTTTTAGCATTCACAAGAAAAGCAGCTCAAAGTATACCTTCATTGAAGACGGCACCCCATCCAGACTGGTGAAACACAAGTTCTGACCATACATTTCTTTGGTCATATTTTGTTTTAAAAGAACAATAATAATGTAGATAATTCATGAATATACAATGTATAGTAACAAGATATTCATTTCTCTAGTTTACATGTATCTGTAGTGCAGGTGTATAACACATAATAAACCCCATAAGAAAAGTTGTGCTTAAAAATCGTTTGCCGTAGGCACTAAATTCCAGCAAGGTTTGGTGTATTCCAGTAGAAGTAAGGGATTTCATCCTGTTGGAATGATCAGCATACACTACAACATTGGTTCGTGGTCAAGGCCGAAACTGTCCCTGCTGGTACAGGACTAAGGTGGTTGCATGAGTAGTGGATTTGCCATCAAGGGTTTCTTCATTGATATCATTGTTGTCTCCTGCTGCTTGAACAAAAACACCAGGCACAATATTTGTTGGAACAACTACTCCAAAGTGTTCCGATTTAGCTAATTCTTCCTTTGCAAGACTGGTATCTATTACTTCAACTTCATCATAAGAAGAACAATGACCCATTCTATTCAGCATCGTAATAATCTGTTTGGATCCTGTAAGATGACGAAGTGCCATTGCTACACTTACATGCTTAGGCATCTTGACCTGTGCATGAGAAGCACAGTGCACTACATCTTGTGCTATCATTACTATACGTCGTTCATCTGCCATGTTGTTGCACATTCGGGATGTGAATTCATCACCTGGGTCTTCTTTTCCAGGACTTGCTATAATCCAACGTAAAAGCCAATTCAGACTTTCTGGAATAACTGATCCACAAGTCATCAAAGAGAGGTCATTGGAATCAAGAGGCGTGATAGATATTCCTCGGGATCTGCTGATATCGGACTTCATTAGCTTTGCAACGCGGTACAAGAGTCTGGATCGATCAGTCTCTTCAATGTCATCTGACGATACTTTGGGTACTGCTGAGTCGTCAGTAGAACTACTCATGTTGGCTTGATATGCTGCATTGATTACATCCTGCAAAGAAATGGAGCTTGAGTATACCACTTCAGGTTTTGTACGATCATATGGTTGATGAAACACAGTCATTTTCAAAGTGATGTTTCATCCGAAGCTTCAGTCTCTGTGAAGTGTAAGATTGAGCTGCTATGCCCATTGCTTCCAGATTAGCTCGATATTTAGTAAGCAACACTGACATGTCAAATGCTTTCTTGGAATTCAACTCTCGAGCTATCTCTGTCACCAGTTCCTGAAACCCTGCAGCAAACAAGTCTTCTTGCCTTCATTGAAGGAAGTAAACTTAAGGTTAGACTTACTTACATATGATGAATAACATGCCTTATGATACTTAGCTTCTGCAGCTACTAGATCATTGCTAACACTATCAAGGACCATCAGCATAGATCTATCGCCTTGATCTACAGCTGATCTTCTGATTGTTTCACACACTTGGAATGTACAAGCATTTATCATTTCTTTTACCTTTTTGTATGTTTTGCACTTACAGAAAAGACATTTTGACCAGTCAAATGGTTCTGTTTGTGATCTTGAAATCCTAATTGAGTCATTAGAAGCATGAGAACATGTGTTACTGGAGGTGGCAGCCTCAGAAGGTATCTGTGGTGATGATAGAGACCTTCTTTGAGCATACTTCAGATTCTGTTGGCTTGTATTGGATGAATAGCAGGAATGGTGCCAAATAATATTTAGACTTGAAAGGTTTGGTAAATCTACTTCAAGGCGATCAAAAACGTCATCAAGACGAAACTTCAGGGCAGACACGAAAGTTTCAATTGATGTGTCTATGGCCTTTCTGAGGGTTTGATTAGTATCAACTTGACAAATTACACAATTGTTGAAGTTTGTTCGTTGTTGTCGCTTTGGTGGGAGAAGGCGGAAGGCTCGTAGCTGGATGAGGTATCCATTCTGTAGGTTTTTTTTTCCTGAACTAGACAAACAAAACAAACCAAAACAAACTTAGGAATTCATAAATTATTTTGTTTTTTTTTGGTTTACTGTTGTGTTTGTTTGTTTTGTTTATGTGTCGGCCTATCAAGTAAACATGAAAAGACCTGAATGAAAAATACTTATGTAATATTAAAAGTGTTATGCTTTAGACTTACGATTCACGAATTCTTTATGTTGAGATTTTGTTCCACCAACACGTGGACATTCCCAAAATGTACGTCAACCCGTCAGTGTGAGGTGAGGAAGAGAATCTGTGGGTGAGAACGCCGCATAATTAACTCCACATGTCACATGTTCGTTTTCTATAAAAGAAAAGTGTTGAACAGATTTATTTAACCACGGAAAGATAATGAACTTGCAGAGGCAAATTATACATATTGTTTCTAATCGTACTTCTGCAAAATAGTTGATAATCAACAACAATTTTATTTTTTAAATGATACCAAAAAGGAGCATTATTTGTCACTCCCTCCCCCCTATTTTGGTTTATACCTCCTCCAAAACCTATTGTGTTGCTATACAGTTGCATTAGACTGTTAGAGCATTCCATTGGGCACATATTGATACCAAAATGACTTCATTGTGATTAAAAAAAGTTAAGAAATAGTAAATTATGTTTCCCCTACCCCTTAATATTATTGCTTTTCACGGCGTTTACATGTCTGTTTATAAAATGACCTGTAGAAAAAAAAGTGCTGCCACAGTTTGAGACTACTACCTAGTACCTACCTAGCAGTGATCTAGAGGGTCCATACTAACTACCTATGGTGTCAAACCTTTTATGTAGTTGGTGTTGAACGAACTCATTTTTGTCAGATCCCTGCTCCCGGTCTATATCTTGAGAAATTGTATTCTAGGGTTAACAAAAATTGCAGCATCAAATTTTCATTGCAAAAAAGAACATTTGGATGGTTCAGCCATGTAGATAGAAGTATATAGATGATGAACTTATTCAGAGGAATGTAAGTTTTGAGCCAAATGGAAAAAGACCAAGAGGCAGGCAAAACTAAAAACATGTGCCATCAATGTGCCATCCACCAGAGGCGGATGGCGGAGATGTAGCATCAATCAATCAACCACTAAAATATGGGACACCTCATAACCAAATATGATGATTATGATGATGATGATGATGATGATGATAATGATGATTGTGCATATTGGTTCAGGCTGCTTGCTCACTTGTTTATGTGCTTCAACTGTTAAGCCCTCCTTTTCTTTCCTTTTCTGCTTTTCTGTCCTCTCCACACTCAAAATTCCCTTTGTCTTTCATAACTCCACTCCACCAACTTTGTGGCCCAAATATGCAAATTCTTTAAATTTCAGGTCATTCAGATGAAAATTGACGATTTTGTGATGCTGAACTCTGACCTTTTGACCAAATTATTAATTTGCCTTCTTCATATTCTTATAATAAAGATATCTTGAAAATTAAATAAAACTCAAAGAGTAAATTGAAATCTCAGATCAATTGGATGAAAATTTATGATTTTAGGTGATGCTGACCTTTGACCTTTTGCCCAAATTCTTAATTTGCCTTCTCCATATTCTTATAATAAAGATATGTTGAAAATTAAATAAAACTCAAACGGTAAATTGAAATTTCAGGTCAATTGGATGAAAATTTATGATTTTAGGTGATGCTGCCCTTTAACCCTTTAACCTTTTGACCGAATTATTCATTTGTCTTCATATTATAATGGAGAAGACATAATGATTTGACAAAACTAATTTGCTTTAGTGAAAATCTGATGACAAAACTCAAATGGTAAAAAGTTATGGCCTGGACAGACACAGACAAACAGAAGGGATTGCAAAACCCTGTCTCCCGCTGCTTGGGGAGGGGCAAAAAAAAAAACCCATTAACATGTACACAAATAATATATCAGATCCTTACACTCTGCTTTGCTCAGAACTCCATTGGCAAACCGATAACTATCCCCCTCATTTCAGCTAACTCTATAATCTGTTCAATTATCCTTATTAATTCACTCCTCCCATCACCTTCCATTTACTTTTAAACTCCATCCCATACTTTTCTTGTAAAAACCCAACATTACCTCCGACCACAGAATGAGCACCCACCTGGGGTTGTTGAGCACCATTTCTCATGCCAGAAATGCTTGACACTGTGTAATCAGCATTCTTTACCAAAGATAAACAGCATCTAGCAAACCGGAACTCAGGAAACATCATACTTATGATATGACATTGAAAACTAGCGTGGAATCTACCAGAGAATACGTATGCCTATCGGCCATTGCTTATGCAAATTTTATCAACACATGTATCAGTCAGAAAAAAAAATCGAACAGTATTTCTGAAACAGAATATTCATAATATATAAATTTGCATATCAAGAATTAGCTAGACAAAAACATATGCTGTCGGTTAATCTCCGATACAATTACAGTCGTGGCCAAAAATATTGGCTTTTTTTTTTTTTTTTTGTTGTTGTTGTTGTTCTTGTTGTTGTTGTTGTATACTGAATCGAGGCTCGTGAAAGAGCTAACATTTACTTCACAAACAAATCAACCAGACAAACAAAACATATAAAAAGCGGGAGTGGAAAACAAGATGGGGAGAGAAGGTGAAGCACACAAACACAACATTTGAGAGCAGGGAGATGTGTGGAAGGGAGAGGGCTTGGGGGGAGGAGGCATGGGAAGGGGGGGGGGGGTGGAGGGAGAAGTATAAAACACAAGGACACCAATGACTTCCAGGACAGAAGTTGGTATTTCAAAAAAGTGGAATTGGGGTGAAATTAGTGGGGGTAGAAAAGATCAAGGTTTTGGATGGGGGAAGATAAGAGATGGTGGTGAACAGCTGTTTTAAAGACCTGGAGGGTGGAGTGGGATTGAAGAGAGTGAGGGAGTTTGTTCCAGAGGCGGGAGAAAAGAGGAATGAAGGAGTGAAGGTGAGCAGAGAGTCTTGATTTTGGCAGTTTGACCATAAGATGGTTGCAGGCAGATCTTGTGCGACCTGTAGGAATATTTGCGGGACAGAGCCCAGAGAGAGCTGGGGGGGGCAAGGCCAGAGAGGAGTCGGTAGAAGATGGAAAGACCACCAACCTGCCTGTGGTGAGTGAGTGAGAGGCCCTTGGAGTTAGCTTCATCGCGGGAGATTCCAATGATTCTGAATGCTTTGGTTTCAACAGCGTGAAGACGAGCTAGGTGGCAGGAGCACCAGCCCAGAGGGGAGAGCAGTATTCCATTGAGCTGCGGATGAAAGCCTTGTATGTGGTGAGGAGCTCAGGTGTGCCAAGGAAGGACTTCGCACGACGGAGGATGCCCAGTCGGCGACTGGCTTTGGAGGCCAGCTTGGAAATGTGGTTTTCCCAGGAAAGATCATGGCAGATAGTGAGACCCAAAAGCTTGAGTGACAGAACTTCTTGGAGAGGATTATTCAGAAAGTGGATGGGAGGGTTGTCCAGTCGGTCTTTTCGGAGAGACATCGTAAGAGTGTGAGATTTGTCAGGATTGAAAGACAAGTTCCACTTGTTTGCCCAGTCTGATTTTGTCCAGGTCTGCAGAGAGTGAGGAGGCAGCAGACTGCCGATCTGAGGGATGAAGAATGGAGCGACAGAGAGTAGAGTCATCAGCAAAGAGATACAGAGGATTTTCAAGAGAGTCAGAGAGATCATTGATGAAGACCAGAAAAAGGACAGGGCCTAGAACACTGCCTTGTGGAACTCCAGCCTGAACAGGAAGAGGAGATGAGAGAAACCCATTTAGGGCCACACGTTGACTACGACTAGAGAGGAAGTCCGCCAGCCATGCGTGGAGATTTCCATGGATACCAAAAGAGGAGAGTTTGGTGAGCAGAGCGGGGTGCCAGACCGTATCGAAGGCACGTGATATGTCAAGGGAGACTGCTCTAATTTCCTGTTTGGCATTGAGGACCTCCATCCATTGTTGAGAAAGCAGAAGCAGCATGTCCAGAGTAGAGTGTCCAGGTCTGAAACCAAATTGATGATCAGAGATCAAGCCATTGGAGAAGAGGAAAGATTTCATATCTGAAGCAATGATGGATTCCATGACTTTGCTGATAATTGGGAGAAGGCTGATTGGTCTGTAGTTGCTGGGATCTGTTTTTGCACCTTGTTTGTGCAAAGCGGTGATGTTGGCAGATTTCCAAGCAGATGGAAGATGACCTTGAGCAAAAGAGAGGGTGAAGAGAACAGAGAGAGGGAGTGAAAGAGCGGAAGAACAGGATTTTAGGACCCGTGGGCTGATGCCGTCAGGTCCAGTTGCAGAATCCGAGTCGAGGGTTGACAGAAACTTTTCCACCTTGTCATTAGGAAAGGACACAGAGTCAAGGAGCAGCTGGGTACGACTGGGTACGGTGGGTACAGAGAGGGATGGGTTTGGGACACAAGATTTAGAGGCAAACACAGAGTTGAGGCATTCAGCTTTTTCACGTGCGGAGTCAGCCGTGTGGCCATTTGAGGTGAGGGAGGGGATGGAGGCGGAACAAACACCAGAAACAGATTTGACCAGACGCCACCAGGATTTGGAAGAGGGAGACAGATAAGAGAGTTCGGTCCTGAGAACGGAGAGATATTGTTTCCTGGCTCTCCTGAGGGTGGACACACACTTGTTTCGGGCTTTGTGAAAGGAAATGAGATTTCCTTCCGTTGGATTTGCTTTCCAGGAGACGAAAGCAAGTTGTTTCTGGGCAATAGCCTCACCACAAGATTCCGTGTACCATGGACGGGAGGAAGGGTATGACAACAGAAGACGAGATGGGATAAATCTGTGCATGAGAGAGAGCAGTTTGCTTTGGAAGAATTCCCAGGAAGAATTTATGTCAGAGGCAGTAGAGATGGGAGACCAGTCCAGATGATTGATGGCTGCTTGAAGACCGTGCCAGTTGGCCTTAGTGAAATGCCAGACTCGTCGACGCTGAGGAGGCTCTCTGAGAATGGTCAGAGAGATGTCCACTTTAACAAGCACATGATCAGAAGAGCCGATTGGAGCAGAAGAAGAGCAGCAGACATTTTCAGGGAAGTTAGTCATAACCAAGTCCAATAATAATAATAATAATGCATTTATTTTATATAGCGCTTTTCAGGAAGCCCAAAGACGCTTTGACAGAGTGCAAAACATAACGCATAGCAAAACATAAAGACAATTGCAAAAAAAGAAGAATCAATAGGGAAATATTCAAAGCACAAAGGAGGGAGAAGGAGAGGAGATAGTCAGGGGTTAGATGCTGTGGGTTAAATGTTGAATGCAGTGTTGAACAGGTGGGTCTTGAGTGATGTTTTGAATGTGGTGAGTGAGGAGGAGTCTCTGATGGTGTGAGGTAGCGAGTTCCAGAGGGTGGGAGCAGCGATGGAGAAGGCCCTGTCCCCCCAGGATCTAAATTTGGTCCGGATGGGGGGGGTCAGGAGGTTGGTACCAGCAGAGCGGAGGTTGCGGGTGGGAGTGTGTCTGGAGAGGAGGTCAGCCAGGTAGGATGGGGCCAGGTTATGGAGGGCTTTGTAGGTCAAGAGGAGGATTTTGTACTGGATTCTCTGGGAGATGGGGAGCCAGTGAAGCTTGTAAAGGACGGGGGTGATGTGGTCACGGGTCCGGGAATGGGTGAGTAGACGGGCAGCGGAGTTCTGAATGTATTGGAGTTTATTGGTGATTGTTGAGGGTGAACCATAAAGGAGGCTATTGCAGTAGTCCAGACGGGAAGTGATGAAGGCGTGGATGAGGGTTTCTGCAGCCACAGAGGAGAGGGATGGACGGAGACGGGCGATGTTTTTCAGGTGGAAGAAGGCTGTCTTTGTGATCTGTTTAGTGTATTTGTCGAAGGAGAGGGTTTGGTCAAAGATGATGCCAAGATTCCGGATGTGAGGGGAGGTGGACACTGGGAAACCGTCGATGTTGAGGGCAAAGTTATGGGTGGACTTGGTGAGCGTTTTTGGGCCAATGATGATTATTTCAGATTTATCACAGTTAAGTTTGAGGAAGTTGATTTGAAGCCAGGATTTTATTTCAGTGATGCAGTTTGTCAGGATAGAGTGGGTGGCGGTGGAGATGGACTTGGTGGAGATGAAAAGCTGGATGTCATCGGCGAAGCAGTGGAATTGGAGACCATGACGGCGGATTAAGTGACCGAGGGGGGACAGGTAAAGGATAAAGAGGAGGGGGCCAAGAACTGAACCTTGGGGGACACCTTGGGGGAGGGGAGCAGTGGGGGATTTGCAGTTATTGATGGAGATGAACTGACGTCTGTCAGAGAGGTATGATTTAATCCAAGAGAGGGCAGTGCCGGTAATGTTAAAGGTGGTTTCAAGTCGGGTGAGGAGGATGGTGTGATCGATGGTGTCAAAGGCAGCGCTGAGGTCGAGGAGGATGAGAATGTTGAGGTTGCCAGCATCAGAGGAGAGGAGAAGGTCGTTGGTGATTTTGAGGAGAGCAGTTTCAGTACTGTGGTTGGACCGGAATCCGGATTGGAATGTTTCATACAGGTTATTGGCAGAGAGGTGATGCTTGAGTTGAGTGGCTACAGCGCGTTCCAAAACCTTTGACAGAAAGGGTAGGTTGGAGATGGGTCTGAAGTTATTTAGGGTGTCAGGGTTTAGTCCAGGTTTTTTCAGAATGGGGGTAACAGCAGCAATTTTGAGGGATGGTGGGACGATGCCTGTAGACAGGGAGGAGTTTATTGTTGCAATGATAAGTGGAGAAAGAGCAGGAAGGGAGGCCTTGACAAAGCTGGAGGGGATGGGGTCAAGAGTGCAGGTGGCAGTTTTCATTCCGATGAGGAGTTCAGAGAGGTCAGTAGGGGAGACTGGGGAGAATTGAGACAGGGGATGGCAGGATAAGGGGGGGCAGGTGGTTTGAGGGGGAGCGGGTGCGGCGGTGGTCAAGCTGTTGTAGATGTTTTCAATTTTGCGTTGGAAGAATGAAAGGAAGGAGATGCAGTTGTCTATTGTGAATGACTGGGTGGTGGTGTTCAGGGGGCTGAGGAGTTTGTTTATTGTAGAGAAGAGTGCTTTTGGGTTTCCGGAGCCAGAGTGGATAATTTGAGAGTAGTAGGCGGAGCGGGCGCGGGAGAGGGCATCTTTATAGTGTTGTATGTGGTCCTTGTAGGCCTGGGAGTGAACTGTGAGACCTGTTTTATTGCGGAGTCTTTCAAGTTGGCGAGCACGAGTTTTCATTAGGCGGAGCTCAGGGGTAAACCAGGGAGCAGAATGGGTGAAAGAAACTGTTTTGGTTTTTATAGGCGCAATTTGGTCAAGGCAGGAAGAGAGAGTGTGGTTGTAGTAGTCAGTGAGGTCAGAAGGGGTGTGGAGGTCAACGAAGGGAGAAGTGAAGAAGAGAAGATGCTCCGTTGACTGAAATCCGGGTCGGGAAATTGACAGTTTGTGTCAGTCCCAGTGAGTCACAGAAGTCCTTTGCTGAAGAGCCATGGCTGGTGAGAGAGGTACCCACACCCAGCCAACTGGCATGGTGACAGTTGAAATCACCACATATGAGGAAGAGAGAGTTGGGATGGGTAGATAGAAGTTGGTCCATATTCTCAGACAGCGAGATGTAGATGGAGTCATCACTGTTTGGTGGACGGTACAACACACATATGAACAAAAGGTGGGAGCGAAGGGGAAGCCGTAGCCAAAGGTATTCCTGGGGGTGAGGTGGAGAGAGGGCAGTGCAGGGCGAGTGAGGAAGAGAGTTTTTTTATAAAGATAGCAACCCCACCTCCAGGACGAGGCTCAGGTCTATCATACCGGAGTAGGGAGTAACCTGGGAGAGATACCAAGGAATCAGAGACATCATGAAGGAGGAAAGTTTCTGTTAAGCAGATCACGTCTGGTTTGTCAGAAGCAACCTGTACGGAGAGATCAGACATGTTTGAGCGAAGGCCCCGGATGTTTGAGGTCCATACTGTTAAGGAAGAGGAAGTGGGAGCATCGGATACAGAACAGGGGGGGGGAGCGGTAGGGTAAGATGTGGAAGAGGAGGAAGAAGTAGGGAGAGCTGTTGAAGGTGTGTCAGAGATTACAGAATAGCTCGGAGAAAGGGAAGGATGGGGCAGACAAAAGGTTTGATGGTGATTGGGAGAGGCGTAGTGAGGTGTTATTTGACGAGGGGGAAGAGCGAGGCAGAAGGTTGAGGGAGATGAAGGTGAAAGTTGGAAGGGGGAAGAAGCGGGGAGGACGCTTTGAGGGGGAGGGGTGAGAGGGGAGTCTAGGAGGGGAGGAGCGAGGGAGAGTCTCGGAGGGGAGGGGTGTGGGGGGAGATTTGAAAGGAATGGGTGATTGGGAAGATTTGGAGGGGAGGGGCAAGGGGGAAGCTTTGAAAGAGATGGGTGATGGGGATGGTTTGGAGGGGATGGGCAAGGGGGTAGATTTAGAGGGGAGGGGTGATGGGAAATGGGATTTTGGGGTGATGGGATTTTGAAAAATGTACGATTAATGGGAAACGAACATTTATTGCAAAATGAGTTTCTTGAGACATTCGAGTCAAAAATACGTTTGAGGACGCTGGAGGGAGGATGGAGTGCTGGAGAGTTTAGGGAATGGATGAAAGATGGAAAAAATTTTTGGAATGAATGGATTTGGTGAGCAAGTCGAAAGCATCCTTTTATAGAAGAAGAAGAAAAAGGTGTTATAGAAAATGACAGAATACAGGTCTTCAGGGTTCAGATGAGACATTTTTTAACAACGTGATCACAAACAGCGTGGTCGAAGAATGAACGAACGAACAACTAAGAACGAATAAAGGAATAAAAACGGAAGGAAATGTTTTTGGGTTTTTTTTTTTTTTTTTTTTTTTTTTTTTTTTTTGAGATTTTAAAACAAGGAAGTATGGGATGAAAAGACCGTGAAAACAGGGACCGGAAAAAAATTTCAGCGTGATCGGAGAACCGCTGAAACAAAAACAAAGCCTAAAGCCAAGGTTGGACACAGTAGCCTAGTACTACACTTAGGCCTCAGAATACACGATGAGAAAGACCGCCGATTCTGTACACAGGTACAAAAAACCAACGCCAAGAATACTATTAAAGACACCCCAATAGGTACATACAAGACCAGTTTCGACAAAAACACAATTGTGAAAAGTTACTTAACTTCGCAAGCGAGCGTGCATGGACAGCTTTGAAGAGACGAGACCTCCAATCTTGCGCATGCGCAGATCAATCCATGCGCTGACACTTTGCACGTTTTTCAAAGAACTCACAATTTTCTCTAAAAATACATTGAAATTGACAAAAAATATTTGGTCTCACAATTCTTTATTTCACTGTTAATGTTAAAGAACCTTTGTTTTTGATCCAGAACTTAATATATCCTTTTAAATCAGAAGATAAAAAGAAATGGCATTGACAAAATTATTGACACTTGAGACTTAATATTTGGTAGCATGGCCTTTGGACAAAATAACTGCAGTCAAGTGCTTCATATAGCCATGAATGAGCTTCCTACACCTCGCAACTGGCAGTTTGGTCCCACTCTTCTTGTGCAAACTGCTCCAGTTCTCCCAGATTTGAAGGGTGCTTTCTCCCAATTGCTGTTTTCAGATCTCCCCACAGGTGTTCACTGGGATTTAGATCTGGACTCATAGCTGGTCACTTCATAACAGTCCAGTGTTTTGTCTTGAACCATTTCTGGGTGCTTTTTGAAGTGTGTTTGGGGTCATTGTCCTGCTGCAAGACCCATTAACTTTGACGGAGACCCAGCCTTTTGATACTGGGTTGAACATTGCGCTCCAAAATGCCTTGGTAATCTCCTGATTTCATGATGCCATGCACACATTTAAGGCACCCAGTGCCAGAGGCAGCACAGCAACATCACTGAACCTCCTCCATGTTTGACTGTAGGGAAGGTGTTATTTTCTTTGAAGGCTTCATTTTGTTTTCTGAAAACATAGAGATGATGTGCTTTACCAAAACGCTCTAATTAGGTCTCATCTGTTCACAAGATATTCTCCCAGAAGGGTTTTGGCTTGTTCAGGTGTGTTTTGGCAAACTCCAGTCGGACTTTCACAGCAGTGGGGTCCTCCTGGGTCTCCCACCAGAGAACCCCCTTTCATTGAGTTGGCGACGGATGGTGCAAGTTGAAACTGCCGTACCATGTGTCTGAAGATCAGCTTGAATCTGTTTGGCAGTTGATCGAGGTGCTTTCTCCACCGTTCAAACAATCCTTCGCTGCAATCTTCGATCAAGTTTTCTCTTGCAGTCCGGGAGGTTGGCTACAGTGCCATGGGCCTTAACCTCCTGATAACATTGCGTATGGTGGACACACGAACATCAAGGTCTCTGGAGATGGACATGTAGAATTGGGATTGTCCATGCTTGGCTACAATCTTGTGTCTATCTCCTCAGACAATTATCTGGTTTTATTTCTTTTCTCCATTCTCATTGCAGTACACACAGTGACAAGAAACAGCGGAATGACTCCTTTTCTCCATTCAAACTGGTTGAATGAGTGATTTTTATATTGCAGGTACCTGCAACTCACCATAGGTGAGTTCAATTCCAAAGTAAAGGAGAATCACCTGCTTGAAATCTCATTATTTCTAACAACTTCTAAAAGGTGCCAATAATATTGTCCAGGCCATTTTAGGATTTCTGTGTGGAATAAGCTAAGATTTAGTAATTTTTTCAGCTTTTTTTGTTTTGTTCCACTGCAAAGCAAGGAAATATATCTGTGGATACCAAAATTAATTTTAATTTCAACAACTTTCTGGAAGAAATGGCGCGTTATTTGAAAAAAGTGCAGGAGTGCGAATATTTTTGGCCACGACTGTGGATACATCAAAATAATAAATACAACAACAACAACAACATGCATTTTAAGGCTATTTTCCCTGCTAGAGCGGGGGTTAGCCTTGCGGTCCCCATGACAATCTTCTCCATTTTGCCCTATTTTCTGCATCTCCCCTTGTTAACCCCCTTGCCCGCATTTCTTCTTCCACCATCTTTAGCCAAGTCTTTCTCGGTCTTCCCCGTCCTCTACTTCCTTCTACATTAACTTCCATCACTCTTCTCAACCAGTCACTTTCATCCTTCCTCAACACATGACCAAACCATCTCAACCTGTTCCTCTTCACAGCATCAATCACAGGCTCTATTCCCATCATCTTTCGCAATTCATCATTTGTCTTCCTCTCTCTCAACGATACTCCGCACATCCACCAAACCATTCGCATTTCCACCCTTTCCAACCTTCGTTGCTGCTCTACGTTCATTACCCATGTCTCGCTCCCATAAATCATAACACTTCTCACACATGCAGCATACACCTTTCCCTTCAGCTTCAACGACACTCCCCTCCTCATCAGCACGCCACTCAGTTCCCGAAACCTCTTCCATGCACATCTCACTCTAGCAACCGTTGCCGAGTCTGATCCACCTTCTCCATTCTCCATTTTGTCAAATCTGCATTTCTCCATTTATCAAAATAATAAATATTCTTTGTTAAACAACGACCTAATATCGTGAGTTCAGGATCCCATTATTCTCAATCCCTTGATCAATTACATCCTTACCATTAGAAATGAATGCTATCAATTGACTCTTCATTATTAAAATGAATATCAAATTGGCAAGCATAAATATCAAATGCAAATATTCACCATTTCAGGAAGCGCAGAAACACTTCATGACAACAGTGTCAAATCCATCCGCATTATGAGCAAAAGCTCCAGCTAATACATTGCCCCATGTAACATCGCTCCTCATTAATCTCTAACTCCTGCAGTAACGCATGTGCACACAAAACAAACATGGCGAAATTCATCCACCCAGTTTGACACCACTTGAGTATGCATCATTCCATCTTAATTTTGCGCAGTTTTTTTATTTATCCATTCAAAGGAAATTTGCAGAACAAGGAAAAAAAAATCCTTTGTGCATCAAAATTTAAAATACTGTAATTTAAAATAATTCACTCTATTAAATGCATTACTGACATTAAGTCAGTAATATCTTTCTTCATATACATGTCTTCATATACATAAAGACCATACTTAATTATTTCTGTAAATTACTGTTTGTCTGAACCATACTTGTTTTTTTTTTTTGGTTTTTTTTGTATACAAGATCGAGGCTCGTGTAAGAGCTAACATTGATCACAAAAAGACAAACTGACAAATAAAAACATATGATAAAGGGAGCGGAAGACAAGATGGGGAGAGAGAGGGAAGCACAGAAGTACAACATTTGAGAGCAGGGACATCGGGAGATCTGTGGGAGGGAGAGGGCTTAGGGAGGAGGAGGCATGGGAAGGGGAGGAGTGGAGGTAAAAAAAAAAAAACATATGTACATGGAAAAAAAACATGTTCAGCCAAAAGGACATGGGCAGGTTGTGCAAGTGGAAAATTTGATTGGCCAAGATGATGTAAGATGACGTAATATTTTGTCCAAGTACTGGTAAACCGAAGGGTTTTGAAAGTACCCAAAAGGGGATTTGTGTACTATTGTGCTCAAATATATAATTCAATGGAAATAAAATAAAGATTTTAAAGGTTGTAGAAAAAGAATTCAGATGGTTACTGCATCTGGTGGTGGTGGTGGTTCGTGTGCAGCCTGTGGCTGCTGGTTGCATCATTTTCTCAGGCACAGCTGCCGCTGATGCAATGCCTCTCTTTAACCAGTAAGCTGGTACTCATTTTGCCAATGTCGGATGAATGGCAGGCTGAGTCAACCCACCTGGTGTTAATATCAAAATCAGGACCTAAGGTCTCAAGCCAGCCACCTTAACCATTAAGCCAACACCTGGCTACCACAGGTTAGCATCTTTTACACCACCTTATTTAACAATTTACATTAGTTATTTGTGCCTGTTGTTTGTGTCCTTTATGACATCCTTAAAAACAGTAAATTTCCTGTTTGGAATGATCTTCAATGTTGTTCGACTGCCAGACGGACAGACGTGGAAAAATCTCTCCCTCCTTTCTGAGCATGCGTGATCGGGACGAGATTCCGTACATTTGCCAAATTCAGAGCCCAAGTACTGTTAAACTGCAGGTTCGTGTTTGATTCATGATCCAATTAGTGTTCGAAATATAACAGTCAATTGAAATTAAGTTGTTCCTCGATCATAAACTGACGTTTGTAGACAGACAGACAGACAGACAGACAGAAGCAATTGCTTTACCTCGCTTTTTGCTTCGCTCGGCATAACAATACTACTGAGTGCCATTGCACGTAAATTACTAGAAACACCCAAATTAGCTCAGATGCCCTTAGGAATCAATACCATTGTGTTTCTGAGCTTCCTGTCAGGTGACATCCCATATTCCAGTTACATAATTTCTGAAACAATTAAAATTTTAAAGAGCATTCATTATTTCCTTATTTCCAATGATATGATCACCTTGTACAATCTATTACACTCGCATATCCTGAACAACACAATTAATCCTTTTCACAAGTTGCGTCATATTTACCTTATTAAAAACCACATTTTTATATAACATTTCAAGTTTCTTCGCAAACATTTCCACAATATTTTATTCACCCTTGGTACCGTTCACTACATTAGGGTGACTATTTGCTATCCTTCTATACTTTGTAATCTCAGCCCAAGGACCTCGGGTTAGTCTCTGTAATTGCCGTGGCCATTTTTTCATACCTTATCTTCTCTGAATGTCTCTATCATTTTACACCTGATGATACTCTGCCATAGTCTTACGTCTCAATTATCTTGAGGCCCCAAAAAAAAAATTGAGGACCTCAATTATCTGGAGGAGAAAAAAAACAAAAAAAAGTAAAAAAATATCTTGAGGACCATTATCTACCCATACCTGGTGCCAAACTACAGCGTATCTGTCTGTCTTCGCTTTAGACTCGAGAATTGCTTTGATCTCCACTTATTTTACATTCCCGCTGGGGGTACCTAGGGTCAAGTTCTGGGTATCAAAATAACCCCCCCCCCCCCATGTGGATGGGGGGCTGACTTCCAATTTTCACCTGCGCACGTGGCACAGTGCACGTTGTTTACTGACCCCTGCTGAAAGGAAGGTGCCTTACTAGCCAGGGGAAACAAAATCAAATCCAAGCCTTCAAACCTCCCACACCAAGGTGTTCCCTAGTTAATCCAAATGCACCGAAGAGCCTTGATAGCTCTGCTGCATTGCACCAGTAAAACAAGGTGTTCTTGTACAATAAAGCAAGAACAAGGCAATTAAAACAACAAAACGTGTACAATAAAACAAGTACAATGCTGATTGACACCATGTTCTATGGTGATCAATAAAGCCTTCATCTCATAAACTGCGACTCAACGTCCTCTTATGGTGTATAACGGTTATTTGTATAAGACTGGATTCAGTCGCACAAAACTTCTGGATTTTTTTTTCAATTGATCTTTAAAATTATTATTTAATTAACATTGAAGTGAAGCTGGAAGGTGTGAAAACATTTTGTTACCTCGGAGACATGCTGAATGGAGAAGGTGGATCAGACTCGGCAACGATTGCTCGAGTGAGATGTGCATGGAAGAGGTTTCGGGAACTGAGTGGCGTGCTGATGAGGAGGGGAGTGTCGTTGAAGCTGAAGGGAAAGGTGTATGCTGCATGTGTGAGAAGTGTTATGATTTATGGGAGCGAGACATGGGTAATGAACGTAGAGCAGCAACGAAGGTTGGAAAGGGTGGAAATGCGAACGGTTCGACGGATGTGCGGAGTATCGTTGAGAGAGAGGAAGACAAATGATGAATTGCGAAAGATGATGGGAATAGAGCCTGTGATTGATGCTGTGAAGAGGAACAGGTTGAGATGGTTTGGTCATGTGTTGAGGAAGGATGAAAGTGACTGGTTGAGAAGAGTGATGGAAATGAATGTAGAAGGAAGTAGAGGACGGGGAAGACCGAGAAAGACTTGGCTAAAGATGGTGGAAGAAGAAATGCGGGCAAGGGGGTTAACAAGGGGAGATGCAGAAAATAGGGCAAAATGGAGAAGATTGTCATGGGGACCGCAAGGCTAACCCCCGCTCTAGCAGGGAAAATGGCCTCAAGATGCATGTTGTTTGTTGTTGTATTGAAGTATCTACTTTGACACTGCTTGCGGTATCATGTTCTATGAACTCTCTATTTGCCTTTGTCTCTCTCACTACCTTTTTTCTCTTTCTCATCACAAAGGTAGATTTGTTTGATCTTTTCCTGTAAAAGACAAAAATTTCTTTCCTCCCCTACTCCCCTCCCTCCCCATTTCCCTATCCCCTCCTGCACCCTCCACCCTCCCCCCTCCCTCACTCTCCCCAGCTTCCCCCCCCCCCTCTCCCTTCCTCCTACCCTCACCCACTCCCTTCCCCCTTCCTCCCTCTTCCCCAATCACCTCTCACACTTTCCTCCCACACTTCCTTACCTTCCCCTTCCCTCCTAGCTAACATGTAATAAAGTCTAACTTCAACAAATTTTACGACCTTTTTATATTGCCCTTAAGATGAGACCTGAGGGACATGAGAGAGGTACATTAAACCATTTTCTCAAATAAATGTGAATTCTCCTCTTAATTGTTTCCTCCTGCCAGGTGTACTCTGCAAGTCAAGTGTCCACAGACCTTGATAACATACCATTTACCCATGTTGGTAACACTACAAATTGAATTTATCCAGTAGCCCACTTCCATGCCGATCGCTTTCAAAACCTTATTCTGCCATCCGCTGAATCTCTTACCCCAACTGCCTGACATAAAGACTTCATACAATCTTCCCAAGGTGCTTACACTCCACTGCTTTCCTCTCGGAATTTCACCTCTTTCAATTCCAATGGCCACACTCTTTCCCATTCCGCACTAGCAGGCACTTTTTTAATGTTAAGCTTAATTCACCCAAGTTGTATCCACTGACTTTTCCTACAGTGTTGTCATCCCGAAAGGCCATCATCAATGACAGGAGCTTCTCTGCTGTTTTTTTTTCCCCTTCTCACTCTTTCACGGATGGCAATTTATGGATGAATGAGTATCTTCATTGCCAAAACAAATAAACACAGAGAAATTGTGCAGCCTATCGTAATGTCTTTTTCCTATCTTTGCTGGCATGTGGTGTTCCCAGCATGTTAGAAACCACATGACAATTTTCTCAAAATGCTTCTTGAAGAGCATCGCCACAGCAATGAAAATCCAAAAACATTTCGAGATTATGTGGGACCAATCTATATGCATTTGCGAGATGCAGCACGGCAGTAAAACATTCCGTTTATTCTTTCTATCTCACTGTATGGTACAGATTGTCTTGTGTGAAAATGCTATGGTAAACAAGTTAAAAGGATTTGTTTTCAGAATTGGCATCGCTCCCACCCGTAATACCCCCTTCCATCCAGCAGAGGTCAGTGGTTAAACCACTTGCACTATGAAAGGGGGTTGGGCTGAAGATTTTAAAAATGCCCTTGACCCGACCCTCAGTACCCCAAACACCAATGCAAAATATGGTGGAGGTTGGCAAAGCTGTTTTCAAATCTATAAGGAACAGACAGACATTGCCTTATCTACCATATAAAACAGTCAGTTTGTGTGTTTGTACAGATGTCTGTCCCCTTCATAAGGGTGGATTTTAAAGGCCAATCTTTTAACACGAATGTGTGTTCACTATGGTCTATTTTTGAGGATAAAACAAACTCGAAAAACATTTTCCATAAAAGAGAAATTATGTCTTCTTTATTGGATTTGTAGACGGTGGATTGCAAACCGAGCCTCAAGGGCGGTGTACAGAAGCGTTTTTTTTTTTTGAAATAACAATAAATACAAGGTGCAGGAAGGTGAAATTCGCTGCACATGATGTGCAATGTGCGCAGAGTAAAATGAGTGTTCATTTACATCTGTATGATGTCTAATAAATAAAGAATATATAATAAGCACACCTGACACTAGGCCGAGGCTTTAGACTTTGGCACGCTGACAAGGCTGCACCGTCGAATAAACTGTTCCGGCCCGTAATTTTTGACGGGATTTTTACTAATTTTATATTGTACGAAAGGGTAGGATCCAAAGAATTTGCTCTGGAAAAATGTTAGCTGATCATACAGTACAGCAGAGAAAATCTTCCTCTCTACATTAAGCAAATATATTGGTCTAAATATCTGATTTGCTTTGCATTCAATTATTTTGGAATGAAAAAGTCATCAACTTTGCAATAGGAATGCGGGATTTTTGAAATGACGTAATCCACACCAGAATTTCTTGGAACACATGCACAGAACCATTTTAGAAACAATGTTGATCGGGGCACGTTAACAAATATTGTGCATGCGGGATAAGGATTGTGACCAAAAATGCCTCACAAAACTTCTAAAACTAGAACGGAACTCAGTAGAGAGCATACATACCTCCACCAAGCTGAACAGTTTATTTTTGCATCCCAGTGATAGGCCCGATCTGGATCCAGACCTGAACCAAAAATCCGTTCTTGTCGCTTAACCACCCACCTTGTTTTGTCATGTCATCCACAACTTTTTGAAATATAATGTTATATGTCATTTCCTCCCTATCACTAAATGGTGAAAAATCACTTTTAAAAAATTCTCATATCTGGATCCAAATTCGTATCTTTACCAAAATCGAATCGATTCGTCCTTGTCACACACCCAATCTGTCCACCGAGTTTCGTCCGAATCCGTCTATAACTGTTGGAGATATCATGCTCTATAACGGTTTTAGCTCTATCAATCAATGGTGAAGAATCACCTAAAAAAAATTCTGATCTGGATCTTCACCAAATTCAAATAATTTTGTCCTTGTTACTTACCCAACCTGTCCAAATTTTATCTGAATCCATCCACAACTTTTTGAGATATCCTGTTCACAGACAAAGAGAAAGACACAAAGACAAAAGATATGGGTGAAAACATACCATCAGCCCACCTTCGGTGGCGGAAGTAATTAGCCGAGAATACTTATATCGCTACAAGTGAATGGACTTTGAGCCTTTTGGGAGGGCGTACAGCGAATCTGGCAGGCTCGATTATCTTACTATAATTCACCAAATGTCTGTCCGTCTGTCTGCCCGTCCATCCGTCCGTTCGAAGGTACCGCAAAAACGGCTGAACCGATCACAACGATATTTTGCGTGGTTAATCCTGGGATCTCCTGGAGTAAAATAGGCTATATTGTTTTTCCAATTTCAGCTTTAGCCTCCAGCATTTTCAGGTTTGGACTCCCGCATAACGTTATTTTCCCGGGTGCCGCACAAACGGCTGCACCGGTCGCTGCATGGCTGCACCAATCGGACTCGTTGACCTCGGACAAAGACCTTTTATAAGAACATGGGTTGAATCCCTGCTTGAGAGAATGCCAACCCCCTCCCCGCTATCACAGTCATCTCTCCAACTCACAATCCCACGAGATATGCGGAAAGGACGACCCAAAACCAATTATCTTCTTTTTGATTCGTACATAAACATCATTAAAAGTAAATAATGACCTCGGCCAAAGTTCAAACGACGTGAGTTTAATCTCGACATGAGAGAATTCCACATAGCTATTTGGGTGGTGTATAAGCTAACAGATCGCTGTCTCCATCGATCTTGCGAAGGCCGTAACACCTATTGGCTCAAAATCCTTTTAACTGTTGACTTGGTAGTTTATACAATGAAGGAAACATGTATGGGGAGTACATACGACATAGCGATTGTGAATGTGACTGCTCTGAGGTGTCTTTCACTTTGCATCGAATTATTCATTACATTCATTCATTCATTTAATGATCATTATGCTCATTCTTACGCTCATTAAACGTTCATGAAACATTAAACGTTCATTAAACGATTACAAAAATAAAAACGAAAAACATTGCGAAATTACGTTCACACCATCATATCAAACACTACCGTGAACACAAACATCGTCACAACATCGGCACAATGAAAACATCGTCACAAACGTTACGGTACGTAATTCTAACCGTGAAGACATCGAATATTGGAGAGCCCATTGTCCAAATTTGAAACACTAGTGCGTGCCCGTACGTTTCTTCTCATCCGTTCATCCGTTTGGTCTGCACGACGCCTTGTGACGCGCGTAGCATAGCGTGTCAAGCGAGCAGCTTGTTCTTCATCCGTTTCTTCTGTACGACGCCTTGCCTCGCGTTCAGTGTTGTCTGCCGAGCGAGCAGCTCGTTCTTCATTCGTTTTGTCTGCACGATGCCTTGTCACGCGTCCAGTATTGTCTGCCAAGCGAGCCGCTCGTTCTTCATCCGTTTCAGCTGCACGACGCCTTGTCACGCACGTAACGCCGCGTGTCAGGCGAGCAGCTCGTGCTTCGTCAGATTCCATTGCGCATGCACGATGCGGTTTCATTCCTTCGCTGTCGTAAACGACAAATGGATTGGGGCATTGTGTTTAACTACAATCAATCTATAATATAGACTAAGTATATAGACAGTAAGTATAAGATAGATAAGATAGTATAGATATATAAGATAGTAAGATAGTAGTAAGATAAAATCGAGACAGTAAGTCGTCACTATCCCTAAGTCCGGAAGTTAAGTCCTCACTGCCCAGAAGTTCGCATATCGCAGTTACGATTAATCGCAAATTAGTTTTAATGGCCAATTCTTCAATTTTTCAAACCGCGAGGCAGAAACAACAGACACATGCGGTTCCTTCGCTGTAGCTTGACCGTACGTGCAAAGAAAAATTAAAACTTTCATCGTTCCTTCGGTCTTCGCTCTTGTCCTTCGCCGTTCCTTCGCTCTCGTCCTTCGCTGTTCCTTCGTTCACGTACAAAACGTATGTGTTTGCTAAATAAATGGCAATAACTTGGTAACCACTTGTCCGATTAATAGCAAACCTTGAAAAGGCACATCCTCAGGTCCCCAGCAATATACCTGGCAGGTTTCACTTAGATCGGACCAGTGGTTGTCGAGAAACAGCGGTCACAGACATACACGCAGACAGACACACAGACACACAGAGATTGCTTGCATTATAGAGAGATGATGGAATAATATTTACCGATATGAACAGTGATGTGGCATTTATTGAAATTCTACAAATACTGTTTAGATTTTGATGATTTGCGCGTGATATGATTTAACGGATGTTTATGTAAATCGTTTAAAATTTAATCTTCAATTTTTCTGATATTTTGCCTTTTCTTTTGGACCTCCCAATTGAAGCCCCGCCCATAGGGCGGGTACCGTTGCTAGTTTATTTAATGCATGTCTGCAATGGGGAAGACAATGCTGTATATCATTACTAACAAGGTAATGGCTACCGACTCTTTGACAATGCTCGTCTTCAATACACAAAGCTTGTGAAACCATTATTCAAAGGAAGATATAGTGATGTTTTCACATGATACTTTCTTGTGATCATCCCTACCTTGTTTACATACTTTTTGGAGAAACATCCCTACATCCTTTTGCCTTTTTAAAATGATTTTATTACTTGTTTCTGTACGGTACTTTATATCTATATATATATATTGTTATGTTTGTGGGGGTAGTGATATGTGGAGTAAGGTAGATTTGTGTAGGTATCATGCTCCGATTGTCGTGTAGAAGAACCATTTCGATGTACAATAAGTCGAGGACCTGTGCAGACCGTGTGTTCGGATTATGGTGTATATTTGTCCCCGCCACAGGGGGGCAGGGCATGTTAACGAGCTTAGGGCATAAGGGTAAATTATCCCTTGTAAGTCTTACTCTATGTGATTTATCCTTTGTCTTGTTTGGCACCGCACCATAGACACTAGGAATCCATTGCCATTAGTACACAAATTAATTATTACCAACAATAAAACCCAACAGGAAGCCAGGCATCAAGCACCAGGGCTAACAATCCCGCCTGGCAAGCACACATAGCTCAAGCAGGCCGAAGACACACCCCGGAGTAAGAAGCGACTTGCTATTGGGCGGGAGTTGACCAATGGGAAGGACGGAAAAGGAAGGACTGGTGATTGGCCAGGGGCGGGACAAGAAGCTTCCCGCGGATTGGTGGAAGGCCGATAAGGAAGTAGAGGACCGATTGGCGAAAACCACAGAGGACGTCAGAGGCGGGCACCAAGCGGCGCGCTGAGTGGAGGAGAAGCGCCGGTGACATCACGGGATGGCCGATAAAAGAACTCCCTGTCCGACATTTTCTCTCTCTTCTGCTTGCCCTCTGCCCTTGCTCGCTGACCCTGGACCCTTGCTTATTGCCCTTCACGCCGACATATTCCTCCTCTTGTTGGGATCGGACTTTGGTGGAGCGACAAAGTGTTCAGAGACACCACCGGGAGACATGCAGAGTTCTGCAGGCGGAAACGACGCGCGACGTTCCGCTGCGGCGTGACGAGGCCTGGTGCGAGTGCTGCAGCGCGAACGGGCGCAACGAGGCCTAGTTCCCACCAACGCGCTCTTCACGCACGCACACCAGCCGGACCTATTTGCAGACCCTGGCGAGACCCTCACGAGCTGATCAGAGCTAAGTGCACGATAAATCACACCATTATTTTCCAACGTTATTTTATCCCTCCATCTGTTTAAGTCTGGTGTGAAGGATCCTATAGGAATTTAGTTTAAGCGTCGCGTTTTTCTTGTTATCTGCATCCGTGTAAATAAATCATTTCATTATTTTTCTGTACATTCTAAATCTGTTTTCCGTGTGAGTTTATTTCCTGCAGGTTGGGACTGCCGGCGATCACGACAGTTAAGCTTCCGCCTCCTCTTCTTCTTTCTTCCTACCGCGTATATATAGTGAAATCCGCTATTTGAACTGAACGCCTTTGGAGTTAAAGCTGGCTTTGGCTATCTGCGATTTCCCCGGTATTAACAAAGGGGAAATACGCGACTACATATATATATACAGTATATATATATATATATATATATATATATATATATATATATATATATATATATATATATATATATATATATATATATATATACAGTGGAACCTTGACTTACGAGTGCCCCAACTTACGAGTTTTTCGAGATACGAGCCGTCGCTCCGGCAGTTTATTGCTTTGAGATGCGAGCCGAGATCCGAGTTACGAGCTTTCGCCACCCGGTCACGTGGTTATCTTGCCGTTCAAGTACGTATCTCTGTCGTATAGCGCTGCATTTTTTTTTTCGCATTTTGGTTATTTCGACTTTACGCCGCCAGGTAGGTTCTGGTCACGTGGTTATCTTGCCGTTCAAGTACAGTACGTATCTCTGTCGTACAGCGCTGCATTTTAGTTTTCGCATTTTGGTTATTTCGAGTTCACGCCGCCAGGTGGGTTCTGGTCACGTGGTTATCTTGCCGTTCAAGTACAGTACGTATCTCTGTCGTATAGCGATGCATTTTAGTTTTCGCATTTTGGTTATTTCGAGTTTACGCCGCCAGGTAGGTTCTGGTCACGTGGTTATCTTGCCGTTCAAGTACAGTACGTATCTCTGTCGTATAGCGCTGCATTTTAGTTTTCGCATTTTGGTTATTTCGGAAAATTTCATGTTCATGTCGAACATTTCATGTTCATGTTCATGTTTTCATGTTCATGCCATGCCAGGCCACAACTTGTTCAGAGTGCCGGCGATAGCTCGCCTTCTCTTTGTGGAAAACACGGTGAGATCCTTAACATCCAACAACTAATGAGACGCAAACGGGGCGCCCAGTTTAGCGGTACACACATTGATGAATCACCCTGCCTGTGATTCACCCATGACAGGTTATAGCTGGGTCGGGATTCAAACCCAGGCTGGACAGTTTAGACTTTAGAGTCAAGTGTGCGTACCTCCAGTCCAGGCCATCCTGCCAACTTGTATGCTGCATACAGGTGAAATATAAAGCGCGAGATATTTTTATATATACTGTATATTTTTAAAAAATTGGTGTGGTTTTTGGCGGGCTGGAACGGATTAATAGCATTTCAATGCATTTCAATGGGGAAATTTGATTTGAGATACGAGCAATTTGAGTTACGAGCTCGGTCACGGAACGAATTAAACTCGTAAGTCAAGGTTCCACTGTATATATATATATATATATATATATATATATATATATATATATATATATATATATATATATATATATAGACATACATACATATACATATATATGTATGTGTGTGTGTGTGTATGTATGTGTGTATGCATGTATATATATATATATTGTTACGGACCGCGGTTTAGATGTTATATTTGCCGAGCGGAGGCTCCGCCACCGAACAGTTATTCCCCGAATAAAACCCGATTCACCCAGACGTTGGCCAAATCGCGCTATGCCAAATCAATGATAGAAAGGACACGACGACTGGGATAGATGAAACGATGCAAGGGGTACAGTTCTCAAGACCTCCGGAGGAGGGTATAATTACAGTGGTGGAGAAAAGGGGGTAGATTGCAAGGCAGAGTGAGGTAAAGACACAGAAGAGATTGGCACTTAAATACAATCTTATCTTACCCCGGACAGACCACGGACAAACGGACAAGGTAGACTCACACGGGGATTGATGGCGGGAATGGGCAGGTCGGTCGATGGCACAAGGTGCACCTTGGCTCGGGGACAGGATAAAGCACGGTTCAAAAGATGCAGGGAGGTCTCACAGCGCTCGGAGGTGGTCTTGCTTGCTCCAAGCTCAGCGCGCATCTGACGTCACCTCCCTCTCACTGCGCATGCTCAGCGGGGAGTGACACGCCCTCGGCTGGTTGGTTCCGCCCCACTGGGGCCGGTCCGCCGCTTCCATTGGGTGCGGGGGTTACCGGCCTCCACCCTTGACGAGGAGCCGACAGGGAGCCCCTGTTTGGTAACCCCGTCGAGCACATGTCCGATGGTGGCTCGTTGGGAAGGCCTGGTGCCCTCCCACCACTCCTACCAAGCCGGAGTGAGGACGCGCACTCCCTGCGCTCGTTGTTGTTATTGTTGAACTGTGAGGAAGAGCTGCGGGGAGGTATTGGGAGGTCCTAAACTTCCTAACGGTGCCATACAATCACATTCTGGTGCAACGAAGGGTCAGAATTAATGGAAACGAATCCTTAACTGACATAGACTAAGAATAACTAGCAAGATGTCCTATAGTTGTCTTACATGAGATGCGGTGAACCTGGGTGCGACATTTAATGGGGGAAATAGGGGGAGGTCGGGTCTACAGAGTGTTGTTTACAGAAAATGGGACTAGGGAATGGGGGATTGGGGAGAGTTGGGAAGTATTGAGGAAATAGGGGAATATTTACAAGCGGATATGGATGGATGCAAATCCCATATCCGCAACACTGCACCCTCCTCGACCTCGGGGCGTCCCGACCCGATAAATTTTTACCTACTTTAGTGTGGCACTCAGATGTAGTTCCCTCTACTATTAACTCAACCCTGAGTGCGACAGTTTTACAGATGTTCACAAATGAGTAAATATGTCCCCCTGCAACGTTGCACCCTTCTCCTAACAGAAACACACCCACAGGATAACCGAATCGCGGAAAGCATCCTCAAACTAAACATACAGCCGGTAGGGAGCATCATTTATACAAGACTACACTGATATTTACACTACGATCCAGGACCTGTTCTTTGAGGAACACATGCAGATGTTATGCATAGGGAGAGCACGCATGCCAGCATCGATACACCAACCCACGAGTGCCCTGTGACCCTACGACCTTTAATAATGTGCAGAGCACCCCGTCCAAGCACCAAAAGCACCACCCCATTATGCACAGTCAGCACCATCCGGTGCACCAATAAAGTGTTCAATAACAATGCACCATCAAGTGTCCATGGTCACCGGTGGTGTCGCAGCCGGCCGATGTTCTGCCACTGGTCTTGCCTTCATGGAGTGCACTTGGCCTTCTGGCTTCTTTAGAAATAAAGAAAGGCGCCAACCGCGTCCATTTCTGAATTGTGGCCGTCAGGGGGGCCAACTAAAAGTGGTTCACCTGTATGGCATAGGTGCCACGTTGACCCAGAGGTCCATCACGGGTGGTGCTTGACCGCAAAAGAACTGCGGTCCATTGTGGGCGGCCACAAAAATTGTGGTCCATATGGTGTATCGATCCAGGCAGCAAGCAGCGGAAGTACAGGCCCACAACTGCGGAGCCAGCACCTCTCTCTCCTCTCTCTCTGCCCCAAAGCCAGATCCTCGGAGGTGGGAGACAAAAGAAGACAGGTGAGTAAGGTGGTAAGGGCGCAAAAGTGCACGCAATACAAGGTAATGCACACTGGGGGCACATGGGAACCAGGTGAGACAGGTACGTTCCTACCGTACGCCCCTCCCCCCCCACCAGGTAACCTACATTGCCCCTCCCTTACCCCTTACTGTATCCACAAAACACAACACTACCCATAAACATCTACTTTACACATCAACAAACGTCCCTACTGTCTTCCCCGTTCCTCCCATAAACCAAATTCGTCTTCTCTCCCTCCTAACCAATCAAATTTGCCATTTCCAACTCTCATCTGCCAATCATTACTGCCAATCCTTTGCCAATCATCAAATTTTGCCTTTTTCTAATTTTGGGTCCAAAACACTAACCTCATCACCCGTCTACTTACTAGATCCTCTCGGTGCGCCAATTCACTTCTAAAGCTCGGCTTCGTACAGCCGAGCAATGAATGCGGGTTCTTTGGTGCCTGCGGCTGGATGCGTCCGACACTCGGTGCAGGGAAGGAGGTTTACCCGGGCCGAGATCCCACGCACCACCTCGGCACGGAGCCATCCAATGTCCCGATCTCGACCTGCCGGAACGCTTCAACAAAAAGGGGTCGCCGTGACGACCCTTCCTATCGGGCTGCCCGTTCCGCTTAGCAGAGCACGGACGCAGCCGTTCCAAGCGCGGCCCGGCGTGGATCGCGTACGGCGGTTCTTTCGAAACCGCCGTGGTTCGTGTCCCCGCTGGTCCTCGCGGCACGCGAAGCTGCTCGGCGCGCACCGAGGGCCCGATTCGGCTAAATGTCGTTCTAACCACTAACCCGGTTACCGTCGATGCCTCACCTGCATGCTTACACCCCACAGCCCGTTCCTTGCTATACATCCAGCTGTTCCCATGCTCCTCGTCCTTGCACCTTCTCTTCCACACCCAGGTACACTCATTCCGCTCACAGACTTGGTCACACACCTGACCACCGAACACCTTGGCACACACTCGTCGCTCGCACACCTCACTAACACACCTCTTCGCGCCCCCTCCTCGGTCACCTCATCTGTGACAATCACAGGTGTGCTCTCACTCGCACACCCAACCACGTGCCTCACTACCAACTCGAGTGTGCATTCCCACACACGCTCTACCATTCCAGGTGTGCATCCTTCCATTCCAGGTGTACATCCTCTCTCACCTGTCACAACCAACTCACGCTCCGTGTCACTCTTACTACTCTCACCTCCACTCTTGACAGCGCACTCACCCTTACTCTCGACAGCGCACTCTTTCCTCATGCACCTGTCCGTTACACATCTTTCTCGCGCACACTCTCCCGTTACATCCTCTGTAACACTCACCACAGGTGTGCATTCTCCCTTTACACCCTCCGTAACACTCACCACAGGCGTGCACCGTTACATCCTCTGTAACACTCCTCACTACGCGCTTCCATGTGCTCCCTCGCACACGCGCTACGACCGACTCACTCTCGACAGCACCCTCACTCCTTGGCGTGCACTTTTTCCTCACACACCCCAGAGTCGGACTTTCTCGCACACCTCCTTTTTCGCACACCAGACCTGTTGCACACTTCACCAACGGCCTCTCACGAACACCCGGGTCCATCTCGACCCCCAAGCTTATTAAATCACCTGGCGCATCATACGCATGACCATATTGGTCACCACTTACACCGGGTCCTCTTTCTCTTCGCTTCTCCTCCATCACCTGCGAATCCCTCATCCGGTTAATGAGCACATCATCACGATCCGAACACAGACTTTGGACCAATTCTTTTACTTCCTCTTTTATCTCTTTCTTATCCCCTCTCCGTCGCTTCTTAATTTCGCTCACCCCTTCTTCCACTTCTTCTAATTTCTGCTTCACCTCTTTTATTTCCCGGTACGTCTCCTCAAGTTCGTCCTCTAAGGCTACCTTGACCGTTTCTATGTGCGTCCTCACCTGCCGGTCCTTCGTCTCCATTACCTCTGTCACCTCGTCCAACCTCATTGTCAGTCCCTCACGTACCATCTGACATTGCCTCTGTGTCGCTATCAAGTCATTTTTTATGTCATTTTGTGTCGCTTTTAACCCTCCTAGTACCGCAGTGTTCCTTTGAACCTGCTCCGTTAGTTCTTTTTGTCCCTCCGTCAGCTGTTCCACTCCCAGCGTCAACTCCTCTATACCACCTTGCAATTTTACAGTCCCCTTTCTCACCTCCTTCTCCATGCGCTCCTCACAGTGCCTCACCTCCTCGCGCACTCCTCCGACCTCCTCACTCACACCTCTTCTGATCTCCCCTTTCATCTCCTCCATCTCTTTTGTAGATGCCACCCTCATCTGTCCCAATTCATCCCTCTGAGCATCCAATTTACTTTCTAACCCGATTTTCACCTCCTCTATCTGGTTCCCCATCTGTTCGATTTCCCGGGCAGATTGCTCCCCTATTTCCCGCAATTTGTCTTCCATCCTATTTTCTAACCCCATTAACCCATTTTTCACCCCCCCTATCTGATTCTCCTGGGCAGCCATTCTATTTTCCACCCCCGTTAACCCATGTTTCACCCCTTCTATCCCATTGTCTAACCCCTCAAATTTCTTGTCTAATCCCTTAAATTTGTTGTCTAGTCCCTCAAATTTGTTTCCTAATCCCTCTATTCTACTCCCTAACCCTCCGATCTGGGCCCCCATGTCCTCCCTCAATTTCTCGCTATTGGACCCCATGTCCTCCCTCAATTTCTCGCTATTTGACCCCATGTCCTCCCTTAATTGCTTGCCCATTCTTTGTTCCAATTGTTCGCTATTCTGGGCCAACAGGGCCCCTATTTGCGCCATGAGGACTTGCATGTCCATCGGCGGCACGGGTACAGCTACCGCAATCCCCTGCGTGGCGCCGACCTGTTGTTCGCGCTCCTCTTCCCCATGCCTAGCGCCGCCATTTTGCGAACCTGCCGCCCTCACTGCTTCGCTCTCCTCATGTCCCTCAATTTGGTCCTGGATCGACCCTGCCTCACTCTCCTCTACCGGAACCCAGCCGTCTTGATCTCCCATAGCGCGACTTACAAAATTCGGGTTTTTGTAAAACAAAAGCAATTTCGGTACTTTATAATTTTGACCAAATTTTGTCTAGATGTTTTTTTTAAAAATTTGGTTCGGGCCTCGTATCTCACTCCCTGACACCAGTTGTTACGGACCGCGGTTTAGATGTTATATTTGCCGAGCGGAGGCTCCGCGACCGAACAGTTATTCCCCGACTAAAACCCGATTCACCCAGACGTTGGCCAAATTGCGCTATGCCAAATCAATGATAGAAAGGACACGACGACTGGGATAGATGAAACGACGCAAGGGGTACAGTTCTCAAGACCTCAGGAGGAGGGTATAATTACAGTGGTGGAGAAAAGGGGGTAGATTACAAGGCAGAGTGAGGTAAAGACACAGAAGAGATGGGCACTTAAATACAATCTTATCTTACCCCGGACAGACCACGGACAAACGGACAAGGTAGACTCACACGGGGATTGATGGCGGGAATGGGCAGGTCGGTCGATGGCACAAGGTGCACCTTGGCTCGGGGACAGGATAAAGCACGGTTCAAAAGATGCAGGGAGGTCTCACAGCGCTCGGAGGTGGTCTTGCTTGCTCCAAGCTCAGCGCGCATCTGACGTCACCTCCCTCTCACTGCGCATGCTCAGCGGGGAGTGACACGCCCTCGGCTGGTTGGTTCCGCCCCACTGGGGCCGGTCCGCCGCTTCCATTGGGTGCGGGGGTTACCGGGCTCTGCCCTTGACGAGGAGCCGACAGGGAGCCCCTGTTTGGTAACCCCGTCGAGCACATGTCCGATGGCGGCTCGTTGGGAACGCCTGGTGCCCTCCCACCACTCCTACCAAGCCGGAGTGAGGACGCGCACTCCCTGCGCTCGTTGTTGTTGTTGTTGTTGTTGTTGAACTGTGAGGAAGAGCTGCGGGGAGGTATTGGGAGGTCCTAAACTTCCTAACGGTGCCATACAATCACATTCTGGTGCAACGAAGGGTCAGAATTAATGGAAACGAATCCTTAACTGACATAGACTAAGAATAACTAGCAAGATGTCCTATAGTTGTCTTACATGAGATGCGGTGAACCTGGGTGCGACATTTAATGGGGGAAATAGGGGGAGGTCGGGGCTACAGTGTTGTTTACAGAAAATGGGACTAGGGAATGGGGGATTGGGGAGAGTTGGGAAGTATTGAGGAAATAGGGGAATATTTACAAGCGGATATGGATGGATGCAAATCCCATATCCGCAACAATATATATATATATATATATATATATATATATATATATATATATATATATATATATATATATATATATATATTGTTGTGGATATGAGAATTGTGTTTTTTTATTGTGTAGTACATTGTAAAATATCACCCTCCTTCGTCCAGTTGTGTATAAAGGTCAAAGTGCGTCCCGTAATTAGGTCATAAACAATCACGTTAGCCAATCATAGATTTCCTCCTTGTTGGTAGTTTATTTCCTTATTCTATGTAGGTTAAAGGCTGTGTCTTCCATTAATTGACACTCCATTGCACCGAATTCAAATAGATAGATCCCCTTTCATTCCCATTCACAAAGCCTCTACTGCCAACTGCATTTGCCGCCATTATGGCGTGGTCGGCTCGGGGAAGAAGGGCGTGCCCGCCCATCGTCATCAAGGGTGGAGCCAGAGAGCCCATGCCCACCAATCAGGGCCGAGGCGAGCTCACCGATGGGCGTGTCCTGGAGGCCGGCGGCTTGATCGCCCGAGGCGTTATATAAGCGCGCGCGGAAGCAGATGAGTTGGAAGTTCCAAGAAAGAGTTGCGCCAGAGACGGCAGATGAGTTCTAAGTTCTAAGAGTTGCGCCAGAGACGGCAGATGAGTGGAGACGAGCCCTCGGAGAGAGAAGGGAGACGCGTCCTGAGGTGAGCCAGAGAAGCAGCTTTGGCTCCACCAGAAGTTTTGGCTCCACCAGCAGTTTTGGCTCCACCAGCAGTTTTGGCTCCACCAGCAGTTTGGCTCCACCAGCAGTTTTGGTTCCACCAGCAGTTTTGGCTCCACCAGCAGTTTGGCTCCACCAGCAGTTTGGCTCCACCAGCAGTTTGGCTCCACCAGCAGTTTGGCTCCACCAGCAGTTTTGGCTCCACCAGCAGCTTTGGCTCCACAAGCAGCGTTGACTCCACCAGGCAGCCTCGACCCGTTACCCCGCGGGAACCAGATTGCGGTGGCATCGGTGGCCATCGAGGTCCAGCCCGACGTCCCGTGCGGGATCAAGCCCGAACCATCTGCCCCAGCTGAACCTTCCCATTCCTCCTTCCAGTCATTCCTGCCTCCATTCCCCAGTCGTGTAAGTGTGATCGTAGTCTGTCTTTTGTCTTGTCCTTGGGTTTCTAAGTAAGACTGTAATAGGTAAGCTAAGTTTCACTGTGTCCTTCTGGTCCGTCCCTCTTTCTGTCTTTATTTTATTATCCTTCCTTCTCCTTGGTTTCTTTAGTCTTGTAAATAGTAGTAATAAATTATAGTCGTATTTCAAACCCTTTTTGTCTTCTTCTTCTTCACATCCTTGTCGTTTTGGTGATTTCCCAATTGAATACCGGTGGCACGATTTGGCCAACGTTTAAGGAATCGGGTCTAGTCTTGGTAAACGGCTCACGCCGCAGTTCGCTTCGCTCGGCGCAACATCCATTACGCTGCGGCCGTGAGCGGGCGGTGTTCCTTCGCGTACTGGGAAGCGCTGGTATTTAGGTCATAGGACTTGTGGGCCTAAAACCCTACCCAGCGCCGACCGGGCATGGCGTCATACCCCCGGGACCACGTCGGTCAGTAACAGACGAGGGGACTAATCCCGCCTCAAAGGGGAACCATAGGCCGACGTTGGGTTCCATAACAATGTATATATATATATATATATATATATATATATATATATATATATATATATATATATATATATATATATATATATGTGTGTGTGTGTAGGGGATTTCATCAAGTCCCTATCCTGGGGGGGGGGGGGGGGGCAGCAGTGTTCCAGGCTGTTAGACACTGTGGCCTATTTCCCTGGTAGATGGTTGTCTGACTTTGAGAAACTGACACAATAACCGATACTTGACCATTTTTATTTTTTTTCTTCTTTTTTTTTAAAATACAGGATCGAGGCTCGGGAAAGAGCTAACACTTATCACACAAAAAAATCAAACAGACACAAAAAACATATAATAAGAGAAGCGGTAGACAAGATGGGGAGAGAAGGGGAAGCACACAAACACAACATTTGAGAGCAGGGACATCGGGAGATCTGTGGGAGGGAGAGGGCTTCGGGGGAGGAGGCGTGGGAAGGGGGAAGGGGGGGGGGGTTGAGAAGTACAAAACACAAGGACACTGCAAGGACTTAAAGGAAAGAAGTTGGTGTTTCAAAGAAAAGTGGATCTGGGGTGAAATTACCGGGTATTAAAGATCAAGGTTTTGGATGGGGGAAGATAAGAGATGGTGGTGAACAGCTGTTTTAAAGACCTGGAGGGAGGAGTTGGATTGAAGAGAGTGAGGGAGTTTGTTGCAGAGGCGGGAGAAAAGAGGAATGAAGGAGACCAGAGAGTCTTGATTTTGGCAGTTTAACCATAAGAGGGTTGCTAGCAGATGTTGTGCGACCTGTAGGAATATTTGGGGGACAGAGCACAGAGAGAGCTGGGGGAGCAAAGCCGGAGAGGAGTCGGTAGAAGACAGAAAGATCACCAACCTGCCTGCGGTGAGTAAGTGAATGGCCCTTAGAGTTAGCTTCATCGTGGGAGATTCCAATGATTCTGAAAGCTTTGGTTTCAACAGCGTGAAGCCGATCTAGGTGTGAGGCAGGAGCACCGGCCCAGAGGGGAGAACAGAGCCTTGGCGAAACTGTCTTTCCGAATGAGGCTTATCCTGCCCTGTCAACTTCGTATAGTTTCTCTTTGGGGTGGCAGTCTGTGTCTTTGGGAATGGATGAACACAGAATGTTGTTTTGAGTTCCTTGGTCCTTCAGAGGAAAGTATATTAAGCCGACTACGGGTTGTGGCTCGCTAAGATGTTGGGGCCGGCTGTGGAGGACCATGGTGTCACTGTGATGTTACATATGGTGTTACTAGCTTTTACGCTATGCCAACATCTTCCATGCATGTATTCTTATCTATAATGAACCTCTTGTACACTGCCCGAGTTCGACAAGGTGCTTATTCCGGGGAAAGGGATTGAAACCCGCGACAGGAAGATGGCCACGAGGATGGGATCAGCCCCGAGGGGAGAGAGGCGATGTCGTTGCTCAGCGGCGGCAAGGTTTCCGGGCACCCAATAAAGAGGTGAGAACTTTCTCGGTAAAACACTGACTTGCCGCCATCGGGTGAAGGATTCTGTCTTTGCTTGATCTCCAGCGTGGATCCAAATAAAAGGTGAAGGGAACGGACAGGGTGCAGGGATTTCTCAAAGATAAGGGGGTAAGATTCAAGTGGCTTGGGGCCCGAGCATTTGAGAGTTGCCAGGAGGCTTGGTTAACAGCCTGGACACTCAAACACGATGGACGCCAGGCGGGGTTGACTCGGCATTGAATTAATGCCAGGCTGGGTTAACTCGGCACTGAATTAACACCAGGCTGGGTTGACTCGGCGTTGAATTAACGCCAGGCGAGGTTGACTCGGCGTTGAATTAACGCCAGGCTGGGTTGACTCGGCGCTGAATTAACGCCAGGCGGGGTTGACTCGGCGTTGAATTAACGCCAGGCTGGGTTGACTCGGCGTTAAATTAACGCCATCCTGGGTTGACTCGGCGTTGAATTAACGCCAGGCTGGGTTGACTCGGCGTTGAATTAACGCCAGGCTGGGTTGACTCGGCGTTGAATTAACGCCAGGCGGGGTTGAATCAGCGTTGAATTGACGCCAGGTGGGGTTGACTCGGCGTTAAATTAACGCCATGCTGGGTTGACTCGGCATTGAATTAACGCCAGGTGGGGTTGAGTCGGCGTTGAACTAATGCCAGGCTGGGTTGACTCCGCGTTGAATTAACACCAGGCGGGGTTGACTCGGCATTGAATTAATGCCAGGCGGGGTTGAGTCGGCATTGAACTAACGCCAGGCGAGGTTGACTCGGCGTTGAATTAACACCAGGCAGGGTTGACTCGGCATTGAATTAATGCCAGGCGGGGTTGAGTCGGCATTGAACTAACGCCAGGCGGGGTTGACTCAGCGTTGAAATAATGCCAGGCTGGGTTGACTCGGCGTTGAATTAACGCCAGCCGGGGTTGAGTCGGCGTTGAACTAATGCCAGGCTGGATTGACTCGGCGTTGAATTAACGCCAGGCGGGGTTGAGTCGGCGTTGAACTAATGCCAGGTTGGGTTGACTCGGCGTTGAATTAACGCCAGGCGTGGTTGACTCGGCATTGAACTAATGCCAGGTTGGGTTGACTCGGCATTGAATTAACACCACGCGTGGTTGACTCGGCATTGAATTAACGCCAGGCGGGGTTGACGCGGCATTGAATTAACGCCAGGCGGGGTTGAGTCGGCGTTGAACTAATGCCAGGCTGGGTTGACTCGGCGTTGAATTAACGCCAGGCGGGTTTGACTCGGCATTGAACTAATGCCAGGCGGGGTTGAGTCGGCGTTGAACTAACGCCAGGCGGGTTTGACTCAGCGTTGAATTAACGCCATCCTATGTGCCTCTGGCGTTTTGTTCTCCGGTTTTCGACTCCATTATGTTCGAGAGAGAGATTGAGAGCGGGCCTATTTTGGGTGTGGCCTACCCGTTTTGACCACACTTTGTAAGCCTTGTTTATGCTCGTAATGCGTTTTTGGTTTTCATTTTTAGCTTGATTTATTTCGGTTTGATACCTTCTTGTCCGGTTCGGACAAGAAGGGGGCGATAATATCGCCGACATGGCGAATGCACGCTCTCGATGTGAGGGTTTCGAGGGTTTAACCCGGAAGCACGCGTTCCAGACGGAGTTCCTGTCGAGGACATTATCCTCGCAGTTGGGAATATTTATTGGTGATGAAAATATTCGTGCTGCATCATGTATGAATCAGAAAGTAGTTGGTTTTGTTTCACACGATGAACTCCTCCATGACGTTGTAAGTGCCGGAATAAGCACAGCGAGTGGTCATTTTATGATGGCGTCGCCGATGTTGACTCCCGCGCGAGAGTTGCTGTATCGAACGCACCTCCGTTCATTTCCAATGATAGAATATGACCGTGTTATCACGTTATGGCAAAATGGTGCCTCGGATATAGACAATTCCTCTTGGTTGTCGGAATGAACGTGTTAAACACGTCATGAGTTTCCGAAGGCAGGTAGGTGTACATGGTCCTACCGGACCGTGGGGACGATACGGGCCTCAATATCTCGATCAAAATAAACTTCGAGGACACGAACTACCAGCTGTACGCATCATCCGCCACATTAACGTGTTTTCAGTGCGGAGCGTTCGGACATTTAAAACGGTTTTGTCCCAAAGCCTCGTGTGTCAGGTGTGGAAAAAAAGGTCACACTGATGCGGTGTGTAAGGAGGAGGTTACCATGACTCCACGAATTAGCATTCCTATTGGGAAGGTCAACGTGACTACACAAATTAACATTCCTATTGGGAAGGTTAACGTTATTCCACAAATTAACATTCCTATTGGGAAGGAGGTTAACATTATTCCACAAATTAACATTCCTATTGGGAAGGTTAACGTTATTCCACAAATTAACATTCCTATTGGGAAGGTTAACGTTATTCCACAAATTAACATTCCTATTGGGAAGGAGGTTAACGTTATTCCACAAATTAACATTCCTATTGGGAAGGTTAACGTTATTCCACAAATCAACATTCCCAACGAAGAGGTTACCGGTACTCAAATCAACATTCCCAACAAGGAGGAGGTTACCAGAACTCAAATCAACATTCCCAACGAGGAGGAGATTACCGGTACTCAAATCAACATTCCCAACAAGGAGGAGGTTACCAGAACTCAAATCAACATTCCCAACGAGGAGGAGGTTACCGGTACTCAAATCAACATTCCCAACGAGGAGGAGGTTACCGATACTCAAATCAACATTCCCAACGAGGAGGAGGTTACCGGTACTCAAATCAACATTCCCAACGAGGAGGAGGTTACCGGTACTCAAATCAACATTCCCAATGAGGAGGAGGTTACCGGTACTCAAATCAACATTCCCAAATGAGGAGGAGGTTATCGGTACTCAAATCAACATTTCCAACGAGGAGATTACCGGTACATAAATCAACATTCCCAACGAGGAGGTTACCGGTACTCAAATCAACATTCCCAATGAGGAGGAGGTTAATGTTACTCCAATTAACATTCCCAACGAGGAGATTACCTGTACTCCACAAACTAGCATTCCCAACGAGGAGGAGGTTACCCGTACTCAAATCAACATTCCCAACAAGGAGGAGATTACCGGTACTCCACAAACTAACATTCCCAACGAGGAGGAGGTTACCGGTACTCAAATCAACATTCCCAACGAGGAGGAGGTTACCGGTACTCAAATCAACATTCCCAACGAGGAGGAGGTTAACGTTACTCAAATCAACATTCCCAACGAGGAGGAGGTTACTGGTACGCCACAAACGAACATTCCCAACGAGGAGGAAGTTACCGGTACTCAAATCAACATTCCCAATGAGGAGGAGGTTAACGGTACTCCAATTAACATTCCCAACGAGGAGGAGGTTACCGGTACACCACAAATCAACATTCCCAACGAGGAGGAGGTTACCGGTACTCAAATCAACATTCCCAACGAGGAGGTTACCGGTACTCAAATCAACATTCCCAACGAGGAGGTTACCGGTACTCAAATCAACATTCCCAACGAGGAGGTTACCGGTACACAAACTAACATTCCCAACGAGGGGGAGGTTAACGGTAATGCACCACTTAATGTTCCCAACGAGGGGGAGGTTAACGTTAATGCACCACTTCATGTTCCCAATGAGGAGGAGGTTAACGTTAATGCACCACTTATTGTTCCCAATGAGTGTGAAACAGCAGCTCAACCTCCAATGTTATTCCTCCTCGGCAAAGCGTTGCTATGGATACCGAATCTAAATTGGTGACTAGTAAACGAAGAGCACCTGATGAGTCGTTAACATCAGGTGCTGTTAAAAAGGTTGTGCTCGATGTGCACACCTTCCGTGCAGAAACTCTTCAGGATACTCCTGAAATCTCAGTGCAAAACGTGGACCAAATAAATGAAACGGAACACCTGAAGAAGTGTAACGGGATTCAAACGGTACAACAAGGTGCTTCCATTACCCGCACGGACGAGGGTGATCAGGTAAATATGGCTGACAGTGAGTCAGTGAATGATACATCATTGATCTGACCACATGAAGGTGATCAAACTATGGTCCAACATCATTATGCCCATTTAGCAAATGAGGGTGTAAACACAAATCCACAGGAGTGTGGAAACGATGATTTAACTCCATTTGAGGAAATTAGGAGTCAGTCTGCGGATGTTTCCCAAACCCAACACTCTGGGCCCCCCCCCCAGAAGTTGGCATAGGCCTACAGGAATGGCTGAGGGTATTGACCCAGACCCCTTTGGGGCAATGTCTGATTTATCGGAATCAGAGGAGGAGGTGGATGTGACTGTTTTATCACAATCAATGGTAGATCAGCCCCAAGTCCCTCCTCATCTTGTTCTCTCGTTTCTCAATGAAACTTACAGACAACGGAATGTTGTCATTTTTGATCATTTCCCCGACTTGGCTTCCTTTATTCAGGCTGCAAAACTGGTCCTAAAAAAATCTGACGAACTAAACCGAACAAAATCACAGTTTCATCGACTGAAGAAAATAATAACAAAGGCAAAGTCTGAGTATTCTCTCACAAACAAATATGAAGACACTCACTCTTGAAACTCTTAATATACGTAAATGGTGGTGGGACGAGTAACATCCCACAGATCCAAGTAAACAGTTTATTCAAACGGAAACAAGTTGATGTGATCTTACTGCAGGAAACTCATATCATTGAGAAGGTTGAACAAAGGTTGAACATGACTGGAGCAGCATTTTTAAAGGTAAATGCTTCTTCAGTAACATGTCGTCTGTATCTGCTGGAGTTGGGTTCTTGTTAAAACCAGGACTTGTACCTGACTCTTGCCTCCTTCAGGAGGTGATAAAGGGCCGGTTTGCTTCCCTATAATTGGTGATTAATAACCTAAAATTTATTATTTTTAATGTATATGCACCGAGTGAGAGTACTGACCGTAAAACTTTCTTTACTGTCGTGGCAAACCAATTAAAATTGTTTTAACCTCAATCAGTGCATATGCATGGGGGGTGATTTCAATTGCACGTTTGAGCCCAAATTGGACAGAAACTCACCAGAACCACATCCCGAAGCCCAGGGTGACCTCTCCCATTTCCTTTCCGTCGTGGGTTTTCTTGATGTATGGTGCTTGATACACCGAAATGACCAACAGTACACATGGTGTCGATGTTCCAATGGTCAAGTGTCCTTCGCGAAGCTTGACCGATGGTACATCACCCCACGTTTTAGGAATATGATAACCTTCTCAAATATTGTCCCCTCTATCTTCTCTGACCACCACATGGTCTATATGGACCTATCCTTTCCTCAGTTTAAGCATACTAGTGCCTATTGGAAATTTAACACTAGGCTTTTGGATGATGCCTTTTTTAAGGAAGACTTTCGCAAACTATGGATAGCAGTAGTTGAAAAAAAGCCCCGTTTTGCTTCTATTAACCTATGGTGGGACTATATGAAAACCCACATAAGGCTGTTTTGTCAACAGTTTAATTCACACGAGGTGTGTTCAAAAAGTATGCGACCTTAATTTTTCGTGCGTAAACAAATGAAGCTAGGGAGGCGTTGATTGGTGCACATATGTAGGCGATCCTAATGCGCACGCGTGAATTTTTTCCCACCTGCAGAAGCTGTCATTCGACGGCAGACCGCCGATGAGTGAGGAAGTGTAAGTGAGCGCCGTCGGATTTTCGTTTTTGACAAAATGACGGAAAAACTTGAACAACGCTACTGCATCAAATTTTGTGTAAAGCTTGGCGATTCCCAAGTGGAAACGATCCGCAAGATTCAACAGGCCTTCGGGGACGAAGCAATGAGCACCACACAGATAAAGGAGTGGTACAACCGCTTCAAAGATGGCCGCACATCAGTGGAGAGTGAAGCACGTTCGGGTAGGCCCTCAACATCCCGAAATGAGATCGTCATTGACCAATTGAGGACCCTGGTGATGCAGGATCGTCGAATCACGATCAGAAAACTTGCAGACGAGGTGGGCGTCAGCATTGGATCCGTTCATTCCATTATTAAGGAGGATTTGGGCTTCAGGAGAATCTCAGCGAAGTTCGTACCAAAGCTGCTAACGATTGAGCAGAAGCAACTCCGTTTGGAGATCGCACAGGACATGCTGGAGACTGTGAACAGCGATCCCAGCTTCCTCAACACAGTGATCACTGGCGATGAGTCCTGGGTTGATGGGTACGACCCAGAAACCAAGTTGCAGTCATCACAATGGAAGCATCCAACATCCCCGAGGCCAAAAAAAGCAAGGCAGGTCCGCAGCAATGTCAAAGTCATGCTGACCGTCTTCTTCGACTCCAGTGGCATGGTTCATCACGAGTACGCACCACACGGCACAACCATCACCAAGGAGTATTACCAAGAGGTTCTGCGTCGCCTTCGTGACGCTGTGCGACGCAAACGGCCGGACCTGTGGACAGCGGGCAATTGGCAGCTCTATCACGATAACGCACCCGCCCATTCTTCACATTTGATACAGAGTTTCTTGGCCAAACACAACACACCTGTGCTCCATCAGGCTCCCTACTCTCCCGACATGGCTCTGTGTGACTTCTGGCTTTTCTCCAAGCTGAAAATGCCCCTGAAAGGGACCAGATTTCAGTCCAGAGAAGACATCATGCGGAATGCGATGGACCAGCTGCGCGCCATCCCAAAAGAGGCGTTCCAGCGCTGCTTCCGACAGTGGCAGAACCGTTGGGAGAAGTGTGTGGCAGCCCAAGGGGACTACTTTGAAGGAGATTAGTGTAAGTTTGTTGTATCTGGATACGAGTATTTTTTATGAACAAAGGTCGGATACTTTTTGAACACACCTCGTATGTCACCCATGAAAGTCGAGTCACACTGGTTCGGTTAGAAACTGAAATTCTAAAACTGGAAAACAAACTGGCAAAACAAGAGACTGAGGCAAACTATAAGTTACTCCTTGAAAGAAAGACCCAACTTAGAGAACTATTGCAGGAGAAAGCTGCAGGATTATTAGTTAGATTACGAATAAAAAATATGAAAGTATCAGATAGCCCCAGCAAATCCTTTTCCACCTTGAATCTGAAACGAAGCCAGCTCGGCTTATCTTATCAGTTATGGACCCCAGTGAATGTGTAATTGCAAATTCTGATGGGGTAAAAAATACTATTAGAAAGTACTATTCAGAACTGTTTGCAAAAAAAGATGTTTGTGAGGATCAGATGAAACTCTTTACCTCCCATCTCCCATCCCTGAATGAGACAACAGCTGGATGTGCCGTTAACACTTCCTGAATTAGAATGTGCTCTAGTTGAAATGGAATCTGGAAAAGCTCCAGGAATTGATGGCCTACCAGCTGAGTTTTACTTGGAATTTTGGGAGCTTTTAGGTCCAGAACTCTTCAATGTAATCCAAGAATCACTGCGAACTGGTGCAATGCCATTAAGTCCAAGGAGAGCAGTGGTGAGTCTCCTCCCAAAGTCAGGAGATCTCCGGCGGATGGAGAATTGGAGACCATTTTCAGTATTGTGCACCGAATACAAACTGTTTTCAAAAGCGATGGTGAATCGTTTGAAGAAAGTCATTGGTGACCTGGTCCTACCCGATCAGACTTTCTGCATCCCCAGTCGATCCGTTTATGACAATATTTTTTTAGTTCGGGATTTAATGGACACTTGCCACGATCAAAATGATTTTGGGATAATGTTTCTAGACCTTGAAAAAGCCTTTGACAGCATTGATCATGTGTTTTTGTGGCGTGTTCTGGAAGTATGTGGCTATGGGGTTAATTTCAGAGCCTTCATATCTCTATTGTACACTGACATCTCTAGTGTAATTAAGGTAAGCAATGAACTCGTTTCCCCCATACAGGTTCAGAGAGGGGTACGGCAGGGTTGCCCAGTCTCAGGATTGCTTTTTGCATTAGCAATGGACCCATTACTCTGTACACTCAGGGAGAATATCTCTGGCCAGACGCGTTTCCCAAGGAGTCCACCATTGATTATATCAGCGTATGCAGATGATGTGTGCATCATAATCAGAAGCAACCGGGATATTGATGCTCTTGTTAAATACTTGAGGACCTTTTTCCAGGCTTCTTCCCTGAAAGTTAAATGGAGGAAAAGCAAAGCTATTTGGGTGCCTTACCTTCATAGTTGCCTCCCTGTCTCGACACATCTACCTCCTCTTCCAGAAAACTTAGAATGGAAGGCAGATGGTATCGACTACCTTGGTGTATCCCTTGATTCCACACAATTTAGGAAAAATAACTGGGAAGGCTTGATTGATGAAATGGAGAGGAGACTGAACCTGTGGAAAAGAGCCACACCACACCTTTCATTTAAGGGCCATGTCTTAGTTGCCAATAACTTGGTTGCTGCAACTTTATGGCATCGATTTATTTGCCTACAACCACCAGAAGTGCTGCTGAAAATAATCCAGACCAAACTTGTGCACTTTTGGGGGGAGGCCATCATTGGCTGCGGCCAAACGTAATATGCCATACTTCATCTGAAGGAGTCCAATGCCTTGTTCACATGAAATCCCACCTCATGGCCTTTCACTTGTGCTCCATTCAACGCCTTCTACATGTTGAGCACCTGCCAAACCACCCATTGGCCTGTCATATTTTGCAATGGGCGGGCAGACTTGGCTATGTTCTTGAAGTATTCCTGACCCGCCTCAAGTACATGCATCCATAAATGCTCCCTATATTCTTCCAGAGCCTTCTCAATGCCGAGAAAGGTCTTACCATGAGTCGCAAAGTGGAAATATATTCCCCAGGGATGTTCGAAGTTGAACCTCTGTTTTTCAACCCTCTCTTCCCTGATGTATTCAAGAGCCGTGATTTGTGCCAACGCTTCATTGATGCAGGCATGAACAAGTATGGCAACTACGGCCAAACTCTGGTGTAGGGTGGAAGACTGTGGAGGAAATTTCAAATATGGCAGGAACTCGGTCCAAGAGAACAATCGGCTTAATAATAATATTGAGAAAAGTCGTACCAAAAGGTCATCAGCTACGGGTATTATGGACTCAGATTACACATGATGAGTCATATTTCCTGAAACTGATTTTGACTGCTCCCCCAGAGAACTTCCACCTGTTAGCACAGGGACAAATGAATTACAAACTGCAAGCAGCAAGAGCATGTATCGCCGTATCAGTGTTGTGTATCTCTAATTCTCAGTGTTTCTCCATTAAATGGAGTAGCACGCTGGAAGAGACTACTCCCTGCCGGGCCCCCCACTGAACCTGTATGGGAAGCGATGTATTGTAAACAAATCACCAAAAGAACAGGAGATCTCCAGTGGCGCATTGCGCACTGGATCATCCCATGCAACACAACACATATGTGAGGAATTTTGCCCCAATATCTGCATGCTGCCCCTTTTGCTCTGTAAATGAGGATGTATTTCATTTTTTTATTGGCTGTGAAAGACTTTTTCCATTATTTAACTGGTTGAACTTTGTGTCACACAAATTGAATTTCAGATTTACTTTTCACTCCTTTATTTTGGGTTCAAAAAGAAATGTACACAAGACAAAAAAATATGAACTGTTGTGTTTTTTGTAGCTACAGCAAAACTTGCTACATACTTGTCCAGAAAAGAGAAGTGTAACGGTAAAGTGCTTCAACAATGTAACGTCATGACGTTTTTCACTGCGCTTGTTTCTGCAAGGTTAAAACTTGAATTTAATTTTTCCAAGGCCATGGCTGAACTTGATGTGTTTGTGGAAAAATGGTGTTTGGAAAATGTCTGTGAAGTTCGCCAAAATTAGTTGGTATTACCTCTTTCTTAAATAATCAAGTCTTTTTTTTTTTTTGGATACAAGATCGAGGCTCGTGAAAGAGCTAACATTAATCACACAAAAAGACAAACCGACACACAAAACACAAAAAACAAGGGGAGCGGTAGACAAGATGGGGAGAGAGGGGGAAGGACACAAAAGAGAGGGGGAAGGACACAAAAGAGAGGGGGAAGGACACAAACACAACATTTGAGAGCAGGGACTTTATATATTTTCGTACTATTGCTGTATTTTATGTTTTTGTAAAAATGAACTGATTAATTGTTATACTCTCGTTGTTTCCTTGCTTTCATATTCTCTCCTGTTTTGTTGGGATTTTTGATTTGTAAATTGTACATACACACACTTTTATAATTTTGTAATAAAAGGACCTCAAAAGTCAAAAAAAAGTCTCTCTCTCAGTCAGTCTCTCTCTCTCTCTCTCTCTCTCTCTTAGATTGTTGTCAATTATGAAATTAATAATAACTCGGATTATTGTCTCATGGACAACAACAAGGTCTTTTCGGTGCAAAGCACAGAATAATAGCTGAAAGTGGTTCTTGTGTCAAACTGTAAAATACATCTGAAACCAAAGCTCTAACGAAGTGTGCGCTAAAATCAGGACATAAATGTCAAGTTCAAGGTCAACCATGAAATAACAATATTTTAAAAATAACAACACTCTTAGGATCAACCCGAGACCATTATTTATCTATGGACCAATTTTTACAACTGCGACCTCAACCTTTCACTCCAGGGATGTCACAGAATGAGTTGGAATAATCATCATAATAATGGGAAAAATAACAATAGAATTTTCCATTCGGAATTGAATGACCTTCAAAAAATGTAATAAGCCATCTTCATTGTTATTGTCACAGAAGTGAAGCATGAACCGAAAGCAGTGATAAAAACGTTTAATTCATTTTCCTGATGAACCAGACATGCTTTCAAAAAATATTTCATCGAGCCAGAGATCAGCAAATGCTCAAACGATTCTGTTAATCCTCAGCACTGTAATAACAGTATACGAGCTCATTTGGTTAACCCCCAAATATAAAAGCAGACACCTTCATTACATCACTGAAGCTCATTGAGAAAACACACCAATTATAATGTAAATTGCCTTGATAAATATCACCATATGTCCAGTGGAAGGAATTATGTCAACAAAAGATGTATGGCTGGCAAATATAAAAGAACATTACCTAGAATGCATTCTGTGATTTGATGGTTCATGTTATGGTGATGTACGTCTTCAGATCCTGAGATATCTTTAATTGGTATCGGTTCTGAGAAAGGCTAGCACCGGAGATGGACGGTGGTTGTATGTTTTCTCCCCTGTCTTTCTGTAAGTCTGTCTATTTGTCTGTCTTTTTGGTATTTGCAAAAACAAAACAAAATTTCAAGTACAGTATATTGGTTTGTTGCGTGCGTTATTCTGTCTGTTTGTTACTTGCCGGAAAAGATTCCGGCAAGTATGTTGATCGGTTGGTTTGTTACTTGCCGGAAAAGATTCCGGCAAGTATGTTGATCTGTTCGTTTGTCTGTCTGTCTGTTTGTCTGTCTGTCTGTTTGTCTGTTTGGCTGTTTGCAGCACTACGTCTACACCGTTGCACGTAGAATCGCCAAACTTTGCACACGTATTTGTCTTGCCCTTTAATATATTGTGCCCAAATGATGACGTCATCAGTCACGTGGTTCGGCTGCCATCTTGGAAAAACCGAAAAACGTTGCACCTCCATATCTCCGAAAGTGCTCAATAGAAAAAATTGAGACATGGCCCATTGTAAAGAACTCTCCATGGGGAATGACATATGTTAATGATGATGTCATCAGTCACGTGGTTCGGCCGCCATCTTGGAAAAACCGAAAAACGTTGCACCTCCATATCTCCGAAAGTGCTCAATAGAAAAAATTGAGACATGGCCCATTGTAAAGAACTCTCCATGGGGAATGACATATGTTAATGATGATGTCATCAGTCACGTGGTTCGCCCGCCATCTTGGAAAAACCGAAAAACGTTGCAATTCGACATCTCCAAAAGTCCTGAATAGAAAAAATTGAGACATGGCTCATTGTAAACAACTCTCCACGGGGAATAAAATATGTTAATGATGACATCATCGGTCACGTGGTTCGGCCGCCATATTTGTCCTAAATGGCCGATAAAAAAGTACATTCCGGCAAGTCCTCGGTCTCTGACCGATTTTTCATCTGTCTGTCTGTTTGTCTGTGCGCAGCACTACGTCTACACCGTTGCACGTAGAATCGCCAAACTTTACACACATGTTGGTCTTGCCCTGGAATAGACTGTGCCCAATTTTTAACTCTGTCGGCCCAAGGCCTCCATTATGACGTCATAATTTGATAATTCGACAAGTACAAAACTTCATCCGATCAAGATGAAATTACTTGAGCATCATCAAGGAATAAATTAGTTTAGAAAACAAATGATGACGTCATCAGTCACGTGGTTCTGCCGCCATATTTGTCCAAAATGGCCGATAAAAAAGTACATACCGGCAAGTCCTCGGTCTCTGACCGATTTTTCATCTGTCTGTCCGTCTGTCTGTCTGTTAACTGCCTACAGGTCACAATTTCAAACCAATATTCACGAAACTTTACCAAATGGTAGAGTGTGCCAATCAGAAAGAAGCCTTTGATTTTTGAGGTCAAAAGGTCAACATATGCCAACGGTCAACATTTTGTCAAATCTCTAAAATCCTCAATTTTCATTCGTTTGACATGAAATTAAAAAAGGGTTTTGCATATAAAGTCACTGAATTCAACCACCAATGATTTTTGAGGTCAACTTAGGCCAAAAGGTCAAAATAGGTCAAATTTCTAAAATTGACAATTTTCATCCGATTGACTTGAAACTTGAGGATGATTTGCATATTTGGTCATTGAATTCAACCACCAATTATTTGAGGTCAACATAGGCCAAAGGTCAACAACATAAGTGAAATGTCAAAAATCCTCAATTTTCATACTACTAACTTGAAATTTGAATAGGATTTGCATATCAGGTCACTGAATTCAACCACCAATTGTTTTTGTGGTAAAAAGGTCAACATAGGCCGAATTTTTAAAATTGCCAATTTTCATCTGATTGACTTGAAACTTGAAGATGATTTGCATATTTGGTCATTAAATTCAACCACCAATTATTTTTTTAGGCCAAGTTTGTTTTGGGGATTTCAGAAGTATCATGTTCTGCATGACGTCTTTGTTTGTTTGTACCTGAGCAGGGTATCTCAAAAAGGTGTAGACGGATCGAAACGAAATGTGAATCTTCACCATCAAGTGATAGGCCAAAAATGATATATAACATGACATTTCAAAAAGTTGTAAATGGATTAAGACAAAACTTGGTGAATGTGTTGGCTAGGAGACAAGAACAAGCCAATTAGATTTTGATTCAGGTCTGGATCCAGATCTGGCCTACTAGTGGGATACAAAACGTAAACTGTTCAGCCTGATGGACGTATGCGCTCTACTGAGTGACGTTCTAGTTTCTGATGTCTTTGTTATCTCTCAAAGGAGGGTGTTGTCAATACAGTATGAACAAGAAAAAGAGCAATCGGAGATTGCAAACCCTTGCCAGGATGTATTTTCTGTGGTTTTTAAGGCTTTTGTGTTAAAACAAATATGGCGGCCGAACCACGTGACCGATGATGTCATCTTTGTTTTTCTAAACTAATTTATTCCTAGATTATGCTTAAGAAATTTCATCTTGATCGGATGAAGTTTTGTACTTGTCGAATTATGACATCATAAATGGAGGGACCTATGACATCATCAGTAACATATTTTATTCCCCATGGAGAGTTCTTTACAATGAGCCATGAAAGTGATGAAAAAGATGAAGTTTTGTACTTGTCAAATTATGACGTCATAATGGAGGCACCTATGACATCAACATTACTCCTGCCAGGGAGTAATGCATTCGATCGTGTCCGTCCGTGTGTGTGTTCGTGTGTTTGTGAACAAGATATCTGGAAATGTTCTGAATGGATTTGGATGAAAGTTGGTGGATGATTGCCCTTGGGATAAGGAAGAATTGATTCGTTTTTGGTGAAGCTCAGGATATTATTCCGGATCCAGGAATTTTTGAAGGATTTTTTACCATTGAAAGATAGAGCTCAGCAGCGGCCACCCATGGCGGGTGTATGCGCTCTACTCAGTGGCGTTCTAGTTAACATATTTTATTCCCCATGGAGAGTTCTTTACAATGAGCCATGTCTCAATTTTTCCTATTCAGGGCTTTCTGAGATATTGAGGTGCAAAGCTTTTTGATTTTTCCAAGATGGTGGCCGAACCACGTGACCTATGACGTCATAATTATCATTAAAAAATTATACAGGTGGAGTTGCACCTATGGTGAAAATTTCCTGTCAATCGGACCAACGGTTGCAGAGAAAATCATATTTATTCTGTGCGGACAAACAAACAGACAAATGAAAAATCGGTCAGAGACTGAGGACTTGCCGGAATGTATTTTTTTATCGGCCATTTTGGATCAAAATGGCGGGAAATCTATACATGTATATACGCTAAGCAATGGAAGGTAACTGAGTAAGTGTATGCATATCTCTTGTCCTTTCAGAGTTAGTGGTTTGAAATATATTTTCAATGAAAACTTGGCCCCCTGACCTTTGACCCCAATAAATAATGAAAACTAAGCATTTTTGACCATTTTATGCCACATGTTATTTTTCGGGAATTGAATAATGAACATGTTGGTGTTGGTTAGAAGGGAATCAGATCATGTTTGACAGAGCTATTAGTAAAAAAAACAATTTTTGACATCGTGTTTGACCTTTCAAGGTCACTCAAGGTCAAAGGTCATGGTGCCAAATGAAATGTCGCATGTGACTTCCTATATGTCATTAACAGTAAGTGTATGCATATCTCTTGTACTTTTAGAGTTAAAGTGGTTTCAAATATATTTTAAATGAAAACTCGACCCCCCTGATTTCATGTTTTGGGTGACCTTGAGCTTGACCTTGGGCCTAGAAAGTAAAAAATTGGGCACAGTCTATTCCAGGGCAAGGCAAATATGGGTGTAAAGTATGGCGATGATATGTGCAACGATGTGGACGTAGTACTGCGCACAAACAGACAGACAGACAGACAAACCAACCAACAAACATACTTGCCGGAATTTTTTCCAGCAAGTAACAAACAGACAAACAGACAAACAAACAAACAAACAAACAGACTCAAATGCAATACCCTCTCCTCTGGAGAGGGTAAAAATGTTATCTCTCTGTCTTATTTTAAAGTTGCCAGAAGTTCCTACTAATGTACTTGTTAACTAAATATAAATATCTGTTGCATGCAGGTAGGGATGGAAGGAGTGGTTGCGTAGGAGTAATAGTACAGTATCAGAAGAGATCACCAAACAGGTGGTCAGAGTGGAAAAGGGACAGGGACGGATAGTTATGGCATGGTGGTGGTACAGAGGCAAATGCGTGTGTTATGTCGGTATACAGGCCACCAACGGGAAGGTTGAGGATGGAGAAGCAGGAATTCAGGGATGCACTGGAGAGGATGATGGGAATGGTTGAGATTGAGGTGATGTTGTGCATTGGGGGCGAGACTTTCACGCGCATGTCGGAGTAGCGCAGCCGGTTGAAGAGGAATGTGTAGGTAAATTTGGCTGGGAACAAAGTATAGAGAGGGTCAAGAGCTGGTGGAGCTGATTGCAAGGAATGTGATGGCCATGGCTGCTTCATCTATCTATAATTCCAGTAATCTCTGTGTGTGTGTCTGTCTGTGTGTTTGTCTGTGACCGCTGTTTCTCGACAACCACGGGTCCGATATACTTGAAACTTGCCAGGTATATTGCTGGGGACCCGAGGATGTGCCTTTTCAAGGTTTCATATTAATCGGACAATTACTTACCGAGATATGTCCAAAAAACGCTTCAACCAATCAGAGAGCAGCGAGCTATCACGTGTGCCGAACGTGGCGATCAGACTCTGCCTCGGACGGCACATTTGACAGCGTATTCATTTATTTCACGTTGGAAAACTATGTTGCCGTTAAACTATGTTTTAAAACGAATTCAAACTGCGATTAAATTAAAACGATTCATCCTAACTGCGATTTGCGAACTTCCGGACAGTGACGACTGTCCGGCAGCACGCTTTCCGGCATCCAATCACAGAACGCTTTGTTGCGTAGGCGTGGCCGATGTGAGACGAGCGGAGCTGAGCGCGTTACGAGCTGACCGCCATTACGGTACGTAATTCGATTTCTTATGCGCATTATTTCTCCCAATTCATTCATCTCCCAATTTCTCCCAATTCAATTCGTATCACTAATAAAAACGAATTTGCGATTCATTCGCTTTCCTGCGCGTTTGTGCACGCGATGGCGATTGCTTTACCAAACTCCGGAAGCCGTTCGCTTTGGACCAAACCATTGCATGAGGGGGGGGTTCTGTGGTCGTTGCGAATGGACCAAACCATTCATGTAAATAGAGGGGGGGGATTGTCACTGTACTCGCAAGCCGTTCGCCGTTCGCTTTGGCGTTGCGAATGAACCAAACCATTTCATGTAAATAGAGGGGGGGGGGATATAATTTTAGATAGATATATAGTACGGGCATATATATAGTACGGGCATGCCCTAGTTCTATCAAAAGCGGGAAAGCCACAAGATTACCTACAGTGCATTCATAAAGTATTCAGACCCCTTCACTTTTTTCACATTTTGTTATGTTGCAGCCTCATACTGAAATCGTTTTAATTCATTTTTTCCCCCATCAATCTCCACTCAATACCCCATAATGACAAAGAGAAAACAGGATTTTAAAAAAGTTTTGCAAATTTATTTAAAAGAAAAAACTGAAATATCACATTGACTGACATAAGTATTCATACCCTTTGCGATGACACTTGTAATTTAGCTCAGCTGCCTCCCATTTCTCTTGTTTATCCTTGAGATGTTTCTACACCTTGATTGGAGTCCACCTGTGGTGAATTCAATTGATTGGACATGATTTGGAAAGGCACACACCTGTCTATATAAGGTCTCACAGCTGACAATGCATATCAGAGCAAAAACCTAGACATGAGGTCGAAGGAACTGCCTGCAGAGCTCAGAGACAGGATTGTGTCGAGGCACAGATCTGGGGAAGCCTACAAAAAAATCTCTGCTGCATTGAAGGTTCCCAAGAGCGCAGTGGCCTCCATAATTCTTAAATGGAACAAGTTTGGAACAACCAGGACTCTTCCTAGAGCTGCATCTCTCTCATTACATAATCTACCAAAATTATTTGGCCCATGGAACTGCGCAACTATATTTGATAATTACATATCTTGCGTATACACTATCCTATTTCGTCTCTACGTAGAGAATTTGGTCAGAACATCACACACAAAGGCTGATTTTCTTTGGGAGATATGTAGGATCTTTAATGTCCAAAATGGAAATGCAGATAAATTCTCATTCCGAGGACAGAATACTTCCATATGCACCCTCTCCCAGCCATTTAAACTGGCTTTGCATGAGCAGCTGAGCTCTCCTGCTGTCTCACATCTTCCATTGAGGTATCCAATCTTATCCCTAACTATTCTCACTTCTGCTTAGCCTCTAAGATCTGATGACATAGGTATTACGAGCTATGACAGTTATATATATATGTGTGTGTGTACGTCATTCGATTTATTGAGTTTGTACGTAGCACGTAAAGGTATGGATTTCATTTCATAGAATTTGCTTTATATGTTTGCTGAATGAGATTGCTATATAATTTCTATTCCTTTGTGTTGTCTTCCAAATGGATCTTACCGTGTAGTGACGGGAAGGTAATTAAATCTAAAATGGACTGTGAAATTGCATTCCTTGTTTTATGCTCTGTGGAGAAAAAAAACAACTTAATAGGCTGATATAATGAGGTATTGATATACAGTCCTTTTCTGTATAGTACGAGCTGATATAATGAAAAAATAACTATTAGGAGTCCGGTGGTACAGCCTCACTCCTTGCTCAGCTTGATGCCGTGGAGATGAAGGCCTTCAAAATCACTGGAATCTCTGGCGATTAAGCAAAGTCTCTGGGCCCGATCACTTTCACATTGCGGACTGGTCAGTAGTTTTGAACAGACTCCTTTCTGGTCTTGCGCCCCCTTCTCTGTGTTTTGTCCCTCCTCACCCAGGTTCCTGCAGGGCACGCACGGTCCACCATTAACCCCCTTCTCGTGAAACTCCTTAAATCCAGGATCACTGCTCACCTAGACTCATCGTTTCCTCTTTTTTTTGTTCCTTGCCTGCAGTGGAGCCAACTTCCACACTATCTTCAATCTCATTCTTCCCTCCAGCTCTTCAAGAGAGCTGTTCACCACCATATTAGATAATTTGGCCTCTGAAGGTCATCGCTCATCCAAAACTATCTTTTCTTCGTCTATTAACTCTCCCCAAACCCACCTCTTTCTGGGTTTCCCATTTTTTGCCGCGTCGCAAGACGCTGGTCATAGAGTGCCCTCTGCTGTTGTTGTTGTTCTTCTTCTTGTTCTTCTTCTTGTTCTTGCAGAGAAGACAAAACCTCAAAGCTCCACCCATTCTGGGAACCATAGCTCCACCCATTGTGGGAGAGGCTTCATATAAACAAATATCCACCATTTTATTAACTCGCATAGCTTTGAGGCCTGTTTTGTAGGCCCGTGGTGTCTTCCTCTCTCACACAGTTTTATTTCAAATCAAATTCGATATATCATTTCATTTTTCACAGTCGCTAACATAGTTTTAGACTCGGTTGAAAAAAAACGGGAAGAAAATCCGATGAAAGTTGCCCTTTATAGAACGAAATGAATTCTCAAAGGCCTGTAACTTCAAGCCCATTGAGATTTATTTTTTTTAAATCACGGCATGGTCAGTCATACACGGCCCGAAATAAGAGACGGGAAAATGCCGAGATATATTAAAAATTCGTCCATTTGATGACAATCGTCACGATGAAATATTCAATTTATACGTCGTCACAATAATGTGAAGAGAGGAGCATAGCTTCGTTCACGTGTCGCCACACACGGGAAATTGCCGAGATATATTTTTTTTAAATCGCGGCATGGTCAGTCATACACCGCCTGAAATAACAGACGGGAAAATGCCGAGATATATTTAAAATTCGTCGCCACACACGGGAAATTGCCGAGATATATTTTCACTTTGCACAAAAATAACATCAAGTAATCGAATCAATAGGAATGTCCTGTGCCTATAACATCGACGTTATAGGCACAGCTGCATCTAGGCATTGTGTAACATCGACGCGGCTTTTGTTTTAATTAAAACTTTTTGTACTTGTTCCTTTCTTGTTTTCCAATCTTGTCCACCCCGTGTTTTCACACATCCCTTATTTGTCCAGGTCTCCCTCTATTTTGATACTCGACCCGGCTGTTGGTGTGCTTGACCCTCTTTCTACTTTTCCTTTTGTTCTGTTCCATCACTTAGTTCGAAAAACAATTTAATTCAAACAAATTAAATAATACAACTACAGTATCCTGTGGTGATCCATGTCGTCTGGTGTGTGAGGATGCTTCAGCGAGGTATGCATTCACCTGATGTCCACAAGGTCGTAGCGAAAGCGGTTCATCAAGGCAAGATGGTTTTGGAGTCGTCTATTCTCCAAGGTGGGCCAATGAAGTTCTTCAAGCATGGCCTTGACATTGCTGGTACGATCGTAAGTACCAGTGGCATACCGAGCACCGCTACACTGGACCATCTCAAGGTTGTTGTTGTTACGTCGAGTGTGAGGATCCCATGCTGTGGCAGCATATTCCACGATTGTTCGGACGTAAGTTGTGAATGTTGTCTTCTTCGTAATTCTACGGATGCATCAGCTGAAGTTTCGACTCCGTAAGGCGTTGACTGAGTTAGTTATCTATACGTGGGTGTTTAAATTCAGCTTTGAATCAATTTGGACACAAAGGTATTTGCCCGAGTTAACCTCTTCAAGCATGTGGCCATGAATGTTATAAGATTGAAGGATGTGCTTCCGCTTGTTCGTGCTGTGGATGACCTTGCATTTAGAGGGGTGAACTCCATCAACCACTTCCTCTCCCACTCCTGTAACCTGTCAAGATCCATCTGGAGACTAGTGCAGTCCTGGGCAGATGCAATATGCTGGTAAAGGATGCAGTCATCTGCGAAGAGACGTGGTGTGGATCTTGAGTGGTGTCTATCTGGTAGATCGTTAATGAAGATCAGGAACATAAGTGGGCCGAGCACACCACCCTGAGGAACTCCAAATGTTACTTGGGCTCCAGAGCTAAGTTGGCCGTCAATCAAGACTTGCTGGGTGCGGTCATGGAGAAGTTTTTTATTATCCACTCCAGGGTGCAGCCGCAAAGTCCATCGAACTGCACCATCAAGAAAAGTCTCCGTGAGACACATTGTCGAAAGCTTTAGCGAAGTCCAGCAAGATGAGATATATTTGTCCCTTCGCTTCTAGTCCTCTGGCAAGGTCATCTATGGTGAGGATCAGTTGCGTGTCGCAATATCTATGTGTCTTTAATAAATTTCTAGACCAAAGGTCAACAACTTTGTCAAATTTCTAAAATCCTCCATTTTCATCTGATTGACTCGAAATTTGAAGAGAATTTAAATATCAGATCACTGAATTCAACCACCAATGATTTTTGAGGGCAAAAGGTCAACATAGGCCAAAGGTCAGGTCAACATAGGCCAATGGTCAACAACCTATTTTAGTGATTTTGCAAGTATCTTGCTATGCAAGACATATTTTTTGTTTATTCCTTCTTATACTTCCACTATTACTCCACCTTTATTACTTGCACAAATCGAAGACTTTACAGGTACAGGGTCCACCAAATGTCATGACTGTATGTGCATTGTAACTTGTGCTGAAGGCAATGGACTTAGTTTATTTTTCGGTTGCAGGTTGATATTGTCGTGTCCCAGCGATTAAGACCGCTGGATGATGGATGGCCGAAACAGTTTTACTCCCGAGGTGGCAGCCCAAAGAATGGCGGTATTTTTGTCACGCACGATATGAAGGAATGTGAAGCGTTTACCTGAACGGAGCACACAGGTTTATTCCAAAACCACAAAACACGCAAACACCACAATAAACTGAACAATAATGATTTAATGAAAATATATCAAAGACGAAATAAAGTTGTGGTTAAAAACTAATTAAAACTCCTACTTTGAGGATCCTCCACTCAGACACAGAAACGGACACAATGGGGAAACTAAAATGAAATAAAATGGCTTTTTTATAGCGCACTTATCTGGACCCAGGTGGGTATCTGCGAGGTTGGCAGCTGGGGACGAGGCTCAGAGTCCGATGTCCCTTTGGCGGGAACCTGGCACAAGATGGCGGCGGCGCCGCGCCCGACGGCACCACGAACATGAGGTGAATAAAGTCAAGAGGTTATCCCCCATGATCCACCGCTCAGGGACGTCCAGCGCGGCCTCCAGCCCACCAAAGAAAAGAGCTGCCATCGACCCTCTTTCTCCACTTGCTCTCCTCAAAATTGCACAAACTCCACGACCCAACCGAACCAGAAATGGCCAGCGGACTTTTTCGTCATGCCAAGATCGAGAGGGACGCGCTCCTCTTCTTCACTCAGGTGAGCCAATTGGGTCGTTCGCCTCCTAGTTTGCCCCACCCACAACCTCTGGCCTAATCATGTCCCCCAGGGGCGTGGCCTGTTTCCTATGGTCCTTTAAAGGCGGGGCTTAGTCCGATCGGCTCTGCTTGGCTTTTGTCGTTTGGGATCGTTTGTTGTGCAGCGGGCGCCATTTTGTGTGGATGCCCATGGTGGTCATTTACTGGATGTGATTTTCACGAAATAAATTGTGAATAATTTTCAAAGTGTGTTCTTTCATTTCCAACTAATATATTCTGTACAACATAGTTCTTATTTCCTACACTGCTGTTTGACATAGGTACGACTTTTGGCGTAGCCTGTATATTCATTGGCCGTGTGTCTGTTATTAGTCCGCATTGGGCATAGTCCAAAACGGAGGGTTAATGATTGGATCTCATCCGTCCGTCGGTCCATCCGTGCATCAGTGAGTGTGTGCGTCCGCAGCCATAGCTCCGAGATGTATGGGTCGACCTTGGTAATACTTTGCACAAAGACAATGTATGATGGCATACATATGCACATCATTTTGTTTTGTAATGCGATCAAACATGGCTGACAGGCGACCATTTTAGTTGTAAAAAAAACCGATGTGGAAAACATCCTCAACTATTTCTCGGAAATGAATTCACGGATGTTGTTCAAACTTGGCACACAGACAATGAATTATGGTTTACATTTTCACATCATTTTCTTTCGAGATCAGATCAAAGATGGCCGCCTGGCGGCCATTTTGTTACTTAAACGTGTCCCCAACTATTTCCGGAATGCATGGACCAATTTAAAGGTCAACATAGGCCAAAAGTCAACAACTTTGTCAATTTTCTAAAATCCTCAATATTCACCCGATTAACCTGAAATGTGGACAGGATTTGCACATCAGCTTACGGAGTTGAACCACCAATTATTTTTGAGGTATAAAGGTCAAAAGGTCAATATTAGCCTGATCTCTAAAATCATCATTTTTCATTCAATTGACTTGAAATTTAAAGAGGATTAACATACCAGGTCACTGAATTCAACCACCAATTATTTTAAGGTCAAATTTGTTTTTGGGATTTCGCAATTATCATGCACGACGTCTTCAGTGTTTATTCTTCTGTCTTTATGTCTTTGTTTTTTTTCCACATTAGTCTCCTTTGTTTGGATAACTCCGCATTTAGTCCAGGCCCTGCTCATAACCCCGTATACAACTCATCCGCAAGAGATTTTGAAACTTGATTTGAGTTATTGGACCATTTACCTTCACAAATCACACAGGTCCTTCTTCGGAACCGGCTGCGAATGGCCGCTAGGGGTGAAAATCCTAGATGGCCGCCAGTAGCCATATTGAAAATATAAATTTTGAACCACTCACCATAGTGCTGCCGTGATTCTGTTTTTGAGGTCATCCAGATTAGCCGCTAATGGTGGCACAAAAACACGGTCTTTGACGTATCCCTACAAGAAAAAGTCGCAGGGTGTAATGTCTGGGGATCTTGGGAGCCAAGAGTGTAGCGCCAAGTCTTGGGGTCCCGTGCGACCTATCCAACGTTGAGGCAGTGTGTCATTTAGAAAACGTCGAACCTGCAGGTGCCAATGTGGCGGTGCTCCGTCTTGCTGAAAAATGAAGTCATCGGAATCTTCATTAAGTTGTGGAAAGAGCCAGTTCTGCAGCATTTCGAGATAGGTTTGCCCCGTAACTGTTTTTCCCTCGAAAAAGAAAGGGCCATAAACCTTTAATTGAGAAACGGCACAAAACACAATCACTTTCGGGGAATCACGCTCATGCTCTACAGTTTCGTGTGGATTCTCTAGTCCCCATATGCGTACATTGTGACGGTTAACTTTACCGCTTAGATGAAACGTTGCTTCATCACTAAAAATCAAACGTGGTAAGAAGCTGTCGTCTTCCATGTTCTGTAACATCGCATCACTAAATTCTACACGCTTTCCTTTGTCACCTGTACGAAGAGCCTGTACCAGTTGCAACCAGTATGGCCTCAGGATTAAACGTCGCCTTAACACACAACAGACAGTCGTATGAGAGATCGCAAGTTCTCGGCTGGCACGACGAGTGGACTTGCGCGGGCTATGCAGAAAACTCTTTTGAATTCTTCTCACGTTTTCCTCTGAAATGCGTGGTCGCCCTGGGCTCTTCCCCTTACATAAACAGCCTGTTTCCTAAAATTGTCGGTACCAACGACGAATGATCTTTGGCATTGGCGGATCAATGCCAAAACGCCGATGAAACGCACACTGCACCGCAATTACGGATTCAGTCTTGCTGAAATGCAGAAGGCAAAACGCCTTGTGTTGCGGGGTCGCCATCTTGCGAACGACTGAGGCTAGAGGCTGTTGGTGCACTGGAAGAGGCATCTAGCGGTGGTCCTTTGAAACTCTATGCCCCGCCCTTTCAAGTGGTAAGAGTTTCATTTATGGGCGGTTCGTGGTTGCAGAGATATAGCGATTTCAAATCGGGTCCATATTTTTGAAACACCCTGTATATTGTCCTAGTATTGTGTGTAGTGGTGTTTTCCTTCGGCCATGGTGAATATGGTTATATGCCATCTGGAAATGACAGTTAAGTTGTGAATGCCGATTTTTCACAGTCCACCTATCCTCTTCATCAGACAATTGCCATCACCATCATCACCATCATCACAGTCTGCATCTTCTTCCTCAGCTGGCATTTGCATCATTTCTATTTTGGCCATCAGAGATTTGGGAATGCCATGCAATGCTGAATAGAATGTCAGCCATTCATCAGGCATTGGATTGTTTTCCCAAGAATGCTTGAGCTCCTCGGCATCACGAACTTGTTGTCCAGGCCATAATCGACCTGTTTATCAGCTTAGTTCAATGTTTCACCAACGTGTTTAACAACATCAAGATTTTTAATCTCAACAGCTAAATCCGCGGCTGTGATTTTGGAAGAGAAAACTAATTCAGATTCATTTCGCCTAGGATTTGGAGAAAATTGACTACGATCACCACAATGATCATCAAGTAACTTTTTTACATCTCGGTTGTAAATTATAAAATGTACAGTGTCATCTAAATGATACATACAACTCGTAATGTCTTTGACAGTAAAACCATACCCTTTTTGCAGAAGAGGCTCAATGTGCTTTAAGGCCTGCAAAAATAAAGTCTGCTTAACTGCAGAAGTTGACTTGCATTTTTCAATAGGAATATTGCTGGAGGATTGTACATCTTGCTCATACGTATGCAGGTAACGTCTGATACAAATGGCATGACAATACACATCTGATGCAAATACATCCTCAACACTGTTCAGCTCAGCAACTCTACAAAACACCTCATCTTTCAAATGTTTAGTTGAAATCAAGAAATTTTCTGCTGCAACTCGCTCACTAATTCTGAATTTGTCTCTCAGGGATACACAGTTTACCTGTACCCTATCACTGCCACACACAATGCATTTCAGCTGCTTTGGGTCTTTCTCAGAACTTGCTGCTTCCCTCGGTGTGATGGAGCTGCGACGCAGCATGGGCCTTATAGATTCCGTTTTTGTCACTTCCATTTCATCCTGACCTACAGCTTTACCCTGTTCCATTGCATTCAATTTCTGCCTATGAGTATACCACTCGAAGCACTTGTTAGTGTTGTGATATACATATGGTGTGCCTTCCTCTTCTGCTCCTTTCAATCTTTTGCTGACTACATCTTTCCTGATTGACGCAGCACGTTTCATGCTGTCTTGACCAGCTTCTTTCGGTTGTGTTAAATGTTAATTTAGTAGTTTTATCACCAGAGTGCTGGCAGATGATGCAATTCATGGGATCAAACTCTTTTGAGATACCAGTCGTCAGTAGCACTCCAACAGGTGCACACAAAGGAGTAGACTTCTGGCTGCTGCTCTCCGCCATTCTCACTGACACAATATAGGATACACTGGAACAAAGACATGAGGGCTTTTATTACACACTGTAAAAAGTACTAAAAAATGCGAGTTCAGTACAATAACAGCTAATAATTGACTTTGTGTTATGGATACCAAATTATCCATGCTGTATGTACAGGGTGTCCCCAGATCATCATAGACAGAAAAAAATGGGGCCCTCTTTTTCACAAGTTGATACAGATTTGAAAAGTATGGTTCATCAGCATAACAACACTTGTGATAACACTGGTTCTGTTTTTTTCTAAGAGACCCTGTATATAGAAAAGAATCAATTTTTGTGAAAAATAATATATACCTACCACTCGGAGTGGATGACGAGGGGCGATCAGTGAGCACAATGTCGACAGAATCAGACACGTCTACGCGGATACACATATGCACTACACACCTGCGGAGTATAAAACAACCTTAGTCAGTGGCAAGTTGGTAATGAGTAATAAAATTGCAATGGTCTTAACTTCCAGAGCATGACCTTGACCTTCCATCAAAGCAATCATACAGGCAAAGTATAATTTACATCATAAACTTTTAAATAGTGAGTTATACTTGATAGTCTGCTTCTCGATGTCTGTGAAACTGCGATTTTGGCCGTTTTTTGTGATTTCTGACCTTGACCTTGACCTTAGCATGTGACCTTGGCCTTCAATCATGAAAATGATGTCACAAATTGATTCCCCACACCCAAAAACCCATAAAACAAGGTATTGCACATACTTCTATGGTGAGTGGTTCAAAATTTATATTTTCAATATGGCTGCTGGCGACCATCTAGGATTTTCACCGCTAGCGGCCATTCGCAGCCAGTTCTGAAGAAGCACCTGTGTGATTTTTAAAGGTAAATGGTCCAATAACTCAAATCAAGTTTCAAAATCTCTTGCGAATGAGTTGTATATGGGGTTATGAGCAGGGCCAGGACTAATTACTTGTACCTGTAATTATTCTCATTTATTGCATTGATGTATATTCTACATTTTTGTTTTACTCACCCTTCCATGAGCCTGGATTTTTGCATTAAAAACCACATGGTTTTGTTTTAGTTGCTCAAAGTTTGAGTTTCATTCTATTTCCAGTCTTTTATTTCACTAAATGTTGTTACTTTTCCTCATAAGCATTACCTGCACCTTTATCAGGCTGCATATTCTACATACCCATTACCTTATCATAATGACTTTTATTCCATAATGATAACCTATTAAATGTTTAAAAATTCCATTTTTCATTCTTATTAGAGACAGCAACAAATTTTGGTCCCAATTCTATTTTAAGTTGAATTTTAATTAAATAATAACAATACAAACAATTCAGAAAATAATTTGGCCCTTCCTACTTAAGAGGTGCTCCACAATTATAAAATTGTGAAACTATGTTCCAAAAAGCCTGATGCATCAAATATGATGGAATGCATCAAATACTCCAATGTAAACAATAATAATATCGATAACTAGTATAAAGCCCGTCAAAATGACGGGTTGGGACAGTTTATTTGACAGTGCAGCCGCGTGAGCGTGCCAAAGTCTGAAGCCTGGGCCTAGTGTCAGGTGTGCTTATATCTTCTTTATTTATTAGATATCCTACGGACGTAAATAAACACTTGGTTTACTCTGCGCACTTTGCGCATCACATTCAGCGAAAGTCACCTCCTTGTGCCTTGTATTTATTGTGATTTTTTTTTTTAAACGCTTTCATATACCGACCTTGAGGCTCGGTTTGCAAGCCACCATCTACAATTCCAATGTAAGAGACATAATTACTCTTCTTTTGGGTCTTCAGAGTCCTCGGGGTCTTTTGGGTCCTCTGGTTCATTTGGGACTTTTGGGTGTTCAAACTCTTTTGCATCCTTGGGATCTTCTGGTTCATTTGGGTCTTTTGGGTCTTTTAGGTCATTTGAGTCCTTTGGGTCCTCTGTCTCTTTGAGGTCCTCGGGTCTTTTCAGTCATCTGGGTATTTTGGGTCTTTAGGGTAATTTGGATCTTTGGGTTCCACTGGGTCCTCAGGGTATTTAAGGGTGTTTTTGGTGTTTTGGATTGTTTGGTTCTGTGGGGTCGTTAAGTGTCTTCGGGGTACTTTATGTTTTCATGGACTTTTGGGTTTTCAGGTCTTTGGGGTCTTTTTGGTTTTTGGGTCTTTTGGGTATTTGGGGTCTTTTCGTTCTTCTGGGTCTTTAAGGGTCTTTGAGATATTTTGGGTCCTTGAGGTATTTAAGGGTCTTCTGGGTCTTTTGGATCTTCAGGGTATTTTTAGTCTTCAGGGTCTTTTGGGTCTTCTGGGTATTTAAGGGTCTTTGGGGTCTTTGGATATTCAGGGTCTTTTGGGTCTTTGGGGTATTTTGGTTCTTCAGGGTATTTTGGGTCTTGGTGGTCTTTTGGGTATTTAAGGGTCTTGGGGTATTTTCAGTGTTTTGGGTCTTTGGGGTCTTTATGGGTTTTTTAAGGGTATTGGGGTATTTTCAGTGTTTTGAGTCTTCAGTGTCTTTATGAGTCTTTGGGGAATTTGGGGTCTTCAGGGCCTTTTGGGTTTTTGTTGTCTTTTGGGTCTTGAAGGGACTTGCGATCTTTTGGTTATTTTGGGGTCTTTTGGGTCTTCTGGATATTTAAAAGTCTTTTGGGTCTTTTGGATCTTTGTGGTATTTTGGGTATTTTGGGTCTTCTGGATATTTAAGGGTCTTTGGGGTATTTTGCGTCTTTGTGGTATTTTGGGTCTTTAAGGGTATTTGGTGTATTTTTGGGTTGGGTTCCACTGGGTCCTCAGGGTATTTAAGGGTGTTTTTGGTGTTTTGGATCGTTTGGTTCTGTGGGGTCGTTAAGTGTCTTCGGGGTACTTTGTGTTTTCATGGACTTTTGGGTTTTTGGGTCTTTTGGGTCTTTGGGGTCTTTTTGGTTTTTGGGTATTTTGGGTATTTGTGGTCTTTTCGTTCTTCTGGGTCTTTAATGGTCTTTGAGATATTTTGGGTCCTTGAGGTATTTAAGGGTCTTCTGGGTCTTTTGGATCTTCAGGGTCTTTTGGGTCTTTGGGGTATTTTGGGTCTTCAGGGTATTTTGGGTCTTGATGGTCTTTTGGGTATTTAAGGGTCTTGGGGTATTTTCAGTGTTTTGGGTCTTCGGGGTCTTTATGGGTTTTTTAGGGTATTGGGGTCTTTTCAGTGTTTTGAGTCTTCAGTGTCTTTATGAGTCTTTCATGGAATTTTGGGTCTTCAGGGCCTTTTGGGTATTTGGGGTCTTTTGGGTGTTTGGGGTCAATTGGGTTTTCAATAACTTTTCTGTCTGTTGGGCCTTTGGGGACTTCTGGGTCCTCATGGTATTTTGTGGCTTTAACAGTCCACAGGGTATTTTGGGTCTTCAGGTATTTTGGGTGTTTAGGGTCTATTTGGTCTTCGGGGTCTTCTGGGTACTTGAAGTCTTAGGGTCTTTTGGATATTTGGGTCTTACCAAAATGTCGGGTATTTGGGGTCCATTGGGTCTTTTCAGTCTTTTGGGTCTTTGGGGTATTTTGGGACTTCAGCGTATTTTGGGTCTTTGCGGTATTTTGGGTGTTTGGGGTCCATTGGGTCTTTTTGGTTTTTTGGGTATTCAGGGTATTTTGGATCTTCAGAGTCCTTTGGGATCTTCTGAGTCATTGGGGTCTTTGGGGGACTCTTTGTCATTTCGGTCCTTGGGGTTGTTTGGGTCTTTTGGATCCTCGAGGTCTATTGGGTCTTCAGGGTATTTTGGGTATTTGGGGTCCATTGGGTCTTCATGGTCTTTTCAGTCTTTTGGCTCTTTGGGGTCCTTTGGGTCTTTGGGGTATTTTGGGTCTTTGGGGTATTTTGGGTCTTCAAAGTCCTTGGGGGTCTTCTAGGTCTTCATTATATTTTGTGTTTTTAACAGTCTACAGGGTATTTTGAGTCTTGGGGTATTTTGAGTGTTTGGAGTTTATTGTGTCTTCGGGGTGTTTTTGGTGTTTTAGGTCTTTTGGGTCTTAGGGTATTTTGGGTATTTGGGTCTTTCCAAAATTTTGGGTCTTTGGGGTGCATTGGGTCTTCAGGGTCTTTTCAGTCTTTTGGGTATTTTGGGTCTTCAGCGTATTTTTTTGTCTTTGGGGTATTTTGGGTGTTTGGGGTTTATTGGGTCTTTTTGATCTTTTGGGTCTTCGGGGTATTTTGGATCTTCAGATTCCTTGGGGGTCTTCTGAGTCCTCGGGGTATTTTGGGTCATTTTTGTCATATGGGTCTGTGGGGTTGTTTGGGTATTTGGGGTCTATTGGGTCTTCAGGGTCTTTTCAGTCTTTTGGGTCTTTGGGGTCCTTTGGGTCTTTGGGGTCTTTTGTGTATTTGGGGTATTTTGGGTCTTCAGGGTATTTTGGGTCTTCAGAGTCCTTGGGGTCTTCTAGGTCTTCATTATATTTTGTGTTTTTAACAGTCTACAGGGTATTTTAGGTCTTGGGGTATTTTGAGTGTTTGGGGTTTATTGTGTCTTCGGGGTGTTTTTGGTCCTTGAGATCTTTTGGGTCTTAGGGTATTTTGGGTCTTTCCAAAATTTTGGGTCTTTGGGGTCTATTGGGTCTTCAGGGTATTTTCAATCTTTTGGGTCTTTGGGGTCCTTTGGGTATTTGGGGTATTTTGGGTCTTCAGGGTATTTTGGGTCTTCAGAGTCCTTGTGGGCTTCTAGGTCTTCATTATATTTTGTGTTTTTAACAGTCTACAGGGTATTTTAGGTCTTGGGGTATTTTGAGTGTTTGCGGTTTATTGTGGCTTCGGGGTGTTTTTGGTCCTTGAGGTATTTGGGGTCTTGGGGTATTTTGGGTCTTTGGGTCTTTCCAAAATTTTGGGTCTCAATCTAACCAAGGGTTATCTGGGTCCTTGGGGGTATTCTAGGTCTTCATTATCTTTTGTGTCTTTAACAGTCTACAGGGTATTTTGGGTCTTTGGGTATTTTGAGTGTTGGGGTCCATTGGGTCCTTGGGGTCTTTTGGGCCCACAGAGTCTTTTACGTTTTTTAACGGTGGACACACAATCGTGCTCAAATATTTCCCCTTAAATTCCCCCACTCAAATCCTTCCTAAAGCACTACTCAAAGCCTTTAAAGCCTTTAAAACCTAGCCTTATGAAGGGACACACACACACACACACACACACACACACACACACACACACACACACACACACACACACACACACACACACACACACACACACACACACACACACACACACACACAAGCACACACACACATTGTGTTTTATATGGTAGATTAATGCAAAAAGTTTTTTTAAAATATCAGTGACCCTTCACCTGGAGCCTAACAAATCAAAGTAAAATCATAATGGTGGCAAATATGACAACAAAATTGAAGTACTCTATAAGCAGAGGATGATTAGGCCTACGAGGAAAGCATTAGTCATAATATAAATGGTGATGATGATGAGTCATGCTTCTTAAGCACTGTATCTATGTGTGTTCTAACCATGCTTCCTGTGATCTGCTTTGTTTAACACTTTGGCACAGCAGGCGGGCAGCACATGGCTTTTTTCCAGTGATAATCCAGTTCAAGCTTCGGCATCGAGGGACCAAAAACATTGCTCCAAATTGCTGAACCGCACAGGGAGGCACTTAACACTCAGAGCTGGTTCGCCAATAATAACGTCGTTTTAATTGCGGCTGGAGAGTAGTAATTGAGAATGACGCATCTCTCATCTGGCGACCACATGCACCGCGATTGTTTCTCCATGTTCACCCGTCGTTCCGAGTACATACCAGCGTCCGAACTCGATATTTTGACTCACCTCGGTTATAGCCATTCGCACCCAAGTCCCAGGATCATTTGGATGTGGCCGGCTCGTATTTGACTCCGAAGGAGAACTGCCCTTATTACCGACCGCAAGCCACGGTGCTGGAACCCCTAATCACAGGCAATGGGAATTCATTAACTCTGTTGTGTTCCAATTACTATCTCAATCTAACATTGATCGTCCGTGAACTCCGCACGGGGCCAGAATACCATTAGCGGTTATTTTTCAAGGTTGTTAAAAATACCCCCACACATAAACGTCATTGTGGAATGCATTTATGCAAACGCCCAGACGAAGCACCTTCTTTGCTGACTTCTAAACATTTAATGAGCAGTGTGTTTTAAAGTTGAGCTGGTCTAATCAAATCTACAGCATGCACAAGCTAATGCAAAGGTTTGTCGTACATTCATCGATGACATAACTATTCCCAATTACTTTGTTCAATTACCTATTCAATTGCCAACTCCCCAAATTGGCACACCGCCATTCCAATAATTACCTTGCTGCTACAATTCCATATCACCAAATACGTGTGTTATATAATAAGCACAATTAATGGGATCATTAACGACGAGACGATCACTCTCGATTGTGTCACCAAACAATTACTTGACATTTTGCTGTAATTACACCGAATTATCTTTACCAAAAAACAACCCTGTTTCTGTAGCGTATGGGATCTGCGCAAAGCTCCTTTTCAGGCAAAAGCGAAATACGTTATGCTTTTGAATATTCCTGTGGCCTGTATCACTCGTGCAGACAACAGCTGCCTCTGCTGCAAAAGGGAGATAAGTAGTCGTTTACACGGGCGATGTTCACACCGCTTGTAATGACCACACTCACCATTCACACACCAGCGCAAAGCTTAGCTGACAAATAGCTTTCAGGAAACCTTTATAGCAGAATGGCCAGAAAAGAGCTTGGAATTTCCTATAATGTATTTTCATTTTCGAGCATAACCCTATGGAGAAGGTTTTCAACGTTAAGGAAATTGCTTTTACATTACAAGTGATGACCAAAGTAGACCTAGGTATGTTGTAGACCATGTGGCACCATTATTCAGCCGCAGTAATAATGCAATACGAAGTGGTGACTTGGGAATTGATTGTAAACCATGGGAATTATCCAACAAATTGGTTGAATGAGAAGATAACACCATGGCAGACTTTGCGCGATGGCACGATGCAACGGTGCGTCCCGGAAAGCTTGCGACGACGTGCCAACTTCGATCGAGCAGTATTTCAAGCGAATTTGTTACGCGTCAATTTGTTCACAACGATGATTTCGTGATTAAAACTCTGTTCCTTGTTGGCTGTAGTGCCCCCCCAATTAAACACGGTCTCAACTCAGCATGGTGACAGGTGGGCACGGAATGCGTTTTTGTAAAACAAACAGCTACTAATTAGAGACTATGTCACTGATGCAGCAGCCAATTAGTCCTGAAAGATTGCCTGAGTAACATGTAATAAATTAAACACAAATCTATCTAATTAGGCTCACAAGGAATTATTCACTTACAAAGTTGCCTCTGGGACAACGGTGGTTAGTTCCACCTAGACAGAGGCCATCCAAAAACCACTGCGGTAGAAATATATATATATCTGCAGCTGTCGCAGTTTGTCTCGATCAAGAGAGTATGCAGTATCTATTAGCTCACTAGTGTCTGCTGCAGAGCTTCCATTGGAGTCATGATGACACATGGGATAAAGGGAGGTTCAGCCCAGGATGAAATTTTGGCTTCTCTTTTAAAAGGATTTGAAATATCTATTATTGATGCGCGTATAAGCCAAGAAGATTACCTTACGATCCGTCCTTCTCAAAAGGGCCCAACAGAGAGCATCTCAAGATGGGTTGCAGTGAATGATCAAGGGATGAAAAATATGGCCGAACCGATAAAAAGGAAGTGTGAAGCGAAAGTTGCGAAGCTCTCGCTACTGTCTCCTAATTTAACTCCATTATCTTGGGAATAAAAAATTTTTTTTAATTGAATTAGACAGATTACATAGGGAATATGGGGGGCAGAAGACATAGGGAAAGTAAATGTATTTTGTGTTGTTTATCATGAAAAGTGTTAGAAGAAATGGGCTCGTACTGGCAATTGTAAAGCAGGCCCAAAAGTTGCCACGCTTTGTACTTACAAGAAAGTAATGGATTCATCGTGCTTTCTTATTCATGACTTTCCACGTCGTTACCCTAACAATCTGAAACACTGCAGGTAAAATAACTTCCCCCATTCAATTTATTTTGTGCCGCGGCCCGCTCGGCCAACCCGACACGTTCTGCATCGAGGAATAAATGGGTTGCCCCCTGCCCAATCCACCCCCATTTCCTCGATGCAAGTTGAAATTCCGATTTGTTAGAAATGAGAAGAGTTGCCTTAGGAAGGAAAAGTAATTTCATATCCAGCACAATTCATCACTGCGCGTGTCACCGCGCGTATCGAACCACAAAGGGCTGACCTGATAGAGAGGATATGGAAGATTGTTTTCCTTTTCATCGCTGGCCGCCATTTCGAACGCCTTTCACATGGCCTGGCCTCTTACAGTCGTGCAATCTATAATTTCACCAGGGGTTGACTCCCTACTCCTCTCCATTTGAGTTTATGTTATTTTCCTTTTACTGTCCGTGCAATGTCCTAGCTTTCTGGTCTTTCATTTTTGCAAAGTCATTTTGTGTGAACATGCAGAGTGCCATTGTCTCTGGCTGGGCCTGACTTTAATAATATGACAAATGTGATGGATACCGGTGAGGCAGACCATTCATCAGATAAAACATGCCTTTAATAATGCATGGATCTAGGATCCTATTTCAAAGTATTTTCACAAAGAAACAGGTATCCCTGCTGACAAATGGCTCATCAATCATTACGGAAATATTTTTGCTCGTGCTATTTATTAAAACGTTTGTCTGGGCCTCACTGTCCAAACACATAAGCTCTTTGGTGCCCCGTGACCTATGGCCATCGCCATCCATTAAAGTAATGTCTCTTACGCGTCTCAAGCCAATTAACCGGAGATGTATCATTTCTGAATATATATTTTTTCATGTCACACATGACTACTGGTGATTTAACACTCCTGCATGCATCGATCGATAAACATTTTCGCCAAATTGCTAGGTAACAATATTACCTATGACGTCACAATCCGTTATCAGAAATGACTTATTTTTTCTTTTTTCTCTTTTTTTTTAAGCGACCACCTGCTCCTTTGCCAATTTTTTTCGCCAAATTGCTAGGTAACAATATTACCTATGACGTCACAATCCGTTATCAGAAACTTTTTTTTTTCCTTTTTTTTTTAAACGACCACCTGCTCCTTTGCCAATTTTCTTCGCCAAATTGCTAGGTAACAATATTACCTATGACGCCACAATCCGTTATCAGAAATGACTTCTTTTTTCTTTTTTTCTTTTTTTTCTTTTTTTTTAAACGACCACCTGCTCCTTTGCCAATTTTTTTCGCCAAATTGCTATGTAACAATATTACCTATGACGTCACAATCCGTTATCAGAAACTTCTTTTTTTTTCCTTTTTTTTTTAAACGACCACCTGCTCCTTTGCCAATTTTCTTCGCCAAATTGCTAGGTAACAATATTACCTATGACGCCACAATCCGTTATCAGAAATGACTTCTTTTTTCTTTTTTTCTTTTTTTTCTTTTTTTTTAAACGACCACCTGCTCCTTTGCCAATTTTTTTCGCCAAATTGCTAGGTAACAATATTACCTATGACGTCACAATCCGTTATCAGAAACTTCTTTTTTTTTCCTTTTTTTTTTAAACGACCACCTTCTCCTTTGCCAATTTTCTTCACCAAATTGCTAGGTAACAATATTACCTATGACGCCACAATCCGTTATCAGAAACGACTTTTTTTTTTTTTTAACTACCACCTGCTCCTTTGCCAATTTTTGTTACTTCTGCAGGTTTATCAGAAACAGCAAACATCTTGTATTTGTTTGTTTGTTTAATTTATTCGTACCTTCCCAATCTGGATGTTAATGACTCATGTCGTGAATAAATATTCAGATGTGATATTTTCAAGGCAAGGCGGTTTGAAACGTGCGTTAGAGATTATTCGAAGGATATTCTTATCAAAATCAGCAAGTTGGCAGCTGGACATGGGTCATGCACAAACACAGGATAATCTAACCAGCAAAGTGTATCTTCAGTCTATTACGTAAATCATGTAACGCTAAACAATATATAAAAAAGAAGAGGCGTGCAGATTCTTCTATTATTATTTTTTGCGACATTTCATTTCTTTTGTCAATGAAGATCTTTCATGATTTATGATTCCTTTCTGCTGAGACTCTCGGTTTGATTCATTCTTCCAACAAAGGGTTTACCCACTCACATGCTCTAACCACATGAAGGCTAATCAATATATTTGCTTTTGCTGGCTTTTTTCTTTCTGTACATTTGGTCTCACCAGGATTATTATTATTATTATTATTTTAAAGAAGGTCGATCACAAAAATTATGACAAATGTTATAATTATGCCTGCGAAATTAATGGAACAACGAGACTGGCTTGGTGTTCCATAGCTGAAGCATCAGACATTATGAAAGTCTGGCGGATACATTATTACCCTCACCAGAGGAGAAGGTATTGCATTTGGATCCGTTTGTTACTTGCGAAATTGAAGATTTTTCAAGTAGGTTGGTTGGAATTGTGCATTATTGTCTGTCTGTCTGTCTGTTTGTCTGTCAATCGCCTACGGGTCACAATTCTAAACCGATCGTCATGAAACTTCACCAAATTGTAGAGGTAGTCCCAACTGAGAAGCCTATTGATTTTGAGGTCGAAGGTCAAAGCTCATATTGAGGTCAGATTTCTAAAATCGTCATTATTCATCCGATTGACTTGAAAATTAAACAGCAATTGCATAGTCCATCACTGAATTGGGAAACCAACTCTATTTTTGACGTCAAAAGGTCAAAGGTCAACTCAAGGTCAAACTTCTAAAATCATCAATTTTCATCTGAAAAAATCATCAATTTTCATCTTTTTAACTTTAAAATTAAGCAGCAATTGCATGGTGCATCACTGAATTTGGAAAGCAAATATTTTTGAGGTAAGAAGGTTAAAGGTCAACTTAAAGTCAACTTTCTAAAATCATAAATTTTCATCTTTTTAACTTGAAAATTAAACAGCAATTGCATAGTGCATCACTGAATTTGGAAAGCAACTATTTTGGAAGTAAAAAGGTGAATGGTCAACTCAAGGTCACATTTCTAAAATCATCAATTTTCATCTTTTAAACTTGAAAATTAAACAGCAATTGCATAGTGCATCACTGAATTTGGAAAGCAAATATTTTTGAGGTAAGTAGGTTAAAGGTCAAAGGTCAAAGGTCAACTTAAGGTCAAATCTCTAAAATCAATTTTACATCTTTTAAACTTTAAAATTAAACAGCAATTGCATAGTGCAGAACCGAATTTGGAAAGCAACTATTTTTGAAGTCAAAAGGTTAAAGGTCAACTCAAGGTCAAATTTCTAAAATCATCAATTTTGATATTTTTAACTTGAAAATTAAACAGCAATTGCATGGTGCATCACTGAATTTGGAAAGCAACTATTTTTGAGGTCAAAAGATCAACTCAAGCTCAAACTTCTAAAATCACCAATTTTCATCTCTCTCCATATTATAAAAGAAAGTTTTTGTTTGTTTGTCTGCACAAGCTAATCTCCCTGAACAGTGAAAGATAGGAGGAAACCTCCAACACAAAAAATGTCGGGACGGGCCCCGCGAAGGTTTTAGGCTAGGTGGCGAGGCCCTTCGAGGCCGTATCGGCCGACCTGGGCCCATTTCACAATTAAAAGCTGAGCTGAATTATAGTAGTCAAATATTCTACAGCCGCGAGTAAAACCTGAATTGTAGAAGTAAATTCATTCAAAAAGAACTAATAATGTCGGGACGGGCCCGGGGAAGGTTATAAGCTAGGTGGCGAGGCCGGTCGAGGCCGCTTCGGCCGGGCCGGGCCCATTTCACAATTAACAGCTGAGCTAAATTATAGCAGTCAATCTTCTACGGCCGCGCGTAAAAGCTGAATTTTAGTAGTAAATTCATTCAAAAAGAACCAAAAATGTCGGGACGGGCCCCGGGAAGGTTATAGCCTAGGTGGCGAGGCCGGTCGAGGCCCACCTCGGCCGGGTTGGGCCCATTTCGCAATTAAAAGCTGAGCTGAATTATAGTAGTCAATCATCTACGGCCGCGAGTAAAAGTTGAATTATAGTAGTAAATTCATTCAAAAAGAACTAAAAATGTTGGGACGGGCCCCCGGAAGGTTATAGGCTAGGTGGCGAGGCCGGTCGAGGCCGCTTCGACCAAGCTGGGCCCATTTCACAATTAAAAGCTGAGCTGAATTATACAAGTCAATTTTCTACGGCTGCGAGTAAAAGCTGAATTATAGTCGTACGTTCATTCAAAAGTAACCAAAAATGTTGGGACGGGCCCCCGGAAGGTTATAGGCTAGGTGGCGAGGCCGGTCGAGGTTGCATCGGCCGAGCTGGGCCCATTTCGCAATTAAAAGGTGAGCTGAATTATAGTAGTCAATCGTCTACGGCCACGAGTAAAAGCTGAATTATCGTAGTAAGTTCATTCAAAAATAACTAAAAATATTGGGATGGTCCCCGGGAAGGTTATAGGCTAGGTGGCGAGGCCGGTCAAGGTCGCTTCGGCCGAGCTGAGCCCATTTCACAATTAAAAGCTGAGCTGAATTATAGTATTCAATCTTCTACGGCCACGAGTAAAAGCTGAATTATAGTAGTAAATTCATTCAAAAAGAACCAAAAATTTCGGGACAGGCCCTGGGAAGGTTATAGGCTAGGTGGCGAGGCCGGTCGAGGCTGCATCGGCCGGGCTGGGCCCATTTCGCAATTAAAAGCTGAGCTGAATTATAGTAGTCAATCTTCTACGGCTGCGAGTAAAAGCTGAATTATAGTAGCAAATTCATTCAAAAATAACCTGGGCAACGCCGGGTGCTTTCAGCTGGTCTGAAATATAATCAATTTTCATCCAATTGCCCTGAGCATTGATTAAGATTGTTAATTTGAATCTTAATGAAATGGTAACGTTGATGTATCGATGGCAACTTTTCGGGGTGGGAGGAGGGTGTATTTTGCAAGTATCTTGCTCTGCATGACGTCCTTCCTGTTTGTCAGTTTGTCTGTCTGTCCATCTGTTTGTTTGCTTTTCTCTGCAACCGTTGGTCCGATTGACACGAAATTTTCACCAAAGGATCACCAACTATTGTAAAATTTCGTAATGAAAATTATGATGTCATAGGTCTTGTAATAGGGCACAATCTTGGAAAAACCGAAAAACTTTGCACCTCAATCTCCAAAACCACTCATGGAAAAAATTGAAACACGGCTCACTGTCATGTACTCCCTATGGGGAACAACAAATTTTTATGCTATTTTAGTTATCAGTGCCTTCATTATGACCTCTTTATTAGACACGTAGAATGCTTGATCCGATCATTTTGAAAATTATTGAGCGTGATCTACACAAAAAATGTATGGGAAAATTAAATTGATGACGTCATCATTGAATTGATGTATTAAATTGAATTGATCACGTCGTTCCGCAGCAGTGTTGGATTAAACATAAATCTACATCGTCAGTAAACCACACAAACACAGCAGCTAATAAACACCACACAAAATACACCACATAAACACGTCCTGGTGAGGGTCTGCAGTCTCTGATTGCTCTTTCTTGTTTATACTCGTATGTAGTGTTTATGTGAGTAGGTGCAGAAATGCCTCGTTCAATATGTGAAAATGGAAGTGTAGTGATTGCAATTAACAATCTAGTGGCTAGGAAAGGCCAATGGTGATTCTGCCTTTAAGGAGGAAGTACTGCAAGCTGCAACACATCTTGGAAAATTATCAAGCGCTTGACTGCAGTTATTCGTCCATAGACTGTGCTACCAAGTACACGACATGACCAAAAGTATGTGGACACCCGAACATCGAACATCTCATTCCAAAATCATGGGCATTAATATGGAGTTGGTCCCACCCCCCCGCCCCCCTTTTGCTGCTATAACAGCCTCCACTTTTCTGGGAAGGCTTTCCACTGGATGTTGGAACATTGCTGCGGGGATTTGCTTCCATTCAGCCACAAGAGCATTAGTGAGGTCAGGCACTGATGTTGGGCGATTAGGCCTGGCTCGCAGTTGACATTCCAATTCATCACAAGGTAGTCGATGGGGTTGAGGTCAGGGCTCTGTGCAGGCCAATCAAGTTCTTCCACACCGATCTCGACAAACCATTTCTGTATGGACATCGCTTTGTGCACGGGGGCATTGTCATGCTGAAACAGGAAAGGGCCTTCCCCAAACTGTTGCCACAAAGTTGGAAGCACACAATCGTCTAGAACTCCAGAATGTCATTGTATGCTGTAGCATTAAGTTTTCCCTTCACTGGAACGAAGGGGCCTAGCCCGAACCATGAAAAACAGCCCCAGACCATTAATCTTCCTCCACCAAACTTTACAGTTGGCACTATGCATTCGGGCAGGTAGTGTTCTCCTGGCATCCGCCAAACCCAGATTAGTCCACCGGACTGCCAGATGGTGAAATGTGATTCATCACTCAAGAGAACGTGTTTCCACTGCTCCAGAGTCCAATGGTGGCGAGCTTTACACCACTCCAGTCGATGCCTGGCACTGCGCATGGTGATCTTAGGCTTGTGTGCGGCTGCTCAGCCATGGAAACCCATTTCATGAAGCTCCCGATGAACAGTTGTTGTGCTGCCTTGCTTCCAGAGGTAGTTTGGAATCGGTAGTGAGTGTTGCAACCAAGGACAGGCGATTTTTACGCGTTACACGCTTCAGCACTCGGCGGTCCCGTTCTATGAACTTGTGTGACCTACCACTTTGCGGCGGAGCTGTTGTTGCTCCTAGACGTTTCCACTTCACAATAACAGCACTTACAGTTGACTGGGGCACCTCTAGCAGGGCAGAAATTTGACGAACTGACATGTTGGAAAGGTGGCATGCTATGATGGTGCCACGTTGAAAGTCACTGAGCTCTTCAGCATGGCCCATTCTACTGCCAATGTTTGTCTATGGAGATTGCATGGCTGTGTGCTTGATAAAATATACCTGCCAGCAATGGCTGTGGCTGAAACAGCCGAATGCACTAATTAGAAGGGGTGTCCGCATACTTTTGGTCATGCAGTGTAGCTCTAGCCTTAATATGGTATTGACAACTATATTTGTGATGCTCAAAAATTACCTGGTGGGAATTGTGGCAGGAAGAGGTAGATTTTGCCATCACTACAGGCCAGGAAATGCAGCTCTGAAACGCCATCTTTCCTTGACGAAAGCATCATCGTGTACAGATATTTCAGGAGATGAACAAACTGTCTTGCATGCATGACAAGAGCCACAGGATGGGATTCGCAGCATGAGCCATGTCCTTTATTACCAGGATGAAGAGCAAAAGTATTTTTTCTCACTTGCTTGCACACGACATTCGCGTGCCTTCTGATGAACAGCAAGTCATGCATCACAGTTCATTACTATCTAGCAGCCATCTGTTTATAATGCAAGCATGGGGAAAAGCGGGGGTAAAACGAGAAGGTAAGATGAAGGGAAGAGAAAGATGGCAAAATGAACAATTGAAGTCTGTAGATCAGGGTAAACAGGTAGTGAGGTAAGAAAGAGATGGAAGGAATGGTAAAGGCAGGTCTTGGGGTATATGGTGGAGGAATGGGTGGAAATCGGTCACAAATTGGGCCATATTTCCGTTATGTAAGAAGAAATAGATGGTTCTTTAACCATTTGTAAATAATATAACATGGCCTCATGCTCATATATATTTAGCCCACCCAATGCACAGCAGGAGACAGATTGTCTGTCTGTCTGTTTGTGTGTCTGAGTGTGTGTGTGTGTGTGTGTGTGTGTGTGTGTGTGTGTGTGTGTGTGTGTGTGTGTGTGTGTATGTGTCCGGGCCGTCACCTTTTTGACATTTGAACAAATTTGCACCGAAGTCATTTTTTGTCATCAACTTTTCACCAAAGCTTTATTATGACAATACGGAGAAGAAAAATGTAGGATTTTGGCAAAAGGTCAAAGGTCACCATCACAAAATCATCAACTTTCATTCAATTGACCTGAAATTTCAATTTACCATTTGAGTTTTGTCATTAAATTTCAACAAAGCCTTATTATGATAATATGGAGAAGACAAATTAATAATTTTGTCAAAAGGTCAAAGGTCAGTGTCACATAAAATCGTCAATTTTCCTCTGATTGACCTGAAAATGTAAGAATTTGCATATTGGATCACTGAGTTGGTTCACCAATCAAAAGGTCAAAGGTCAAGGTTGCGGGAAATCACCAATTTTCACCCGATTGTAAATTTCAGGAATTAGCATATCGGGTCACTGAATTGGTTCACTAATGAAAAGATAGGAATCGATTGGTTTTTTTTTAGATCAAAAAGTCAAAGGTCAAGGTTGCATAAAATCATCAATTTTTGTCCAATTGACCTGAAATTTTAAGAATTTGCATATTGGGTTACAGAATTGGTTCACCAATCAAAAGCTAGAAGCTCATTATTTTTTTTAGATTTAAAGCTCAAAGGTCAAGGCTGTATAAAATCATCAATTTAAATCTTTTTTTATTTATTTTACTTTTTTTAATTTGGGACCTACAGAAGAAGAAGAAGAAGAAAAGAAGAAGAAGAAGAAGAAAAGAAGAAGAAGAAAAAGCAGAAAAAGACTAAATACAAATGGACGTGGACGGCTTTGCGTTTTCAGATGCTTTCTAGTTGTTATTGCAACTCTCACTGACCTTTTCTGTATAAAGGTAGGGTTTGTACGTTCTGCTTCTAAAACTGTGCTCTTTGTGTGAGCGGATCGACTGATATGCATTGTGCCGTTCTTTGTGACTGTATGACCTAACATGTAGATGTTTTCATTTATACAAGAGTACTTTTATTCATTAGACTTCTACCACTGTGCTTTCTTTCTTTGTGAGGTTAACACCGACATTTCGTCAGAATACATTTGTGATTTACTGGGCTGGCTCACATCAATAATTCAAGGATAACAAGGGGAGTATTATGTTTTGAAAGGCAACAAATTGGCGTGATTAGATCTGTAAAAATGTAAGCTGCTTCTAAATTAGCAAAGATGGTTGGGTTGGAACTGGCAACATTCCAGAGTCCAGGGAGGGGGGTCAAACCTGGCCCCTGGTAAAGAGAGGGTGAAGACAACCCTGACTGGCAAGTGTAACCTTATATGGGCAGAGAGTTAGCAAGATCCTGTAACAACACATTGTCATCGACGAGTTATAATCCTGATGAGCTTTCATGAAATAAAGACTGTGCCTCACGGGACGGACGGAGAGATATGCTGGTTTAGAGAGCACTCAACGCACATTGCTGAAGCTGGAAGACTCTGATTGGATGGCATCTCCTGTCTGCTCCAATGTCATCACAGAACAAGCATTCAGCTCCTCGAGTACACTATACACGATACTTACAGTGTACATCCATGGCCTAAACATGTACGCAAGTACAAATCATGTTCTCTGCCCATATTGTACACCACTCCTTTCCTATTCCATATCCAGGCGCTGCATGACGTCATAGCTGGACACCGAAGGGGGCCCGGCGATGACGCTCGCCAAAATGGAGTAATCAGTTTTCACTCCGTTTGTTTTCTTGTTTGTTTGGTTGTTTGTCCGGGTGATATCTCAGCCATCCTTTGAGCTAGGAAGCTAAAATTTGGCCACAGTAGTGAGCATGTGCTTTGAAAAAAATAGTATTGAAAAAAAATCATTAATCAATTTATTGATTAATCATTTAATTATTATTCTTTTATTAAGTACTTATTTCTTTTCTTTCTCCTCTGGGCAATATCTCAAGCACCTTTTGAGCAAAGAAGCTGATATTTGGACACAATAGTGACCAAGTGATTTGACTGTAAAGGGTATTTTTTATTTGTTGATTTATTGATTAATCGATTAATTATTTAATTGATCAATTAAGCACTTAATTAATTTTCAAAAAGTTACAGATTTGGATGAAACTGTGGTGGTTTAGGTATACTATTAGCCAATTGACTAATAAATTAATTATTTTACGATTATTATTTATTTATTTTAATTGACTGCTATGAACATCAAGGAGGCTACACTCCACTCTCTCTATTATGTCTCTCTCAGCAGCAGTGGGGTCCTCCTGGGTCTCCTTTCAGTGAGGTGGTGACAGATGGTGCGAGTTGAAACTGTCATACCTTGTGTCTGAAGGTCAGCTTGACTGCAGTTATTTTGTCCAAAGTCTGTGCTACCAAATATTACGTCGAGGGTGTCAATAATTTTGTCAATGCCATTTCTTTCTATTTTCTGATTTAAAAGGATATTATTAAGTTCTGAATCAAAAGCAATGATTCTGTTATATTAACAGTGAAATAAAGAATTGTGGAGACCAAATACTTTTGTCGATTTCAACTTCTTTATAGAGAAAATTTTGAGTTATTTGAAAAAAAGTGAAAGGGTGCCAATATTTTTGGTCACAACTGTATATATTGTTACGTTTCTGGGGGGGTAGGCAATGGATTACCTGAGCGCCAGGTAGGATTGTATAGGGTAGTGTGCTCCATATGTCGTGTAGCCTCCTTGATGTACATAAGTCAGGCCGGATGTCGTTTAAGTGTATAATTGTCCCCATGACGAGGGGTGGGGTTAACCTAATTAGTTAGGGATTAAGGGTAAATCCCCTGTATGTATATTGCCTCTGTGACCTTTTCCTTTGTTCTTTATGACACAGCACTACACACACTACCCGCCATGCACTCCACACCTAAAATACAAACCAAATAAAACAACCGGAGCCAGGACATTCGAGCACCACCAATGATACCACCGACCGGGTCATCATAAAGGCCGGCAAGTGGCCATGAGGCCACGCCCCGAAGAACGATTGGTCAGGACGGCCATAGAGCGATGTGATGGCGGCTGCTGGTTGGAGCACACGCGTACGTCAGCGGATGACAGAAGAGCTCGGGGAACAAAAGAATGGTGTCCTGGCATTTTCTCTCAATTAGGTCCTGGCTTTAGTGACGAGCAGACACAGACACATTCTTTTCTCTTGGTTTGGCGTTTGAAAGCGAACAGTCATGGTTTTATCCTCTTGGTGTCCCGATTTACTGCAGACTGTAGCGGCTCGTGTTCTCTTTCTTTTGGTCCGGGCGATTGGTCTGAGAGGACGCATTGTCTTTCCCTGGATCATTGGTGCTGAATGTGCGGTGGCTGGAGTGAATGAACTGCGCGCCAAGGCCTGTTTTCCCACATACGGACTCGGGGACCTGCGCTGTGGCTGGCTGGTGAACGTACTGCGCACCAAGGACTGTGTACCAAGGCAATTCAGTTATTTTTCCCCTTGTGTTGCATATGGGTCCGTATGGAAGCGCTCCATTGTGGATTTTGGTTACTCTGCATTTTTTTTGTTACTGCCACTTCTTTCATTAAAACCTTTTATTGTGACATTTTAATTCCGTGTCGGTTTGAGTTGATTATCAGGGTTCGAGGACGTCCAGTGGAATCCGTGCAGGTAAGAGCTTCGCTACCCTTCGCTGCTCTCCTCCCCCGTGCGTATTAACACCGCCATAGTTGGATTGAACGCCTCGGAGTGTAAAGCTCGATCGGCTACCTGTTACCTTGGAGGATCTTAATCCCCCGGTGAACGCGACTATATACAGGGTGAGTCAAAAGTAGCGCCCGATTTCTGTTTATATATATATATATATATATATATATATATATATATATATATATATATATATATATATATATTTCTGTCAGTTGATTGTTTGTTTGCCATTTGTATTACAGTGTACAAGAAGGTAGAAATAAATTAATGACATGTTTATATAACCATTTATTCGGGGAAAAATTATTACGTAAAATTATTATGGGGGAAACCCTTAGCTACATTCGTTGCCGTTTTCGGACGACCGGACTTCTTTGCAGTGGCTACCGACCCGGTTGCTTCAAATTTCTCGGCAATCAATCATATGTTTCTTCCCTGGAGTGGGTTAATATCGAATTCCTGTGCCAAACGGCATGCCGCCATCATTGGTTGTTCATTACATTTGTAGTAATGTTTCACGGCCGCAATGCGTTGATTCATTGAAAGGTAATTCATGGTTCAATTTGGTGCAACTTCAGTAACTTTCCAAACACTCAGCAATTACCTGCAAAACAAAAACAAAAATAAATAAATTAAGAAAATTAATAATCTGCAAGTCAATTACTAACAACATGACATCCCAGAAAGAATCTGACAGCCGAAAAAACAGAAATCGGGCGCTACTATTGACTCACCCTGTATATATTGTTGCGGTGGTTCAAAAATCCCACTCCTTGACAACAATTTTGTTGCGTGATTCCCCTCGGTTAATACCGGAAAATCACGAATACCTTCAAGGTGCACACGTCAAGGTGCACACGTGACCGAAGACGGCGGTCGAACCCTCACTTTCACACACCTTATTCAATTGCGTGCCGAGCAGATTTGCACGGTGTGGAAAGTGGCATTACCTTACGTGATTTATGAACCCGATTCGAGCCAAATTCGGTCTCGGATGATGCTAGGCCAATGGAGAAAGGATGTACCGAACAGGTTGGAAAGTAACCAAATGTACAACCTTTTATTTAGAAGGCACAGAGAATACACAAAAGATACAGCTTATCAACTCTTACCTAATAATAACCCCGACTTGGCGCCTTCACACTCACACTCACACAGGGGAAAAGACACTGGTTATTATCGTACCGATGTACGTGCTGGGATTGCCTCGCAATTGGCCACGTGGTCTGGTGTGCGCAGTTCGGTCCTCATGTGCAGCCTGGATGAGGTCAGGTCCGAAGGACGAACCGCCACCTCGAAGTTGGCATGGACGAACTTCAGCACAGGTAGACGAACTGCAGCGCTGGTGAGTCATGTAGAAAGCCAGCGCTTGCAGATCAGCCGGATGGCGCAAGGGATCGGTGCAGAAGCAATGGGTGTCGACCAAGAACACAAAGGCCAAACACGTGTCATGGAAGGAACGAAAAAGCAAGTGAGGTCTCGTCGTGGGCGTGGCGAAAAGGGCAAGAGCTCAGGTGTGTCCTCACGAAGTCCAAAATGCAAGAGAATGAAAATGCGCTGTAGAGGGGTTTATCAGACCCGCCCACGCCTCGAAAATATCCCACAGCCTCCTATTGGCTGAGGTTGGTCACTTGCCGGGGATGTGTTCCCGCCCCCTCGTTGGTCATGTGGGCTTTGCCTTTGGCCACGCCTTCCTGCTCATTACTAATGGCTTCTCCCAGCCACACGAAGGCTTGACATCCTGCTTAACTTCAATGCATATTGGTCTTGATTACTACACAATGGGAAAGGGCTAATCTTTACATTCAATAAGACATAACTAACTACTGCAGGCTACATGCTGTCGTGCAACGAACTATAGGGGGTTTGCCTTTATGGCACAACCGCAACAATATATATATATATATATATATATATATATATATATGTATATATACACACATACATACAAAATTATTGACATCCTCGACTTAATATTTGGTAGCACAGTCTTTGGACAAAATAACTGCAGTCAAGCGCTTCCTATAGCCACGAATGAGCTTCCTACACCTCTCTACTGGCAGTTTGACCCACTCTTCTTGTGCAAACTGCTCCAGTCCTCCCATATTCGAAGAGTGCCTTCTCCCAACAGCTGTTTTCTGATCTCCTCAGAGGTGGTTAATGTGATTTAGATATGGACTCATTGCTGGCCACTTCAGAACAGTACAACGTTTGTCTTGAACCATCCCTGGGTGCTTTTTGAAGTGTTTTTGGGTCACTGTCCTGCTGCAAGACCCACGACCTTTGACAGAGACCCAGCTTTCTGACACTGGGTTGAACATTGCTCTCCAAAATGACTTGGTAATCCCCTGATTTCATGATGCCATGCACACATTCAAGGCACCCAGTGCCAGAAGCACCACAGCAACCCCAAAACGTCACTGAACCTGCTCCACCTTTGTCTGTAGATGACTGCAGGTGTTCTTTTCTTTGAACACTTCATTTTGTTTTCTGTAAATATAGAGAAGATGTGCTTTACCAAAAAGCTCTAATTTGGTCTCATCTGTCCACAGGACATCTTCACAGAAGCATTTTGGCTTGCTCAGGTGTGTTTTGGAAAACTCCAGTCAGGCTTTCTAATATCTCTCTCTCAGCATCAGTGGGGTCTTCCTGGGTCTCCTTTCATTGAGGTGGTGACGGATGGTGCAAGTTCAAACTGTCGTACCTTGTGTCTGAATGTCAGCTTGAATCTGTTTGGCAGTTGATCGAGGTGCTTTCTCCACCATTCTAACAATACTTCGCTCCATCTTCGATCACGTTTTCTCTTGCGGCCACGTCCTGGGAGGTTGGCTACAGTGGCATGGGCCTTAAACTTCCTGATAACATTGCATATGGTGGACACAGGAACATCAAGATCTTTGGAGATGGACGTGTAGCCTTGAGATTGTCTATGCTTGTCTAAAATCTTGTGTCTGACCTCCTCAGACTGCAGTCAAGCACCAACATAACTCTGGTTTTCTTTCTTTTCTCCATTCTCATTGCGGTATACACAGTGACACAAAACAGCAGAATGACTCCTTTTCTCTATTCAAAGTGGTTGAATGAGTGATTTTTATATTGCAGGCACCTGCAACTCACTACAGGTGAGTTCAATTCCAAAGTAAAGGAGAATCACCTTTTTGAAATCCAATTATTTCTAACAACTTCTAAAAGGTAACAATAATATTGTCCGGGCCATTTTATGATTGTGTGTGGAATAAGCGAAGATTTAGTAGTTTTTTCAGCTTTTTTTTTTTTGCTCCTCTGCAAACCAAATAAATACAAATGTGGATACCAAAATAATTTTTTATTTCAACAATTTTCTGGAAGAAATGGTGAATTATTTGAAAAAAGTGCAAGGGTGCCAATATTTTTACCCACGACTGCATATACATAATTTCAAAACACAACTGCTCAGCATAATCCCGTTTCAGTCCTTCAACCTCGATACAGTCAGCTAATGTGGGCTGGCAGGGGCACATACGCCTCCACATGCAGCAGCTACACCTGGATCCGTATATACCCCCACCCACAGCCAGTGAGAACACAGACTACAATAACAAAACCGCCTTCATTCCCAGAATCCACAGCCCCTCACCCACTCACTCACACACCAACAAAAACACCTAACCAACCGACCACCTACCCTTACAACATGCACCAGTCAAACAAAAACACATTCATGGAAAATCACACCCACTCCTGAAACACACACACACACCCCTGCAAAAAAAAACAAAAAAAAACACACACACACACACACACACACACACCATTCACACATCTCCATTTCTCTTCCACGCTCAGTTACAACCCCTTTAGGATAAAATGAACCACCACCCACAACCTCAACCTTCACCGTTTGACGGGCCTCCATAAACTTCCTCTATATCCACAGTGAGCCTTTCAAGGCAACCTGGGCTACTCTGTTACACATCATCCTTCTTTCTGTCCCACACAGTCCAAGCCAAGCAAGAAATGCAGAAAAGGAATTGCCATTATATCCTCTACACCCCACCTCAAATGGTCGACAAGAAACTCGCCAACCCTCTCCCGACACTCTGCCTCCAGCTCACTGTACTTTCCTCTCTTCCTCTTGTGCACCTCTCCATGTTCTCTTCCAAAGGTACAGACAATTCCCCAAAGATGACCTGTCTTGTTGCACCTGACGAGATGGCAATGCCAGGCCGCAACTTTGTCACACAGATCTCCTCTGGGAATACCAATTGTGGCTTTAGGTCTGCCATCACCTGCCAATCACAAGCATCTGACAGCCCTCTTGCTTTCCACCTCCTCTTCTTTCCACCACGTACCACTTGGCCCTCTTTGACAAACAACACGTCTCCCCCATTGGTCTCTTTCTCCACTCTTCTCTCTCTCACTCTCAGCAGCTCTTGTTGCACCATCTGCACGACCACCGCCAGCACCTGATCATGCTGCCACTTGTATCTTCCTGCTGCCACTCGTATCTTCCTGCTGCCAATGCGACTGAGCATGCACCCGGTACATGCTGCACCATTCCCAAACCTCCACACAAATAACATCTCTCCTCCTGCAACAACCCCCACAATCTCAAGTTTACTGGTAATGGAAGCACATCATACGTTGCCCGCAACAGGAAACTCAACAATATTGGCTCCATCCTCCAAATCTCTTGCCACTTCAATGTCCTCACCTGCACACCTTCCCACCGTGAAAGCCTCGGAGTTTTATCCAAGACGCAACACCATGCAAGCAAGACAAGACACATGAAATGCAACAATAATATTGGTTTAATAAAGATTAACCACGGAATGAAAATGAAAGGTGAGGTAAATCTAATATCCTAATTTAGGTACCTCCACATGCAGACTCAAAAACAGACAGGGGAATGATTAAATAAAATAAAATAATGTTTTAAGTCGGCTGGTACTCAGCTTTGAGGAGCCCGGTGGTCGTTGAACCCAAGTCACCGCGCTGGAAGCGCACAAGATTGCACAGAGTCACACCCGTAGCCAGCCGCCGGCATGAGGCACACAAACAGGACAGCCTCCTTCGGTCTGCTCGCGATCTCCTCCGTCTCCGAAGTCCTGGACCTGAAAAGCACACACAAGCAAGCCGGGAGCCAGAGACAAAAGCGTCCGCCTGCAACAACACCAGCACGAGAGAGAGAGAGAGAGAGAGAGAGAGAGAGAGAGAGAGAGAGAGAGAGAGAGAGAGAGAGAGAGAGAGATTCTTCCTCCTCCGTTCTCAAAGTTTTTCTACTTAAATACATCAAAATTGGCTTCCTACTCGCAGGCGGTCCATATGCTACCCTCCACAGTTCTACCTGTACTATGGCATGTCATCACCTACCCCCACAAACGTAACAATAAATTAGATTAATGAACAGCATTAAATAATTTAATTGATATATGTGGGAAAATTACATGCCCAGACCAGGAATCGAACCCATGTCCTCCAGAAAACTGTACCAGTGTTCTGCCATCTGGACGATCCTGACTGAACATGCAATTTTTCACACATATGATTGACACTCTCTTTCCGTCAATGCTTCCGTGGCACTCGCTGCCAATCATAGGAGCACCAAGGGCCTGGATACGAGCCGGTCTTCCTCCAACGGGGGACAAATTCATGTCCTCTATTATAAACACCACTGGGGGCGTAGTGAGGCAATTAGGTTAATGAACAGGATTAAATAATTAAATACACACACATAAATAAATAAATAAATATATATAAATATATATATATCATAGTAATCTCGTAAATCTACATGGAGTTTGCTGAAGAGTGGAATTATGCTGAAAAGGGACGAGTTCCACTTTATGTTTAGTGAGATTGAATATTGATGCTGTTCTGTTTCTGCTTCTGCAAGCTCTCCGATAGACGATTGTAGCAATACGGAATGCCACATCACCAGATAATATTAGTTACCTGCAGTCGTTCATGGCTTGAACTTGAATCTTTCTTACCACTATGTGCCGGATTTTGCAGACATTGTGTCACCTCTGACCCTTGCATTGCAGACCAGATTTTGCAGACCCATGTACAGACTCCTTAAGAATGAAGGTGAAATGAAATGAAGGTGCGGCAAGGCAGGAAATTCTGTTTTTCAAAACATCAAGACTGCTTTAAGCCCAAATCAAATTATTTGTTCAAATCTAATTCTATGCCATTTCAAGTCGATTGTTGACTTGGATCTTCAAACTGATGTCTCTTCTATTGGTTTACGCACAGTACAGCTACTATAGCCTGGCTCTGACAGTGTTTCACAGCCTGAGGCTTGTGGAATAATTCTTACTGAAGCAAAGCAAAATTATTCTGTGAATGAGAGGTGTTAGGTAATGTTTGGTGTGAGTACTTGTTGGGTAAACACTTTACACTAATCAGTGGTCACAGACCTCTTGTTAAATTATTCATTGGAACACATACCTCTTTCACAGGAGGCTTCCTCAAAAATCAAACGGTGGTCTTGGTTGTTGCCTGTCTACAATTTTTTTTTTTTTTAATACAAGATCGAGGCTCGTGAAAGAGCTAACATTGATCACAAAAAAAACGGGCACATAAAACATATAATAAGGGGAGTGGTAGAGAAGATGGGGAGAGAAGGGGAAGCACACAAACACAACATTTGAGAGCAGGGACATCGGGAGATCTGTGGGAGGGAGAGGGCTTGGGGGGAGGAGGCGTAGGAAGGTGGAGGGGCGGGGGGTGGGAGAAGTATAAAACACATGGACACTGCAAGGACTTCCAGGAAAGAAGTTGGATTTAAAAAAAAGTGGATTTGAGGTGAATTAACGGGGGTAGAAAAGATCAAGGTTTTGGATGGGGGAAGACAAGAGATGGTGGTGAACAGCTGTTTTAAAGACCTGGAGGGAGGAGTGGGATTGAAGCGAGTGAGGGAGTTTGTTCCAGAGGCGGGAGAAAAGGGGAATGAAGGAGTGAAGGTGAGCAGAGAGTCTTGATTTTGACAGTTTAACCATAAGAGGGTTGCAGGCAGATATTGTGCGACCTGTAGGAATATTTGGGGGACAGAGCACAGAGAGAGCGTGGGGAGCAAGGCCGGAAAGGAGTCGGTGGAAGACAGGAAGACCACCAACCTGCCTGCGGTGAGGGAGAGAGAAAGGCCCTTAGAATCAACTTCATCGTGGGAGATTCCAATGATTCTGAACGCTTTGGTTTCAACAGCGTGAAGACGAGCTAGGTGTGAAGCAGGAGCACCGGCCCAGAGGGGAGAGCAGTATTCCATTGAGCTGAATTTACACCTGATTTTACAATTCCACCATACAGATAATTTCTGGAAAAGACAATGATTTCCATCCAAGGAAACAACGCAGGATTGCCATACACCCCCTGCACTAGTCACGGTGTTTATAGCCGGGTTGGGATTCTAACCCAGCCGAGATAGCTTGCAGGTGAGTGCCTGTACCTCAAGCCCATCCTGTCAGCCCACTTGCTTTCACTGAATTAAGAACATTGTTATTGTTTCCTATGCAGCTTATGGCTGCTGGTTGCATCATTTTCTGGGAGAGCGCAGTGCCGCTGATGCAGTGCCCCTGAATTACCAGTAGGCTGGTACTCATTTTGCCGACCTCGGAAGGATAACAGTCTGAGTCAACCCGTCCTATATTTCGTCCGAGCTGCGAATTTGTCTGAATGTCGATATACGCCAACGCTGAGAGTGCGTGCGGAAAATTTGATTGGTCAAGATGGCGTAATGTTTTGTCCAAGTACTCCTAAACTAGAGGTTTTTGGAAATGCAAAAAGGCGATTTGTGTTCTACAGTGTTCAAGTACTGTACATAACTAAATTGAAATGAAATAAAAGTTTTAAAATCGCAAACCAAAAACAAAATCGGAAGTTTACCACCGTTGACGTGCCGTCTTTTACACCACCTTACTTAACATGTTAAACTAGTTCTTCGTGTCTGTTGTTTGTATCCTCCAATACGTACATAAAACAGTAATTTTGCTGTATGGAATGATTTTCAATTTTGTTTGACTGCCAGACAGACACTGAAACAATTACCTTACTCCGTTTTCTGCGCATGTGCTTGCTCGGGACCAGATTCCGCCCAATTTGCCAAATATAGAGGCAAAGGATTGCTAAGCTGCAGATTCGTGTTCTATAGTGACGGTATTACAAATATATAATTCAATTGAAATTGAGCAGTTCCTCCATCATAGACTAAAGTCTATAGACAGACAGACGGAGTAAAGCAATTGCTTGACCCCACTTTGCGTTTTGCAGGTGGGGTCCCATCCCATCAGTGGGTCGTGGTGGTTCAAGGGGCGAAGTTGATGATGACTATGATGGTGGAGCTCTTGTGGGAAGAGATGGTCTGGCGGACCATGTCCAGGCTCTGTAGCCTCTCGGGGTCTGCGAGTGCACTCCGTGCCAATTTATCATTACTTCTTTCATCACCAACACCGAAATGGCATCCATGCCTTCTTACCCCTTTATGCCTCAATGGAGAGGGGGTATGCTCCCCTTTGCATAATACACCCGCCTCAGACGAACCATTCAAACACCTTCACTGTGTGTTAGTTCCCGCTAAACGTCACACACTAATCATGACATCAGTCCTTGCGGCTCAGTCCAGGGAGTGAACTATTGATCCTCCAAATGTGCCTGAATGGTCTGTGCAACCCAGGCCGGCATCTGTTCCCCACGGTATGGACTGAGATGATCCACATGAATTATCCGCAGAAGGGTATGCGATGTGACCTGAATTTTGTACACCATGTCTCATATTTGTACCAGGACAACACCCGGACCCTGCCAGGGCGAAGTGAGCTTCGAGCACTGGCCCTTTCCCTCTCGGGGTTACATAATCAGAACTTGTGCCCCAGAGCATACTCACATGCTCGGGCCCATGTATTATATCTGTGCTTCATTTGTTTGCCTGCCAGATGGACTTGGAGGTGTGCGAATATACGCACCCTCTCCATACTGTCCTCTAAGTGATGTGGGTATCCTTCCATGGATCCTTCCTCATCTACCTCCAGTGTTCCATCCCACAACAATTCAACTGGGGTCTGTATTGCCCTCTCGTACACAAGGAGTGTGGGAGTGCATGAGGTGGTCTTATGCTGGAAGGTCCGATAGGCCATCAATAGTAGGGGAGGTGTTTGTCCGAATCTACCTGATGGGTGGTGGTAAACAGTGCCAAATGTTGTAATAAAGTTTTGCTGAACCTTTCCACCATCCCATCAGACTGTGGCCTTAGTGGGGTCATCCATGCCTTACTGATCAATAAGAGTCTGCACACTTCCTCTCCGAATTGACTCTCAAAACTTTGACACTGGTCAGTGTGCAGCATCTCATGGATTCCATGCTGGGACATAAAGCCTCTCACAAGAACTTGTGCTACCACACCGGCTTCGCTTCCTTTCTAGGGAGGGAAAAGTTCTCAGGCCTATTGGCAAAGTAATCCATGATTATGAGGCTGTACTTATTCCCTTAGTGGGTGCGAGGTAACAAATCCCAGATGTCAATTGCTACCCACTCACAGCGAGCCCCCACCTGATACAGGAGACATTCATCCTTCGTGCTGGTCCCTTTTTGGCCACACAAGCATCATGCCCTCTGCAACGATTTTGTATGTCTCTGCCCAAATCTACCCAATAAAACTGCCTCTGGACTTTGGCTGTAGTTGTTGTCCTTACCAAATCTTCATAGGTATGGGTACCATGCGCATGTTGTAGTACGATGTTCTTTTATGAATCAGGGACTATCACCAACCAGGAAGTTTTCTCGGACACAACCTCTATCCATTTTCTATACAGGATGTCCTGGTGTATCGCCAATGCCTACCATTGTGCCCAATAGGCTTTTACTCCCGCCCCATATGGTGCAACCTCTGAATCAGTGGGTCTTATACCCGTCCTCAGCCAATCACGCAGCAATCCCAGTAGAGTATCTTCCTGCTGGGATGCGCTCCAGCCTAATGTTCCAAATTCCTCTGCGGTTAGTGACAAAGTTGGCTTTACCACGTGTGCTGCACAGACAAGGACTTTGGAGAGTTTTGTGTCAATTGTTCTTTGTCCTCTTGCCACATGCAGAAGTAGCAGTGTTCCTCCACACTGGGGTGTCGAGAGAGTGCATCTGTGTTCCAATGAGCCTTCCTGGGCCACATTGAAATTGTACTGCTTCCATTTTTACAACCACTCTCTCGAGGCCTCCTTGAACATGGGAAAAGACTGCGAAGAAACCTTCCGGACTCGTGTCCGTGTCCAGGAATTATTTCCCATCATTAACGGGGTAGACCAATACGGATGCCATCATTAAGCACTTCTTTAATTGATCGAATGCCTCATCACATTCACTCGTCCAATTATGCCTAGTTGTTACATATTTATGTGAAGGTATGTGAATTACTATTCAGGTCTTTGCTTATCAATGTGTAGTCGATTAAGGGTTGTTGTGGTTGGAGGGTCAGGAGCCCTTCTGGAAAAAGAGACCGGAAACGGAAGAAGAAAGACACGAGGTCGAGAGAAGCGACGAGGATTCTTCTTCCTCGCCCCGCTCCGACGAGAGGTGGGATCGATATTGAGGCGCGTGGAAAAGCGGCGTTTCCAAGCCCGTCTGGCGAGAGGAGTTACCGGGACGTGTACCTACCCGGTGGACACGTCAAGCTGCCGTGGCGGCCGTGCACCGACCCAGCGTCTGGCACCGTTCGCGGCACCGTCTACAAAGATGCGTACGGGTCGCACGTTGGGGCCTAACACGCGTTGCCAGCGGCGTGTGGCTTTTGCCTGCTTTACAGTACCCGCTTCGCGTGGCCAGGAGGGGGCTGCAGCCGTGGTTCCCGGTACGATACATGCCCGGTGGAAACACGTCCACCCGGGGTTCGTTCAACCGCCCGAGTGCGGCGAAGCCGACCATCATCTTGGTCAGGAGGGGCCCAGAGACATTGTGAGGGACAGAGACCAAAGGGGGTCGTGAGTACAAAAGGGGACACACGTATGTAAGATGGCCATCTTAATCATCTAGGGGATTGATTGTTGAGTGTGAATTGTTGATGGTGGATTGCTCGGGGAATATATCCTTGATTGTATCATTGAAATTGTATGGTATCATTACCATTGAAATATATCATTGAAAATCAGTTTTCTCTTGGGTGGAATTCATATGGATTGCGTTGCGAAAGCGCATATATAATACAACTTTCTGGCGAAGTTCCTCTCACGGTCCGGGGCTCACCGAGACCAGGTAGTCACCGAGGGGACCATGTAACAGAATTGGGGGCTCGTCCAAATTACGATTTGCGGATTCGCAATTGGGTCTACGTCCGGGATCTAAAATTGTATAAAATAATAAAATAATATTTTTATTAATTAAAATGTATTAATTAAGTATTAATTGGTAAATTTTTGGGGAAATTGGGGGTAAAGTATTGGGTGAAGGTTAACAGGTGTTAACGATAGGCACCATGGCGTTTGTGGCACAGAACTTTGCGGTAACCCCGAGTGAGGCACAGTTCCGAGCGTTACTAAAGTCGGACCTCTTGAAATTGGCCAAACATTTTAACTTGGAGGTCCGAACTAATTTGAGGAAGGCAGAGTTGCAGACCACGGTGATACAGTCTATGGTGGGATTAGGAACATGGGACGAGTTAGCCTGGGAGTGGCTACCCGAAGAACCAGAAGACGTTGAGCTCCGGAAACTGGAGTTGCAATTACGGAGCCAGGAACGGATCAAAGAAGAAGAAAGGAAAGCAGAAAAGGAAAGAGCAGAAGAAGAAAGGAAAGCAGAAAAGGAAAGAGCAGAAGAAGAAAGGAAAGCAGAAAAGGAAAGAGCAGAAGAAGAAAGGAAAGCAGAAAAGGAAAGAGCAGAAGAAGAAAGGAAAGCAGAAGAGAGGAGAGAAGAGAAACAAGCAGAGGAAAGGAGAGTGGAACGAGAACTCCAGGAAAGGTTAGAAGGGAGAAAAGCAGAGGAGAGGAGAGCTGCCAGGGAACTCGAAGCAGAGGAGAGAAAAGCCGAAAGGGAGTTGAAGGAACGTGATCTGGCGCTTCAGCAAGAAATTAAATTCAAGGAGCTGGATTTAATGAGAGAACGGGGAGAGGTACCACCCTTGCTGACGGGGTCGACACCTGGCCAGAACACCTGGGATGTGGGCAGACATGTGAGGCTGGTTCCACCCTTCAGTGAAAAGGAAGTCGCGAAATTTTTTCCACACTTTGAGAAAGTGGCTCGACAATTAAACTGGCCGGAGGAGGCCTGGACCATACTAGTGCAAAGTGTGCTGGTGGGAAAAGCTCAAGAGATTTATTCGGCGCTACCAATGGACCAATGTGCAGATTATGAGGTACTGAAGAAACACATCCTCAAAGCCTATGAGTTGGTTCCGGAAGCTTACAGGCAAAAATTCAGGAATGCCAGGAAGAGGGAGAGTGAGACCCATGTGGAGTTTGCCAGAGTGAAAGAAAACATGTTGGATCGGTGGTGTGAGTCAAAAGGAGTCGGGAAAGACTTCGAAACATTGCGTGACTTGATCCTGGTGGAGGAATTTCAGCAGTGTGTCCACGAGGACATCAAAGTGTACCTGCAGGAAAAGAAAGTACCAAAGTTGTGGGACGCAGCCACCATGGCAGATGATTATGCCTTAACCCACCGAATAGGGGTCCACAAACCTAACTCCTCGCCTAGACTTCAGCAGGGGAGTTATGGAACACCCGGTGCGGAGAACGACCTTACATGGCGGCGGCCTCGAGATGATTATGGGGACAACTATGATACCCCAACTGTTAGAAATCAGAGGGCTATGGGCCCAAGACAAACTTATTTTTCGGGGGGCTCAAGGCCGACCCCGAGGTTCTCCCCCGGGCCTACTTGTGCTTTTTGCCATAAAACTGGACACTTGATGTCCCAATGTTACCTCCGGAAAAGGGAGAACCCGGAACGGAATCAGTCTAGTGCGACTCCGAATGCACTGGCAAGTGTGAGAAATCATTCTTGGAGAGCAGAGCTGGGGGAAGATTCCCCTGTCAAAGGTACGGCGTCCCGGGAGAACCTTGTTCAGGAGGGCTACAAACATTTCATTTCAGAGGGGTTCGTGTCGCTGGATGGCGACCCGAGTAACCAGAAGCCAGTTAGGGTATTGAGGGACATAGGAGCCCACCAATCGTTGATGCTGGAGGGCATTTTGCCATTGTCAGAGAAGACGGCAACTGGGGTTAGTGTGCTTTTACAGGGAGTCGGGGGCTATGTTAAAGCTCCGCTTCATGTCATCCAGTTGAGTTCTGAGTTGGTATCAGGGCCGGTCACCGTAGGCTTACAAGCCACCCTTCCTGTGGAGGGAATCTCTTTTATTATCGGGAATGATTTGGCCGGGGGGCGAGTTTCGGGTAATCCAATAATGGTGGAAAAGCCCAGTAAGAAAAATAACACCACTCGGTTAGAGATGGAGATTCCGGGTATCTTTCCATCCTGTGCAGTGACTCGGGCTATGGGTAGAAAGCACGCGGAAGAGAAGGAGGAAGAAAGAGAGGGGGAGTTGGAACCCTTAGAGGTACGGGAAGACAACTCGAAAAAGGGAAATAACCAGGGGAGGGATTCCCAGGAATTTCGAGAAATGGTAGCGTCTGGAACGAAAGGGGACGTGGAGTGTCCGTCGGAGACCGCGGGGAACGAAGTGGAGCAAACCGCGCTGGTCCGAAGGAGACTAGTGGAAGAGCAACACGAAGACTCGGAGATCCAGAGGTTAATTGAGAAAGCCGTTACGGAAGAAGAGGCTATGAAGATACCTGTGGGGTATTTCATGAAGGGGGAAACCCTAATGAGGAAATGGAGGCCACCGGAGGTGCCCGCAGACGATGAGTGGAAAGTTCACTATCAGATTGTGGTGCCACCGCTGTACCGGAAGGAGATATTGAGTTTGGCACATGAGACCCCTTGGGCCGGGCACCTGGGAGTGAACAAGACCTGTGACAGGATATTGGTACATTTTTTCTGGCCGGGATTGCGACGGGATGTGGCGGAGTTCTGCAAGTCCTGCCATTCTTGTCAGCTGGTGGGAAAGCCGAATCAAAAAATCCCACCCGCCCCGTTAAAGCCAATTCCAGCTTTTGAAGAGCCATTCAGCCGAGTCATTGTGGACTGTGTGGGCCCTTTACCCAAAACCAAAGCTGGACATCAATACTTACTGACCATCATGTGCGCATCCACCAGGTTCCCCGAGGCAATGCCTCTGAGGAAAATAACGGCGGCAGTTATTGCAAAGGCCTTGATTAAATTTTTCACTTTGGTTGGTCTACCTAAGGTCATCCAATCTGATCAGGGTTCCAATTTCATGTCCACGCTTTTCCAGCAAGTGGTACACCTGTTGGGGGTGGAACAAGTAAGATCCAGCGCATACCATCCCGAGAGCCAAGGGGCCCTGGAAAGGTTTCACCAGACTTTAAAGAATATGATCCGAACGTATTGTTTTGAATGTGCCAAGGATTGGGATGAAGGGATACCCCTATTGTTGTTTGCGGCGAGGGAGTCCGTGCAGGATTCCTTGGGATTCAGTCCGTTTGAACTGGTGTTTGGACACGCAGTGCGGGGACCGTTGAAATTGGTGAAAGAACAGTGGTTACTACAGGAGTCCCGGACACCGATGGTGGAGTATGTGTCCACAGTGAAACACCGATTGGCAAAGGCGTGTGATGTGGCACGACGGAACTTGAGAATGGCCCAGGGGAAAATGAAGGAGAGACATGACAAGACCTCGCAGATAAGGAATTTCAGTCCTCAGGACCGGGTGTTAGTATTGCTGCCTGTTCCAGGTCAGCCCCTCCAGGCTAGATATTTCGGTCCTTATGCAGTGGAGGAGAGGGTGAATGAGACAGACTACGTGGTGACCACTCCCGACCGACGAAAAAAGCGACAGTTGTGTCATGTCAACCGACTGAAGAAATATCATGAGAGGGAACCGGTGGAAGACGTAGTTCCTGTCTCACCTGTCGTACCGGTGAAAATGGACGGAAACGCCGGTGTGAAGTTTGATAACTTGGATGACCAGGCCTGCCCCAAATTGACGAACACCGAAGTGTTGAGTCATTTGGATGAGAAGTTAGGTCATTTAACAAGGGAACAGCAAGGACAACTGTCCAGCCTAATGTTCGAATTTAAACATTTGTTCACAGATGTACCTGGTCGTACGGACTTAGTATATCATGATATCGAGGTGGGGGAGGCCACTCCAGTGAAACAACACCCCTATCGGATGAACCCGGTGAAGATGGAGTATCTTCGGAAGGAGATGCAATATATGTTGGACAATGACATCATCGAACCAAGCAACAGTGAATGGAGCTCCCCATGTGTGTTGGTTCCGAAACCCGATGGCAGCTTCCGGTGTTGTACAGATTTAAAACGGGTGAATGCAGTGACCAAGACCGACTCCTATCCGCTCCCGAGGATTGACGACTGTATTGATCGAATAGGCCCAGCTAAATTTGTTACCAAATTTGACTTGCTGAAAGGGTATTGGCAGATCCCTCTTACCGATAGAGCCAAAGAAATCTCAGCTTTGGTCACTCCGAATGGGTTATATCAGTACAAGGTCCTCCCTTTTGGGTTGAAGAACGGGCCGGCTACATTTCAACGACTGATTAATAGGCTCATTGCAGACCTGGAGGGGGTGGAGGCATATCTGGATGATGTAATCATCCACACCATGACCATGGAAGACCACATTAAGCAAATCCATGCATTTTTTCAGACGATGTCCGAGGCAGGTCTGACCATCAACTTAGCCAAGAGTGAGTTTGTAAGAGCACAGGTAGTGTTCCTCGGCCATGTAGTAGGGCAGGGTCAGGTACAACCAGTGACCGCCAAGGTAGAAGCTATCGATCGCTTCCAAGTCCCAAAGGGGAAGAAAGAGCTGATGAGATTCTTAGGTATGGCGGGGTGGTACCGGCGGTTCTGTAAGAATTTTTCGGATGTGGTAGCCCCTTTAACGAGTTTGTTGAGAAAGGAGACCCCATTCGTTTGGGATGGCAAATGTCAGGCGGCCTTTGCCCATGTCAAAGCGATACTAATGAGCTCTCCGGTCCTAACCGCTCCAGACTTTCAAGCACCTTTCAAGTTGGCCGTAGATGCAAGCGATGTGGGGGCTGGAGCGGTCTTGTTACAGGAAGATGAGGATGGGGTGGACCACCCCGTGTGCTACTACTCCAAAAAGTTCAATAAACATCAGGCAAATTATGCCACCGTGGAGAAAGAGACCCTGGCTCTCCTGCTAGGGCTTCAACATTATGAGGTGTATTTAGGAATCACGTCCTTTCCCATAAAGGTCTTTACGGATCACAACCCCTTAACCTTCATTCAAAGAATGAAAAATAAAAATCAGAGGTTGATGAGATGGAGTTTGGCTTTGCAGGGGTTCAACTTGGAAATTGAACATGTACGGGGCCGGGACAATGTCGTGGCGGACGCTTTGTACAGAGTGAGTTAATCTGGGGGGGGGGGGAGGGGGGGGGGGTTGTGGTGAAATTTTGTTGCTTTATTTTTAAGTGATAACTGTGCCCGGGGGGAACTGATAATGTGGGGGGGGGGGGGTTGAATTATCTGGTTTGTTTATCCAAGTTGGCCGGCAAAGAAAGTTTTCGCTGGGTTCAAACTTTCTTTCTTGAAGGGGGGGAGTGTTACATATTTATGTGAAGGTATGTGAATTACTATTCAGGTCTTTGCTTATCAATGTGTAGTCGATTAAGGGTTGTTGTGGTTGGAGGGTCAGGAGCCCTTCTGGAAAAAGAGACCGGAAACGGAAGAAGAAAGACACGAGGTCGAGAGAAGCGACGAGGATTCTTCTTCCTCGCCCCGCTCCGACGAGAGGTGGGATCGATATTGAGGCGCGTGGAAAAGCGGCGTTTCCAAGCCCGTCTGGCGAGAGGAGTTACCGGGACGTGTACCTACCCGGTGGACACGTCAAGCTGCCGTGGCGGCCGTGCACCGACCCAGCGTCTGGCACCGTTCGCGGCACCGTCTACAAAGATGCGTACGGGTCGCACGTTGGGGCCTAACACGCGTTGCCAGCGGCGTGTGGCTTTTGCCTGCTTTACAGTACCCGCTTCGCGTGGCCAGGAGGGGGCTGCAGCCGTGGTTCCCGGTACGATACATGCCCGGTGGAAACACGTCCACCCGGGGTTCGTTCAACCGCCCGAGTGCGGCGAAGCCGACCATCATCTTGGTCAGGAGGGGCCCAGAGACATTGTGAGGGACAGAGACCAAAGGGGGTCGTGAGTACAAAAGGGGACACACGTATGTAAGATGGCCATCTTAATCATCTAGGGGATTGATTGTTGAGTGTGAATTGTTGATGGTGGATTGCTCGGGGAATATATCCTTGATTGTATCATTGAAATTGTATGGTATCATTACCATTGAAATATATCATTGAAAATCAGTTTTCTCTTGGGTGGAATTCATATGGATTGCGTTGCGAAAGCGCATATATAATACAACTTTCTGGCGAAGTTCCTCTCACGGTCCGGGGGTCACCGAGACCAGGTAGTCACCGAGGGGACCACGTAACAGAATTGGGGGCTCGTCCAAATTACGATTTGCGGATTCGCAATTGGGTCTACGTCCGGGATCTAAAATTGTATAAAATAATAAAATAATATTTTTATTAATTAAAATGTATTAATTAAGTATTAATTGGTAAATTTTTGGGGAAATTGGGGGTAAAGTATTGGGTGAAGGTTAACAGGTGTTAACGATAGGCACCATGGCGTTTGTGGCACAGAACTTTGCGGTAACCCCGAGTGAGGCACAGTTCCGAGCGTTACTAAAGTCGGACCTCTTGAAATTGGCCAAACATTTTAACTTGGAGGTCCGAACTAATTTGAGGAAGGCAGAGTTGCAGACCACGGTGATACAGTCTATGGTGGGATTAGGAACATGGGACGAGTTAGCCTGGGAGTGGCTACCCGAAGAACCAGAAGACGTTGAGCTCCGGAAACTGGAGTTGCAATTACGGAGCCAGGAACGGATCAAAGAAGAAGAAAGGAAAGCAGAAAAGGAAAGAGCAGAAGAAGAAAGGAAAGCAGAAAAGGAAAGAGCAGAAGAAGAAAGGAAAGCAGAAAAGGAAAGAGCAGAAGAAGAAAGGAAAGCAGAAAAGGAAAGAGCAGAAGAAGAAAGGAAAGCAGAAGAGAGGAGAGAAGAGAAACAAGCAGAGGAAAGGAGAGTGGAACGAGAACTCCAGGAAAGGTTAGAAGGGAGAAAAGCAGAGGAGAGGAGAGCTGCCAGGGAACTCGAAGCAGAGGAGAGAAAAGCCGAAAGGGAGTTGAAGGAACGTGATCTGGCGCTTCAGCAAGAAATTAAATTCAAGGAGCTGGATTTAATGAGAGAACGGGGAGAGGTACCACCCTTGCTGACGGGGTCGACACCTGGCCAGAACACCTGGGATGTGGGCAGACATGTGAGGCTGGTTCCACCCTTCAGTGAAAAGGAAGTCGCGAAATTTTTTCCACACTTTGAGAAAGTGGCTCGACAATTAAACTGGCCGGAGCAGGCCTGGACCATACTAGTGCAAAGTGTGCTGGTGGGAAAAGCTCAAGAGATTTATTCGGCGCTACCAATGGACCAATGTGCAGATTATGAGGTACTGAAGAAACACATCCTCAAAGCCTATGAGTTGGTTCCGGAAGCTTACAGGCAAAAATTCAGGAATGCCAGGAAGAGGGAGAGTGAGACCCATGTGGAGTTTGCCAGAGTGAAAGAAAACATGTTGGATCGGTGGTGTGAGTCAAAAGGAGTCGGGAAAGACTTCGAAACATTGCGTGACTTGATCCTGGTGGAGGAATTTCAGCAGTGTGTCCACGAGGACATCAAAGTGTACCTGCAGGAAAAGAAAGTACCAAAGTTGTGGGACGCAGCCACCATGGCAGATGATTATGCCTTAACCCACCGAATAGGGGTCCACAAACCTAACTCCTCGCCTAGACTTCAGCAGGGGAGTTATGGAACACCCGGTGCGGAGAACGACCTTACATGGCGGCGGCCTCGAGATGATTATGGGGACAACTATGATACCCCAACTGTTAGAAATCAGAGGGCTATGGGCCCAAGACAAACTTATTTTTCGGGGGGCTCAAGGCCGACCCCGAGGTTCTCCCCCGGGCCTACTTGTGCTTTTTGCCATAAAACTGGACACTTGATGTCCCAATGTTACCTCCGGAAAAGGGAGAACCCGGAACGGAATCAGTCTAGTGCGACTCCGAATGCACTGGCAAGTGTGAGAAATCATTCTTGGAGAGCAGAGCTGGGGGAAGATTCCCCTGTCAAAGGTACGGCGTCCCGGGAGAACCTTGTTCAGGAGGGCTACAAACATTTCATTTCAGAGGGGTTCGTGTCGCCGGATGGCGACCCGAGTAACCAGAAGCCAGTTAGGGTATTGAGGGACATAGGAGCCCACCAATCGTTGATGCTGGAGGGCATTTTGCCATTGTCAGAGAAGACGGCAACTGGGGTTAGTGTGCTTTTACAGGGAGTCGGGGGCTATGTTAAAGCTCCGCTTCATGTCATCCAGTTGAGTTCTGAGTTGGTATCAGGGCCGGTCACCGTAGGCTTACAAGCCACCCTTCCTGTGGAGGGAATCTCTTTTATTATCGGGAATGATTTGGCCGGGGGGCGAGTTTCGGGTAATCCAATAATGGTGGAAAAGCCCAGTAAGAAAAATAACACCACTCGGTTAGAGATGGAGATTCCGGGTATCTTTCCATCCTGTGCAGTGACTCGGGCTATGGGTAGAAAGCACGCGGAAGAGAAGGAGGAAGAAAGAGAGGGGGAGTTGGAACCCTTAGAGGTACGGGAAGACAACTCGAAAAAGGGAAATAACCAGGGGAGGGATTCCCAGGAATTTCGAGAAATGGTAGCGTCTGGAACGAAAGGGGACGTGGAGTGTCCGTCGGAGACCGCGGGGAACGAAGTGGAGCAAACCGCGCTGGTCCGAAGGAGACTAGTGGAAGAGCAACACGAAGACTCGGAGATCCAGAGGTTAATTGAGAAAGCCGTTACGGAAGAAGAGGCTATGAAGATACCTGTGGGGTATTTCATGAAGGGGGAAACCCTAATGAGGAAATGGAGGCCACCGGAGGTGCCCGCAGACGATGAGTGGAAAGTTCACTATCAGATTGTGGTGCCACCGCTGTACCGGAAGGAGATATTGAGTTTGGCACATGAGACCCCTTGGGCCGGGCACCTGGGAGTGAACAAGACCTGTGACAGGATATTGGTACATTTTTTCTGGCCGGGATTGCGACGGGATGTGGCGGAGTTCTGCAAGTCCTGCCATTCTTGTCAGCTGGTGGGAAAGCCGAATCAAAAAATCCCACCCGCCCCGTTAAAGCCAATTCCAGCTTTTGAAGAGCCATTCAGCCGAGTCATTGTGGACTGTGTGGGCCCTTTACCCAAAACCAAAGCTGGACATCAATACTTACTGACCATCATGTGCGCATCCACCAGGTTCCCCGAGGCAATGCCTCTGAGGAAAATAACGGCGGCAGTTATTGCAAAGGCCTTGATTAAATTTTTCACTTTGGTTGGTCTACCTAAGGTCATCCAATCTGATCAGGGTTCCAATTTCATGTCCACGCTTTTCCAGCAAGTGGTACACCTGTTGGGGGTGGAACAAGTAAGATCCAGCGCATACCATCCCGAGAGCCAAGGGGCCCTGGAAAGGTTTCACCAGACTTTAAAGAATATGATCCGAACGTATTGTTTTGAATGTGCCAAGGATTGGGATGAAGGGATACCCCTATTGTTGTTTGCGGCGAGGGAGTCCGTGCAGGATTCCTTGGGATTCAGTCCGTTTGAACTGGTGTTTGGACACGCAGTGCGGGGACCGTTGAAATTGGTGAAAGAACAGTGGTTACTACAGGAGTCCCGGACACCGATGGTGGAGTATGTGTCCACAGTGAAACACCGATTGGCAAAGGCGTGTGATGTGGCACGACGGAACTTGAGAATGGCCCAGGGGAAAATGAAGGAGAGACATGACAAGACCTCGCAGATAAGGAATTTCAGTCCTCAGGACCGGGTGTTAGTATTGCTGCCTGTTCCAGGTCAGCCCCTCCAGGCTAGATATTTCGGTCCTTATGCAGTGGAGGAGAGGGTGAATGAGACAGACTACGTGGTGACCACTCCCGACCGACGAAAAAAGCGACAGTTGTGTCATGTCAACCGACTGAAGAAATATCATGAGAGGGAACCGGTGGAAGACGTAGTTCCTGTCTCACCTGTCGTACCGGTGAAAATGGACGGAAACGCCGGTGTGAAGTTTGATAACTTGGATGACCAGGCCTGCCCCAAATTGACGAACACCGAAGTGTTGAGTCATTTGGATGAGAAGTTAGGTCATTTAACAAGGGAACAGCAAGGACAACTGTCCAGCCTAATGTTCGAATTTAAACATTTGTTCACAGATGTACCTGGTCGTACGGACTTAGTATATCATGATATCGAGGTGGGGGAGGCCACTCCAGTGAAACAACACCCCTATCGGATGAACCCGGTGAAGATGGAGTATCTTCGGAAGGAGATGCAATATATGTTGGACAATGACATCATCGAACCAAGCAACAGTGAATGGAGCTCCCCATGTGTGTTGGTTCCGAAACCCGATGGCAGCTTCCGGTGTTGTACAGATTTAAAACGGGTGAATGCAGTGACCAAGACCGACTCCTATCCGCTCCCGAGGATTGACGACTGTATTGATCGAATAGGCCCAGCTAAATTTGTTACCAAATTTGACTTGCTGAAAGGGTATTGGCAGATCCCTCTTACCGATAGAGCCAAAGAAATCTCAGCTTTGGTCACTCCGAATGGGTTATATCAGTACAAGGTCCTCCCTTTTGGGTTGAAGAACGGGCCGGCTACATTTCAACGACTGATTAATAGGCTCATTGCAGACCTGGAGGGGGTGGAGGCATATCTGGATGATGTAATCATCCACACCATGACCATGGAAGACCACATTAAGCAAATCCATGCATTTTTTCAGACGATGTCCGAGGCAGGTCTGACCATCAACTTAGCCAAGAGTGAGTTTGTAAGAGCACAGGTAGTGTTCCTCGGCCATGTAGTAGGGCAGGGTCAGGTACAACCAGTGACCGCCAAGGTAGAAGCTATCGATCGCTTCCAAGTCCCAAAGGGGAAGAAAGAGCTGATGAGATTCTTAGGTATGGCGGGGTGGTACCGGCGGTTCTGTAAGAATTTTTCGGATGTGGTAGCCCCTTTAACGAGTTTGTTGAGAAAGGAGACCCCATTCGTTTGGGATGGCAAATGTCAGGCGGCCTTTGCCCATGTCAAAGCGATACTAATGAGCTCTCCGGTCCTAACCGCTCCAGACTTTCAAGCACCTTTCAAGTTGGCCGTAGATGCAAGCGATGTGGGGGCTGGAGCGGTCTTGTTACAGGAAGATGAGGATGGGGTGGACCACCCCGTGTGCTACTACTCCAAAAAGTTCAATAAACATCAGGCAAATTATGCCACCGTGGAGAAAGAGACCCTGGCTCTCCTGCTAGGGCTTCAACATTATGAGGTGTATTTAGGAATCACGTCCTTTCCCATAAAGGTCTTTACGGATCACAACCCCTTAACCTTCATTCAAAGAATGAAAAATAAAAATCAGAGGTTGATGAGATGGAGTTTGGCTTTGCAGGGGTTCAACTTGGAAATTGAACATGTACGGGGCCGGGACAATGTCGTGGCGGACGCTTTGTACAGAGTGAGTTAATCTGGGGGGGGGGGGAGGGGGGGGGGGTTGTGGTGAAATTTTGTTGCTTTATTTTTAAGTGATAACTGTGCCCGGGGGGAACTGATAATGTGGGGGGGGGGGTTGAATTATCTGGTTTGTTTATCCAAGTTGGCCGGCAAAGAAAGTTTTCGCTGGGTTCAAACTTTCTTTCTTGAAGGGGGGGAGTGTTACATATTTATGTGAAGGTATGTGAATTACTATTCAGGTCTTTGCTTATCAATGTGTAGTCGATTAAGGGTTGTTGTGGTTGGAGGGTCAGGAGCCCTTCTGGAAAAAGAGACCGGAAACGGAAGAAGAAAGACACGAGGTCGAGAGAAGCGACGAGGATTCTTCTTCCTCGCCCCGCTCCGACGAGAGGTGGGATCGATATTGAGGCGCGTGGAAAAGCGGCGTTTCCAAGCCCGTCTGGCGAGAGGAGTTACCGGGACGTGTACCTACCCGGTGGACACGTCAAGCTGCCGTGGCGGCCGTGCACCGACCCAGCGTCTGGCACCGTTCGCGGCACCGTCTACAAAGATGCGTACGGGTCGCACGTTGGGGCCTAACACGCGTTGCCAGCGGCGTGTGGCTTTTGCCTGCTTTACAGTACCCGCTTCGCGTGGCCAGGAGGGGGCTGCAGCCGTGGTTCCCGGTACGATACATGCCCGGTGGAAACACGTCCACCCGGGGTTCGTTCAACCGCCCGAGTGCGGCGAAGCCGACCATCATCTTGGTCAGGAGGGGCCCAGAGACATTGTGAGGGACAGAGACCAAAGGGGGTCGTGAGTACAAAAGGGGACACACGTATGTAAGATGGCCATCTTAATCATCTAGGGGATTGATTGTTGAGTGTGAATTGTTGATGGTGGATTGCTCGGGGAATATATCCTTGATTGTATCATTGAAATTGTATGGTATCATTACCATTGAAATATATCATTGAAAATCAGTTTTCTCTTGGGTGGAATTCATATGGATTGCGTTGCGAAAGCGCATATATAATACAACTTTCTGGCGAAGTTCCTCTCACGGTCCGGGGGTCACCGAGACCAGGTAGTCACCGAGGGGACCACGTAACAGAATTGGGGGCTCGTCCAAATTACGATTTGCGGATTCGCAATTGGGTCTACGTCCGGGATCTAAAATTGTATAAAATAATAAAATAATATTTTTATTAATTAAAATGTATTAATTAAGTATTAATTGGTAAATTTTTGGGGAAATTGGGGGTAAAGTATTGGGTGAAGGTTAACAGGTGTTAACGATAGGCACCATGGCGTTTGTGGCACAGAACTTTGCGGTAACCCCGAGTGAGGCACAGTTCCGAGCGTTACTAAAGTCGGACCTCTTGAAATTGGCCAAACATTTTAACTTGGAGGTCCGAACTAATTTGAGGAAGGCAGAGTTGCAGACCACGGTGATACAGTCTATGGTGGGATTAGGAACATGGGACGAGTTAGCCTGGGAGTGGCTACCCGAAGAACCAGAAGACGTTGAGCTCCGGAAACTGGAGTTGCAATTACGGAGCCAGGAACGGATCAAAGAAGAAGAAAGGAAAGCAGAAAAGGAAAGAGCAGAAGAAGAAAGGAAAGCAGAAAAGGAAAGAGCAGAAGAAGAAAGGAAAGCAGAAAAGGAAAGAGCAGAAGAAGAAAGGAAAGCAGAAAAGGAAAGAGCAGAAGAAGAAAGGAAAGCAGAAAAGGAAAGAGCAGAAGAAGAAAGGAAAGCAGAAGAGAGGAGAGAAGAGAAACAAGCAGAGGAAAGGAGAGTGGAACGAGAACTCCAGGAAAGGTTAGAAGGGAGAAAAGCAGAGGAGAGGAGAGCTGCCAGGGAACTCGAAGCAGAGGAGAGAAAAGCCGAAAGGGAGTTGAAGGAACGTGATCTGGCGCTTCAGCAAGAAATTAAATTCAAGGAGCTGGATTTAATGAGAGAACGGGGAGAGGTACCACCCTTGCTGACGGGGTCGACACCTGGCCAGAACACCTGGGATGTGGGCAGACATGTGAGGCTGGTTCCACCCTTCAGTGAAAAGGAAGTCGCGAAATTTTTTCCACACTTTGAGAAAGTGGCTCGACAATTAAACTGGCCGGAGGAGGCCTGGACCATACTAGTGCAAAGTGTGCTGGTGGGAAAAGCTCAAGAGATTTATTCGGCGCTACCAATGGACCAATGTGCAGATTATGAGGTACTGAAGAAACACATCCTCAAAGCCTATGAGTTGGTTCCGGAAGCTTACAGGCAAAAATTCAGGAATGCCAGGAAGAGGGAGAGTGAGACCCATGTGGAGTTTGCCAGAGTGAAAGAAAACATGTTGGATCGGTGGTGTGAGTCAAAAGGAGTCGGGAAAGACTTCGAAACATTGCGTGACTTGATCCTGGTGGAGGAATTTCAGCAGTGTGTCCACGAGGACATCAAAGTGTACCTGCAGGAAAAGAAAGTACCAAAGTTGTGGGACGCAGCCACCATGGCAGATGATTATGCCTTAACCCACCGAATAGGGGTCCACAAACCTAACTCCTCGCCTAGACTTCAGCAGGGGAGTTATGGAACACCCGGTGCGGAGAACGACCTTACATGGCGGCGGCCTCGAGATGATTATGGGGACAACTATGATACCCCAACTGTTAGAAATCAGAGGGCTATGGGCCCAAGACAAACTTATTTTTCGGGGGGCTCAAGGCCGACCCCGAGGTTCTCCCCCGGGCCTACTTGTGCTTTTTGCCATAAAACTGGACACTTGATGTCCCAATGTTACCTCCGGAAAAGGGAGAACCCGGAACGGAATCAGTCTAGTGCGACTCCGAATGCACTGGCAAGTGTGAGAAATCATTCTTGGAGAGCAGAGCTGGGGGAAGATTCCCCTGTCAAAGGTACGGCGTCCCGGGAGAACCTTGTTCAGGAGGGCTACAAACATTTCATTTCAGAGGGGTTCGTGTCGCTGGATGGCGACCCGAGTAACCAGAAGCCAGTTAGGGTATTGAGGGACATAGGAGCCCACCAATCGTTGATGCTGGAGGGCATTTTGCCATTGTCGGAGAAGACGGCAACTGGGGTTAGTGTGCTTTTACAGGGAGTCGGGGGCTATGTTAAAGCTCCGCTTCATGTCATCCAGTTGAGTTCTGAGTTGGTATCAGGGCCGGTCACCGTAGGCTTACAAGCCACCCTTCCTGTGGAGGGAATCTCTTTTATTATCGGGAATGATTTGGCCGGGGGGCGAGTTTCGGGTAATCCAATAATGGTGGAAAAGCCCAGTAAGAAAAATAACACCACTCGGTTAGAGATGGAGATTCCGGGTATCTTTCCATCCTGTGCAGTGACTCGGGCTATGGGTAGAAAGCACGCGGAAGAGAAGGAGGAAGAAAGAGAGGGGGAGTTGGAACCCTTAGAGGTACGGGAAGACAACTCGAAAAAGGGAAATAACCAGGGGAGGGATTCCCAGGAATTTCGAGAAATGGTAGCGTCTGGAACGAAAGGGGACGTGGAGTGTCCGTCGGAGACCGCGGGGAACGAAGTGGAGCAAACCGCGCTGGTCCGAAGGAGACTAGTGGAAGAGCAACACGAAGACTCGGAGATCCAGAGGTTAATTGAGAAAGCCGTTACGGAAGAAGAGGCTATGAAGATACCTGTGGGGTATTTCATGAAGGGGGAAACCCTAATGAGGAAATGGAGGCCACCGGAGGTGCCCGCAGACGATGAGTGGAAAGTTCACTATCAGATTGTGGTGCCACCGCTGTACCGGAAGGAGATATTGAGTTTGGCACATGAGACCCCTTGGGCCGGGCACCTGGGAGTGAACAAGACCTGTGACAGGATATTGGTACATTTTTTCTGGCCGGGATTGCGACGGGATGTGGCGGAGTTCTGCAAGTCCTGCCATTCTTGTCAGCTGGTGGGAAAGCCGAATCAAAAAATCCCACCCGCCCCGTTAAAGCCAATTCCAGCTTTTGAAGAGCCATTCAGCCGAGTCATTGTGGACTGTGTGGGCCCTTTACCCAAAACCAAAGCTGGACATCAATACTTACTGACCATCATGTGCGCATCCACCAGGTTCCCCGAGGCAGTGCCTCTGAGGAAAATAACGGCGGCAGTTATTGCAAAGGCCTTGATTAAATTTTTCACTTTGGTTGGTCTACCTAAGGTCATCCAATCTGATCAGGGTTCCAATTTCATGTCCACGCTTTTCCACCAAGTGGTACACCTGTTGGGGGTGGAACAAGTAAGATCCAGCGCATACCATCCCGAGAGCCAAGGGGCCCTGGAAAGGTTTCACCAGACTTTAAAGAATATGATCCGAACGTATTGTTTTGAATGTGCCAAGGATTGGGATGAAGGGATACCCCTATTGTTGTTTGCGGCGAGGGAGTCCGTGCAGGATTCCTTGGGATTCAGTCCGTTTGAACTGGTGTTTGGACACGCAGTGCGGGGACCGTTGAAATTGGTGAAAGAACAGTGGTTACTACAGGAGTCCCGGACACCGATGGTGGAGTATGTGTCCACAGTGAAACACCGATTGGCAAAGGCGTGTGATGTGGCACGACGGAACTTGAGAATGGCCCAGGGGAAAATGAAGGAGAGACATGACAAGACCTCGCAGATAAGGAATTTCAGTCCTCAGGACCGGGTGTTAGTATTGCTGCCTGTTCCAGGTCAGCCCCTCCAGGCTAGATATTTCGGTCCTTATGCAGTGGAGGAGAGGGTGAATGAGACAGACTACGTGGTGACCACTCCCGACCGACGAAAAAAGCGACAGTTGTGTCATGTCAACCGACTGAAGAAATATCATGAGAGGGAACCGGTGGAAGACGTAGTTCCTGTCTCACCTGTCGTACCGGTGAAAATGGACGGAAACGCCGGTGTGAAGTTTGATAACTTGGATGACCAGGCCTGCCCCAAATTGACGAACACCGAAGTGTTGAGTCATTTGGATGAGAAGTTAGGTCATTTAACAAGGGAACAGCAAGGACAACTGTCCAGCCTAATGTTCGAATTTAAACATTTGTTCACAGATGTACCTGGTCGTACGGACTTAGTATATCATGATATCGAGGTGGGGGAGGCCACTCCAGTGAAACAACACCCCTATCGGATGAACCCGGTGAAGATGGAGTATCTTCGGAAGGAGATGCAATATATGTTGGACAATGACATCATCGAACCAAGCAACAGTGAATGGAGCTCCCCATGTGTGTTGGTTCCGAAACCCGATGGCAGCTTCCGGTGTTGTACAGATTTAAAACGGGTGAATGCAGTGACCAAGACCGACTCCTATCCGCTCCCGAGGATTGACGACTGTATTGATCGAATAGGCCCAGCTAAATTTGTTACCAAATTTGACTTGCTGAAAGGGTATTGGCAGATCCCTCTTACCGATAGAGCCAAAGAAATCTCAGCTTTGGTCACTCCGAATGGGTTATATCAGTACAAGGTCCTCCCTTTTGGGTTGAAGAACGGGCCGGCTACATTTCAACGACTGATTAATAGGCTCATTGCAGACCTGGAGGGGGTGGAGGCATATCTGGATGATGTAATCATCCACACCATGACCATGGAAGACCACATTAAGCAAATCCATGCATTTTTTCAGACGATGTCCGAGGCAGGTCTGACCATCAACTTAGCCAAGAGTGAGTTTGTAAGAGCACAGGTAGTGTTCCTCGGCCATGTAGTAGGGCAGGGTCAGGTACAACCAGTGACCGCCAAGGTAGAAGCTATCGATCGCTTCCAAGTCCCAAAGGGGAAGAAAGAGCTGATGAGATTCTTAGGTATGGCGGGGTGGTACCGGCGGTTCTGTAAGAATTTTTCGGATGTGGTAGCCCCTTTAACGAGTTTGTTGAGAAAGGAGACCCCATTCGTTTGGGATGGCAAATGTCAGGCGGCCTTTGCCCATGTCAAAGCGATACTAATGAGCTCTCCGGTCCTAACCGCTCCGGACTTTCAAGCACCTTTCAAGTTGGCCGTAGATGCAAGCGATGTGGGGGCTGGAGCGGTCTTGTTACAGGAAGATGAGGATGGGGTGGACCACCCCGTGTGCTACTACTCCAAAAAGTTCAATAAACATCAGGCAAATTATGCCACCGTGGAGAAAGAGACCCTGGCTCTCCTGCTAGGGCTTCAACATTATGAGGTGTATTTAGGAATCACGTCCTTTCCCATAAAGGTCTTTACGGATCACAACCCCTTAACCTTCATTCAAAGAATGAAAAATAAAAATCAGAGGTTGATGAGATGGAGTTTGGCTTTGCAGGGGTTCAACTTGGAAATTGAACATGTACGGGGCCGGGACAATGTCGTGGCGGACGCTTTGTCCAGAGTGAGTTAATCTGGGGGGGGGGGGGGGGGGGGGGTTGTGGTGAAATTTTGTTGCTTTATTTTTAAGTGATAACTGTGCCCGGGGGGAACTGATAATGTGGGGGGGGGTTGAATTATCTGGTTTGTTTATCCAAGTTGGCCGGCAAAGAAAGTTTTCGCTGGGTTCAAACTTTCTTTCTTGAAGGGGGGGAGTGTTACATATTTATGTGAAGGTATGTGAATTACTATTCAGGTCTTTGCTTATCAATGTGTAGTCGATTAAGGGTTGTTGTGGTTGGAGGGTCAGGAGCCCTTCTGGAAAAAGAGACCGGAAACGGAAGAAGAAAGACACGAGGTCGAGAGAAGCGACGAGGATTCTTCTTCCTCGCCCCGCTTCGACGAGAGGTGGGATCGATATTGATCCGCGTGGAAAAGCGGCGTTTCCAAGCCCGTCTGGCGAGAGGAGTTACCGGGACGTGTACCTACCCGGTGGACACGTCAAGCTGCCGTGGGGGCCGTGCACCGACCCAGCGTCTGGCACCGTTCGCGGCACCGTCTACAAAGACGCGTACGGGTCGCACGTTGGGGCCTAACACGTGTTGCCAGCGGCGTGTGGCTTTTGCCTGATTTACAGTACCCGCTTCGCGTGGCCAGGAGGGGGTTGCAGCCGTGGTTCCCGGTACGATACATGCCCGGTGGAAACACGTCCACCCGGGGTTCGTTCAACCGCCCAAGTGCGGCGAAGCCGACCATCATCTTGGTCAGGAGGGGCCCAGAGACATTGTGAGGGACAGAGACCAAAGGGGGTCGTGAGTACAAAAGGGGACACACGTATGTAAGATGGCCATCTTAATCATCTAGGGGATTGATTGTTGAGTGTGAATTGTTGATGGTGGATTGCTCGGGGAATATATCCTTGATTGTATCATTGAAATTGTATGGTATCATTACCATTGAAATATATCATTGAAAATCAGTTTTCTCTTGGGTGGAATTCATATGGATTGCGTTGCGAAAGCGCATATATAATACAACTTTCTGGCGAAGTTCCTCTCACGGTCCGGGGGTCACCGAGACCAGGTAGTCACCGAGGGGACCACGTAACACTAGTCCCCTTCTCTGTATGCCGATGAATGGGCCTGGCAAATTTTGCCAAAAAGCACCGGAAGTAAGAGCAGTGTCCCAGAAATCCCCACATCTGCTTGATTTTGTGAGGTACAGGCCACTTTTCTACCACCTTACCCTTAGCTGGGTTGTTCGCTACACCATCACGGCTGATGATGTGTTTCAAATACGCCACCTCTTTTGAAAACAATATACATTGGTTTGGGTTCAATTTTAACCATGCCATCCCCAGGCAACCAAATACCTGTTTCAAATTTCCGACAGCTTGTTCAAATGTCTTTCCATGCACCAGGACATCATATAGGTAGACCAGACATGTCTGCCATAGCATACCGCTCAACACCCTTTCCATCAATCTCTCTCTATTGGAGGACAAGGAGAAGATGTCCAAATTGCTACTGATTGAATCATGCAAGTGTGCCCATGCCCATTAATTGGATGCCCACCCTTGGCACATACGTGTTCATGATGGCATGACCCACTAGGATCTCTGGCATGTGTCCTCCCGCAAGCAGCTCTACCAGACCGAAAGACTCTCACCACTCAAGGTCACCATTGCAGCAAGACCGATCTCGGCACCCAGTGGGATGATCACCGAGTCGGGCACCTCCAGCCCGGGGTTTTCCTTGGTGCAAACAACTTCAAATGGCAGCTCCTCAGTCTCCATACACAATACACCCTTCCTGAAAACGACCTGGGAGCCGCTGTCGGTCAACAAATCCAGACCAAGCAAACACATGCCACACACCTCTGTCACCCATATAGTGACACTTTTTCTTGTCCTGCAAATTTCATGGTCACAGGGCCATACCCTATGATCAGCGAGGTCCCTCCAGTAGACAACTGTAGTTTATAATCTTAAAAACAGCTCACTCCATTCCAACTTGTCCGGCATTCATTCCAACATTCTCCGATTAAAGACCGTGAGGCTTATGATCATATTGCATGCGCAGGAAATGCAAAGCGCAAAGTGGAGTTAAGCATACCCTGCATGTCCACCACAACATCGATCACCATGTCTTGAATTTGGCACCAAACTACCTTTTCCAGTTCATCCACATTGGACTATATGCCACAAAGATAGGGGCTTACAACCATTGGTCTTTGGCGAGCATAGCCCCTTGTGTCTGAAACACTTCATTTTTTATTTCTGTCTGCATAGTTGAGGCTTGTGGAAGACCTATTACTCGTACGCTGAACAGTTCAGGACAAAAGGAACAGTGGAGATAGGAGGGAAACACCAACAGCAGAGTTGAAGGCCAAGATGCAGGCAGACTTGGACAAACAATGGCTGTGGGGAGGCCAATCATCAGCAATGTCATGGAATCCATCATTGCAGTTGACATAAAATTATTATTCTTCTCCAACTACATGGTATTCATAGAATACTAACCCCACGCAGTCAACTTGGTGCGAGACAACTTGTGTTTTTTAAGGTTTAAAAAAAATTTGATCCAATATGGCTGCCAGACCATGTGACCAATGATGTCATCTATATTATAATAGCCGTAGATGATTCTGTCTGTCTGTCTGTCTATCTGTTGGGTGTCTGTCCGGGGTGTGGCTTACTCGGTTTGCAGAGTAGCTCTACCCATAGCTCCACCCATTCTGGGAGTGGCTATAAACAAATATCCACCATTTTATTAACTCGCATAGCTTTGAGTCCTGTTTTGTAGGCCCGTGGTGTCTTGCTCTCCCCCAGTTTTATTTCAAATCAAATTCGATAAATCATTTCATTTTTCACAGTCGCTAACATAGTTTTAGACTCGGTTGAAAAAAAACGGGAAGAAAATCCGATGAAAGTTGCCGTTTATAGAACGAAATGAATTCTCAAAGGCCTGTAACTTCAAGGCCATTGAGTCTCTCTCACGCCTTTATCTCCAATCTAACTCACCATATGATTTCATTTTTATCGATGGTTTTACTTTTAGACTCGGTGTCAGCAATAATTGAGAACAATCCACACACGCGGGAAAATGCAGAGATATATTTTTTAAAATAGCGTCATGGTGTATCATACACCGCCCAACATGACACCGCCGGCAATGTGTCGATATATATTAAAAATTCGCTTTTGCTTTTCCGTTATGATATATTACTATTTCGTTTGATGATAGTCGTCACAAAAACGTCAACAATGATGCCGACATATATTTCTTCGTTTTTATTTCATTCAACATATTAGCCGGAAGTAAAATATGTTTCAGGAAATTACCGAGAGATATTTCTTCGTTTTTTTTATTAGTTATGTGCGCATACACTTTAAATAGGTTTATTTGAAATCTTTAATTTTCCACAAACATTCCACACACGCGGGAAAATGCAGAGATATATTTTTTAAAATCGCGTCATGGTGTATCATACACCGCCCAACATGACACCGACGGCAATGTGTCGATATCTATTTTAAATTCGATATATCATTTCATTTTTCACAGTCGCTAACATAGTTTTAGACTCGGATGAAAAAAAACGAGAAGAAAATCCGATGAAAGTTGCCGTTTATAGAACGAAATGAATTCTCAAATGCCTGTAACTTCAAGGCCATTGAGTCTCTCTCACGCCTTTATCTCCAATCTAACTCACCATATGATTTCATTTTTATCGATGGTTTTAGAGTCGGTGTCAGCAATAATTGAGAACATTCCACACACGCGGGAAAATGCAGATATATTTTTTAAAATCGCGTCATGGTGTATCATACACCGCCTAACATGACACCGACTGCAACGTGTCGATACATATTAAAAATTCGATATATCATTTCATTTTTCACAGTCGCTAACATAGTTTTCGACTCGGTTGAAAAAAAACGGGAAGGAAATCCAATGAAAGTTGCCGTTTATAGAACGAAATGAATTCTCAAACGCCTGTAACTTCAACTTCAAGGCCATTGAGTCTCTCTCACGCCTTTATCTCCAATCTAACTCACCATATGATTTCATTTTTATCGATGGTTTTGGACTCGGTGTCAGCAATAATTGAGAACATTCCACACACGCGGGAAAATGCAGAGATATATTTTTAAAAATCGCATCATGGTGTATCATACACCGCCCAACATGACACCGACGGCAACGTGTCGATATATATTAAAAATTCGCTTTTGCTTTTCCGTTAAGATATATTACTTTTTCGTTTGATGACAGTCGTCACAAAAACGTCAACAATGATGCCGACATATATTTCTTCGTTTTTATTTAATTCAACATTATTAGCCGGAAGTAAAATATGTTTCAGGAAATTACCGAGAGATATTTCTTCGTTTTTTAAAATTAGTTATGTGCGAATACACTTTAAATAGGTTTATTTGAAATCTTTAATTTTCCACAATATAATTTACTTGCCATTTATCATTTGATGATTACGAGACAAATTCCTCTTGAGGATCGTGACAATTCATGCGCTGCGTGGAAACTTCTATTTCCAAAATGAATGAGACGATCGATGAAGAACGCAGACTTGAACAGGATGCAGCAAGAAAACGAATGAGACGGGCGAACGAGTCCATCGACGAACGTCAATGCAAACTTGCGGGGTCACCCGTGGGAATCCCACGGGCATGGATGTGTGTGACATTTCGACATATTGAGTTAGATGCTGCACATTCATTTTTACAAAATGGTTACTGGCAAGTCATCAGATCCAGAAATGGTGTAAAAACCACCGTTTAGAGGCCATTTTTCCCCGCAAAGCGGGGGTTGGCCTTTTCGGGGACCGTGGTAGTTGTTGTTTTTTTGTCCCCTTTTTGAAGCAATGTTTTACGGCCGGATGCCCTTCCTGACGCCAACCCTTTTTGCCGCCTTCAACGACAAACAGGGAATTACCAGTGAACTGGTACTCAATTAGCCGACCTCGGAAGGATGACAGGCTGAGTCAACCCCCCTGGCATTAATTCGGCGATCGACCGAGATTCGAACCCAGGATCCTATAAGCCGGCACCCTAGCCGCTAGCCCAACACCAGAAATGGTGTCATGAACACAATTTATTTATGCACAAGCACAAAAGCAAGACGGGCCGATTTCCGATTCCGACGGGCCGACGGGCGAGACGGGCCGATTTCCGATTCCGACGGGCCGATTTGGAGCAAGAAAAAGAACGAGACGGGAGAAAAAGGAGAGAAACGAGACGGGGAAAGCCGATTGGAGAGGCGAGTGAGGCGCGATTGGAGAGGAGTGTGAGGCGCGATTGGAGAGGAGTGTGAGGCACGATTGGAGAGGAGTGTGAGGCGTGATTGGAGAGGAGTGTGAGGCACGATTGGAGAGGAGTGATTGGAGGGGAGTGTGAGGCACGATTGGAGAGGAGTGTGAGGCACGATTGGAGAGGAGTGTGAAGCGCGATTGGAGAGGAGTGTGAGGCGCGATTGGAGAGGAGTGTGAGGCGCGATTGGAGAGGCGTGTGAAGGATTGGAGAGGAGAGGAGTGTGAGGGATTGGAGAGGTGAGGGATTGGAAAGGAGAGGGATGTGAGGGTTTGGAGATGAGAGGAGTGCTAGGTGGAGAGAGGAGAGTGTCAGGTGGAGACAGGAGAGTGTCAGGTGGAGAGGAGTGAGGGGTCACATATTATGTGAAATAAATAAATTGTGTTCATCACACCATTTCTGGATCTGATGCCTTGCCAGTAACCATTTTGTAAAAATGAATGTGCAGCATATAACTCAATATGTCGAAATGTCACACACATCCATGCCCGTGGGATTCCCACGGGTGACCCCGCTAGTATATTTATATTCTCCCAAAAAATTGTTGCGTAGATCCTTCAATAAATTTCAAACTGATTGGACTAAGTGTTGCCCCTGTCAAATTCTGACGTTATAATGAAGGCTCCAACGACGTCATCGTTAACGGCACTTATTCCCCATGTGGGAGTTCTTTACAATGAGCCATGTTTCATTTTCTTCCATGGAGCGGTTTCGGAGATATAGGGACCCAAAGTTTTTTGGTTTTACCAAGACATTTACGCCCATACCACATGACATATGACGTCATAATTATCACTAAAAATGTCGACATGAGTAGTAGCATACTATGTTGAAAATTTAGTGTCGATCGAATCAATGGTTGCTGAGAAAATGATTTTTTAAATGCTGACACGTACGCACATACTTGTGCACCCGGTTGCTTAACCCCGTTTTTCGCTTTGCAAGCGCAAGGTAACGACCTCATCTTAGATCATCAATTTGGCTTCAGAGGAAGTCACTCCACGTTGGACAAGCTGCTTCTACTCTCCTAACAATGGATGGAGGCCTTCAATACCAGACATGAGATCAGGTCCATCTCTGGACATATCTCATAATCCAGAATTATCATCTCTGGACGTGTTTTCAATACAGTTTGGCATCCTGACATGCTCTCCAAATTGTCTGCCTATGGAATCCAAGGCCCAGCCTATTCTTGGGTTACTGACTTCCTCAACTGTTGGAGCCAATATGTGGCTCTTAACGCAACCAGAAATGAGGTACTACTACCTACCAGACTGTAATGTAAAAGTGATAGGACCAGAGACTCAGCTTCATCATGGAACATTCCAATCATTTTGAAGGCTTGATTTTCACAATTTTGAAGGCCATGACTGAGTTTGAAAGCCTTGGCTGAATGACAAGGAGGCAAAATATAAGAAAGGAATTAAAGAGTAATTAGAAAGGAATTCTAAATAGGAAGAAACCAAGTTTCAGGAAGGAAGTTAAATGGAAGAAAATACGTTTCAGAAAGGAAGATAAATGGAAAAAAAACAAGTTTTAGGAAAGAAGATAAATGGAAGAAACCAGGTTTTAGAAAGGATGATAATTGGAAGAAAACAAGTTTTATAAAGGAAGATAAATGGAAGAAACCTTGTTTCTGGAAGAAACCTTTCCTCCACGCATGGCTGGCAGACTTCCTCTCTAGTCGTAGTCAACGTGTGGCCCTGAATGGGTTTCTCTCATCTCCCCCTTCCTGTTCAGGCTGGAGTTCCCCAAGGCAGTGTTCTGGGCCCTGTGCTTTTTCTGGTCTTCATCAATGATCTCTCTGACTCTCTTGAAAATCCTCTCTCTCTCTTTGCTGATGACTCTACTCTCTGCCGCTCCATTCCTCATACCTCAGATCGGCAGTCTGCAGCCTCCTCACTCTCTGCAGACCTGGACAAAATCACAGACTGGGCATACAAGTGGAACATGTCTTTCAATCCTGACAAATCTCACACTCTTACGATATCTCTCCGAAAAGACCGACTGGACAACCCTCCCATCTACTTTCTGAATAATCCTCTCCAAGAAGTTCTGTCACTCAAGCTTTTGGGTCTCATTATCTGACATGATCTTTCCTGGGAAAACCACATTTCAAATCTGGCCTCCAAAGCCAGTCGCCGACTGGGCATCCTCCGTCGTGCGAAGTCCTTCCTTGGCACACCTGAGTTCCTCACCACATACAAGGCTTTCATCCGCAGCTCAATGGAATACTGCTCTCCCCTCTGGGCTGGTGCTCCTGCCTCACACCTAGCTCGTCTTCACGCTGTTGAAACCAAAACGTTCGGAATCATTGGAATCTCCCGCGATTAAGCTAACTCCAACGGCCTTTCACTCACTTACTGCAGGCAGGTTGGTGGTCTTTCCGTCTTCTACCAACTCCTCTCTGGCCTTGCTCCCCCAGCTCTCTCTGGGCTCTGTCCCCCAAATATTCCTACAGGTCGCACAAGATCTGCCTGCAACCCTGTTATGGTTAAACTGCCAAAATCAAGACTCTCTGCTCACCTTCACTCCTTCATTCCTCTTTTCTCCCACCTCTGGAACAAACTCCCTCACTCTCTTCAATCCCACTCCTCCCTCCAGGTCTTTAAAACAGCTGTTCACCACCATCTCTTATCTTCCCCCATCCAAAACCTTGATCTTTCTACCCCCGCTAATTTCACCCCAAATCCACTTTTTTGAAATACCAACTTCTTTCCTGGAAGTCCTTGGTGTCCTTGTGTTTTATACTTCTCCCACTCCCCCCCCCCCTCCCCTTCCCACGCCTCCTCCCCCCAAGCCCCCTCCTTCCCGCAGATCTCCCAATATCCCTGCTCTCAAATGTTGTGTTTGTGTGCTTCCCCCTCTCTCTCCCCATCTTGTCTACCACTCCCCTTATTATATTTTTTATGTCTGTTTGATTTTTTGTGTGACTAATGTTAGCTCTTTCACGAGCTTCGATGTTGTATACCGAAAAAAAAAAAAAAAAAAAAACCTTTAGAATTACCCTGTAGAATTACCCTTTCGAATTACCCATTAGAATTACCCTTTAGAATTACCCTTTAGAATTACCCTTTAGAATTACCCATTAGAATTACCCTTTAGAATTACCCTTTATAATTGCCCTTTAGAATTACCCTTTAGAATTACCCTTTAGATTTACCCTTAGGAATTACCCTTAGGAATTACCCTTTAGAATTACCCTTTAGAATTACCCTTTAGATTTACCCTTAGGAATTACCCTTTAGAATTGCCCTTTAGAATTACCCATGAGAATTACCCTTTAGAATTACCCTTTAGAATTACCCTTTAGAATTACCCTTCAGGATTGCCCTTTAGAATTACCCTTTAGAATTACCCTTTATAATTAACCTTTAGAATTACCCTTTAGAATTACCCTTTATTATTGCCCTTTAGAATTACCCTTTAGAATTACCCATTAGAATTACCCTTTGAAATTACCCTTTAGAATTACCCTTTAGAAATACCCTTTAGAATTACCCTTCAGGATTGCCCTTTAGAATTACCCTTTAGAATTACCCTTTAGAATTACCCTTTATAATTAACCTTTAGAATTACCCTTTAGAATTACCCTTTATAATTAACCTTTAGAATTACCCTTTAGAATTACCCTTTATTATTGCCCTTTAGAATTACCCTTTAGAATTACCCATTAGAATTACCCTTTGAAATTACCCTTTAGAATTACCCTTTAGAAATACCCTTTAGAATTACCCTTTATAATTAGCCTTTAGAATTACCCTTTAGTTTCGAATTACCCTTTAAAATTACCCTTTGGAATTGCCCTTTTGAATTGCCCTTTATAATTAACCTTTAGAATTACCCTTTATAAGTAACCTTTAGTATTAACCTTTTTTATTAACCTTTAGAATTACCCTTTTTATTCACCCATTAGAATCACCCTTTACAATTAACCTTTAGAATTACCCTTGATAATCACCCATTAGAATTACCCTTTCGAATTACCCTTTGGAATTACCCTTTAGAATTACCCTTTAGGATTACCATTTAGAATTGCCCTTTAGAATTTCCCTTTAGAATTACCCTTCAGAATTACCCTTTCGAATTACCCTTTAGAATTGCCTTTTGGAATTACCCTTTAGAATTACCCTTTAGAATTACCCTTTAGAATTACCCTTCAGAATTGCCCTTTAGAATTGCCCTTTAGAATTACCCTTTGGAATTACCCTTTGGAATTACCCTTTAGAAATACCCTTTAGAATTACCCTTTAGAATTACCCTTTAGAATTACCCTTTAGAATTGCCCTTTAGAATTACCCTTTAGAATTACCCTTTATAATTAACCTTTAGAATTACTCTTTGGAATTAACCTTTGGAATTGCCCTTTAGAATTAACCTTTGTAATTGCCCTTTCGAATTACACTTTAGAATTACCTTTTAGAATTACCCTTTACAATTACCCTTTAGAATTGCCCTTTAGAATTACCCTTGAGAATTACCCTTTAGAATTACCCTTTAGAATTACCCTTTATAATTAACCTTTAGAATTACTCTTTGGAATTAACCTTTGGAATTGCCCTTTAGAATTGCCCTTTACAATTACCCTTTAGAATTGCCCTTTAGAATTACCCTTGAGAATTACCCTTTAGAATTAACCTTTAGAATTACCTTTTAGAATTACCCTTTAGAATTACCCTTTAGAATTGCCCTTTGGAATTGCCCTTTATAATTAACCTTTAGAATTTCCCTTTAGAATTACCCTTTGGAATTGCCCTTCAGAATTACCTTTTCCAATTAACCTTTGGAATTACCCTTTAGAATTACCCTTTAGAATTACCCTTTAGAATTAACCTTTAGAATTACCCTTTAGAATTACCCTTTAGAATTACCCTTTAGAATTACCCTTTAGAATTAACCTTTAGAATTAACCTTTAGAATTACCCTTTAGAATCCTTTAGAATTACCCTTTAGAATTAACCTTTGGAATTACCCTTTAGAATTACCCTTTGGAATTACCCTTTAGAATTACCCTTTGGAATTACCCTTTAGAATTACCCTTTAGAATTACCCTTTAGCATTACCCTTTAGAATTACTCTTTAGAACCTTTCAGAATAAAACACGTTGGATTAGAAAGGTTCTTCTTCATGTTTGATGGACAGATACACGGATGGAAGGACGGACATTGCCAGATATTGAAGCAGCTTCACCAGTTAAAAAATGTGCCCACTCCCCCCCCCCCATCCTTTCCGAAATAAATCAAAGACAAAATTTTAAAACTTTCATTTGTCGATGAATGTATTACCTTGTTTAAAAATTCAGATAATTTGTTATTTTACAAATACTATCTCCAGAGACGTCTAATTCTTGCTACACATTGTGCTGAGCATATCTTTCTAGAATTTTTAAAATGTAAGATGCCCCCCCCCCCCCCACCCCCTTCCCACCGTCACTCCAAAACCGTCCCTCCGTCTCCCATTACACTTTCTTGGATTTGTCTCTGCACCAATGATTACTTACTGCAGTTGAGCCTTTGTGATCACAGTGTAAATCAATAACCCAAAGTCTGCTTTGAATAACCCTTTTTGATTTGGTAAAAATACAGTACAATGCTGTATACATTATTTTGTAATTACACTATGAAATAAATAGCACCGCAAAGCGGGCGTAACCCCTCAGCCCATGCATGGTGAAAGGAAGCCGTGGCGGCCATATTGAAAATGCAGCGCGCCCTTTTTCGAAAGGAACCTTCCTCTACTCAACCCCAACACACACTGCAAACATGGATTTAATCGGACAAGCCGTTCTCCTTGAAATTGACAGAAACCAAAAGTTGACGGACGTCCGGACGTCCAACCGCCCGCCCGGACGACTTCCCTGGCGCCCATTGGGCTAAGGGGTGAAAAGGATAAATTGAATTCCGCATAAAATTGATGAGAAAGACTCAGCCAATGGCAATTGAAGTGGGGGAAAAGAGGAGGATAGCTTCAGAATGCTTGGGAACATTTGCTTTTTACATCTTGGACAAATTGAAAATTGATGATCATATAAACGAAGGCCATTAGTATTAACATATACAACTTTGCCTGCAGCTACTCCTTGGATTCCCCATACCTCCTGGATGGGCCCACAGCCCAACACATCGGTGTGATAAGCGTAACTTTATTCCAATAATGTCACATGACAGTACTTTACTTTAGGTATTATTTTGCTGCCACCAAGCCAATAACAGTTGTACAGTACAGTGATTTGAAAAGCACTTTCCATGTACAGTTGTGGCCAAAAATATTGGCACCCCTGCGCTTTTTTAAAATAATGCACCATTTCTTCCAGAAAATTATTGAAATTAAAGAATATTTTGGTATGCACATATATATTTCTTTGGTTTGCAGTGGAACAAAACAACAAAAAGCTGAAAAAATTACTAAATCATAGCTTATTCCAAACAAATGCTAAAATGGCCAGGACAATATTATTGGCACCTTTTAGACGTTTTTTTTTTGTGTGTACAAGATCGAGGCTCGTGAAAGAGCTAACATTAATCACAAAAAGACAAAGTGACACATAAAACATATTATAAAGGGAGCGGGAGACAAGATGGGGAGAGAGAGAGAGAGAAGCACACAAGTACAACATTTGACAGCAGGGACATCTGTTGAAGTTGTTAGAAATAATTAGATTTCAAGCAGGTGATTCTCCTTTATTTTGGAATTGAACTCACCTGTGGAGAGTTGCAGTTGCCTGCAATATAACATTCAATCATTCAACCAGTTTGAATGGAGAAAGGAGTCATTCTGCTGTTTTGTGTCACTGCGTGTACCGACTGCAATGAGCACGGAGAAAAGAAAGAAAACCAGAGAATTGTCTGAGGAGGTCAGACACAAGATTGTAGCCAAGCATGGACAATCTTAAGGCTACATGTCCATCTCCAGAGACCTTGATGTTCCTGTGTCCACCGTACACAATGTTATCAGGAAGTTTAAGGCCCATGGCACTGTAGCCAACCTCCCTGGACGTGACCGCAAGAGAAAACCTGATCGAAGATTGCAGTGAAGGATTGTTCGAATGGTGGAGAAAGCACTTCGATCAACTGCCAAACAGATTCAATCTGACCTTCAGACACAAGGTACGACAGATTCAACTCACACCATCCGTCGCCAACTCAATGAAAGGGGGTTCCATGGTAGGAGACACAGGAGGACCCCACTGCTGAGAGAAAGAGACATAAGAAAGCCCGACTGGAGTTTGCCAAAACACACCTGAACAAACCAAAATCCTTCTGGAAGAATGTCCTGTGGACAGATGAGACCAAATTAGAGCTTTTTTGGATAAACACATAATCTCTATGTTTGCAGAAAACAAAATGAAGCCTTCAGAGAAAAGAACACCTTCCCTACAGTCAAACATGGAGGAGGTTCAGTGATGTTTTGGGGTTGCTGTTCTGCCTCTGGCACTGGGTGCCTTGAATGTGTGCATGGCATCATCAAATCAGGAGTTATCAAGGCATTTTGGAGCGCAATGTTCAACCCAGTGTCAGAAAGCTGGGTCTCTGTCGAAGGTCATGGGTCTTGCAGCAGGACAATGACTCCAAACACACTTCAAAAAGCACCCAGGAATGGTTCAAGACAAAACGCTAGACTGTTCTGAAGTGGACAGCAATGAATCCAGATCTAAATCCCATTGAACACGTGTGGGGAGATCTGAAAACAGCAGTTGGGAGAAGGCACCCTTCATATCTGGGAGAACTGGAGCAGTTTGCACAAGAACTGCAACAAGAACACAAGAAGAGTGGGACCAAACTGACAGTGGAGAGGTGTAGGAAGCTCATTCATGGCCATATCACTCAATGGTGAAGAATCACTTTTAAAAATTCGACTAGCTGGATCCAGATCTGGATCTTCAGCAAAATTTAAAGGATTCTTCCTTGTCACACACACACAGAACCTGTCCAACAAGTGTCGTGTAAATCCGTCCATAACTTTTTAAGATATCCTGCTATCTATCGTTTTTGGCCCTATCTCCCAATGGTGAAGAATCACTTTAAAAATTCTAGTATCCGGATCCGAATCCGGATCTTCACCAAAATCTAATCATTTTGTCGGTGTCACATACGCTACATCTCTACAAATTTTCGTCCGAATCCGTCCACAACATTTTGAGATATTTTGTTCACAAACAATCGGACAGACAAACAGACCGGGGTGAAAACATAACCTCCATCCACCTTTGGTGGCGGAGGTAATAAGTTGTTCTTTTTTTCTTTCTAGATTTCATTATGTTGGAAGTCTTCCTCTGGTGTGTCAATACATATTTACTTGCACGACCTCGTACGCTCACCAATGCACCATCTACACGGATCTCTTCTACACACGCTCAAACAAATATCGGGGATGCCTCTTTGTGGTGGTTGTACCCCCCAATCCAAGTCAGGGGCCAAATCTTCCCCATTCTTCCTTACTGCCCAGATTCGTCAGGGCAGCACTTTCACGGTCAGAGAACCAATCGGTAAAACAAAGGACCGGCCCTTTCCCTCTTCTCTCTCTCTCTCTCTCTCTCTCCCCCTGCTGGCCGTTTGTTGTTGGGTGTGGCAAGATGGCGTGTGATCGTGTTTGTGTGTTGTAGCTCCTGGCTCGTGTTGTTTTCGTCCTCTCCCCACCTCCCTTTTTACCTTTCCCTTTCCTTTGTTTTTTTTCCTTTTGTCGTGTCTGTTGACCTTTTTCCTCCGTTCCTGCTTCGTTACCACCTGTCCCTCTTTTTCCCCTCCTTTCGAGACAGAGAGAGGGAGAGCCAGCATGGTGAGGATTTGTTTAAACCACGTTTTTTCCTAACGTGGTTTAAACCGTGCTTTCGTTTTTAGTTATTTAATTATTTTTTTTTTTCTATTCTTTTTTTGGGATTATACAAATCTATTTGCTTTCACTTCGTTTCTCCTTTGACAATATGGCTAATAGGAGTAGCCAAAGGTCTGCCGATCGTGTTACCGATGAGGGTTTATCGCGTAAGCACGGGCTGTGCCTTGTCCCGCCGGAGGGAGTTTGAGGATTTGATCGACGTGAGTAACATTCGTGCCGCGTCTCGTATGAATCACAAAATTGTGGTATTTGTTTCGCAAATACGTCTGGCCGATATTGTTGTACAGAATGGTTTGACCTTGGGAAACGATCTGTTTGTTCCTGTGTCGTCTTCTTCTTCTTCTTCTTTTTGCGGTTTAATGGCGCTTTCAGAGCCGCGAGGCTCTATATACCGTACGCCACGCACCCTAACATCCAAACAAACCAACCAGGAGGTTAACACGAGAAAAACTAGAGCCTCACACTGCTAACCCCGTCTCTTTGATAAACTTTAAAACTGTTCTACAAAACCCAGGATGTTTCAGATCCAGCCAGCAAAAGGCTTCCGGCAGACCTGACCACGTGATCCCCATTCCGCGGACAGAAAGCTGAAGACGTGATCTAGCGTTATTATAACGTGGACAAAAGGAAAAAACATGGTCAAGATCTTCGGGAACCTTACACCGATCCCACCACCCCGAGGGATGGCACCCGATCCTGTGAAGATAAAAATTGAGAAAACAATGTCCAATTCTAAGACGAGATAAGATAGACTACTCCCTGCGAGGGAGCCGGGGAGACGACCCCAAGGACGCGATCGATGGATGCACCTTGTGACACCACCTCCCCTTAGGGGAGGAGTCCCACTGACTTTGCCATATAGCATTGATTTTCTGTTTAATTAAATTAGAGAGGTCTGCCTGGCCTAGCGGAACCGGGGTTTCGAAATCCAGGTTGAGGACACGTTTGGCCGCCTGATCACACACTTCGTTGCCTGCAATGCCCACATGGGCCGGGACCCAACATAGATCGACGACCGTGCCCCTCCAATGGGCCAAACTTACGAGATGAATTACCTCAAGAACCATTCGTTCCTACTGCCAGGCTGGAACGACCTAAGCGCTATCAGAGCCGAGAGGGAGTTGGAAAATATGACCGCGCTGAGGGGATAAAAGTCTATAATCCATTCAAGAGCCAAAACAATTGCATAAAGTTCTGCCGAAAATACCGACAGGTGGTCTGAAAGCCTGAAAGCCTTGGTCACCTTAACATCAGGGATGCAGAAGGCAGCCGCAGTGCGGCCAAGACCCGTATCTTTGGAGCCATCTGTATAAGCATGGAGAGATTGACTCCAGAACTTGTGAATGAATTCCACAGCCATGTTACTTGTCGCGACGGGATTGTCCCTGTCTGTCATACTCTGTAAATCCAAGTGAATTCTTGGAACCACGAGGGTCCAAGGCGGCCATAGGGACACTTTATTGGCTGTGTTAACCGGGGGGAGGTCCAACCCCAACCCCTTAACCGCCCTAACACACTTGAGACCAAAAGGGGGAAGCCGACGGAGATTACCGAGAGCATGATACTCCCAGCAATCCAGGAACAGAGAACTGCCAGGATGATTTACCCCGAAGGAAATGCATTTGGACCAGTATTTGAGAATAGACACTTCCCATAGAAGTGACAAAGGCAGCTCACCCGCTTCAACCAGGAGAGCGCTCACTGGAGAGCTTTTAAAGGCACCAAGACATATGCGGAGAGCTTTGGACTGAACTCCTTCTAACCTCCTCCGGATGGACAGGGACATGTCCCAAAAGGCTTGACACCCGTAATCAAAGTGCGAACGTATTAGAGCTCTGTACAAGATAAGGAGGCTATCCTGGTGGGCACCCCAAGAAGTACCAAAGATACAACGGAGAAGGTTGAGACCCTTCGAGCACTTAGCTACAAGTTTGACACAATGGGCATTCCAGGTTAAGCCCTTATCAAAGATCACCCCCAAAAAGGGGACCACCGGAGAGACTTCTAGGGCCGTGCCATTGACTGTTAATCTGATGTCCTCAACCTTTCTCTTGAGACTAAAGATTCCAAGCTTAGACTTAGGCCCAGAGATGGCAAAACCCCATTTTGCAGCCCACTGCTCAATACTGACAACATCAGCCTGAAGGCGCTTGGAGATGAACGCACAGTTCCTGCCCCGAACCCAGATAGCTACATCATCGGCAAACAAAGACAAATTGCCCCGCACCCCTGGAAGAGAGGCAACATCATTTATCATTATGTTGAAAAGGGTGGGACTAATACAACTACCCTGAGGAATACCCTTTTTAGTGAGAAACATGGAGGACAGAGCAGCACCAACACGCACTTGAAAAGATCTGCCAGACAGGAAATCACGGACCCACCAGAAAAGTCTGCCCCTGATGCCTAACTGGTGAATCTTAAACAGAAGACCGTCCCTCCAGACAGAATCATAGGCCTTCTGAATATCAAGGAAAACCCCCAGCACCGACTCGCGGCCGATGAAAGCCTTCCTAATGTCATTCGCCAGAGAGACTATTTGATCTGAAGAGGACCGACCCCTCCTGAATCCACTCTGACATCTATTAAGCAGATTATTCTTTTCTAAGTAAAATATCAGGCGTTCATTGACCATCTTCTCCATAAGTTTGCTAATAACAGAAATAAGAGCTATAGGGCAGTAAAAGGATGGATCTGTAGGATCCTTACCAGGCTTTAGAACAGGAATGATTATGGAATGCTTCCACGCACAAGGGAGCCTTCCTGATGCCCAGACCTTATTGATCAACACCTGAAACACTTCCAAGACACTATCATCCATGTGCTTGAACATGGAGTGAGTGAGCGAATCAGAGCCAGGAGCACTATTCTTGGACTTGGAAATGACCTGCTTTAATTCACCCAGAGAGAAATCCATGTTAAGCGGGGAGTTATCCGGGCTCACATCACAGAGAATGTCTTTGTGCTGGGAGACAAACTGACGCTTGGCCTCACCTGACTCCGAATCGACAGGATCATCACCTGACTGATCTGAAAAGAAGGACGCTAAAGCAGAGGCCTTCTCCTGGCTTGAATAAACAGGGGCGTTATTGCTGACCAACCAAGCTATCGACCACCCTCCACCATTCCTGCCATACATACTTCTAACCCTACACCAAACGGAACTAATGGAGGTGTCCGGATTAATAGACGCACAAAATGCTCGCCAAGACTCTGACTTGGCGCGTTTAATTACCCGCTGAGCTTGAGCTCTTCTTCTCTTGAACTCGATGGCATCTTGAAGCAGCAAGGATTTCCTAACTTTTTTAAAGGAAGACTTTCTGGCCTTATTGGCCCTCATGCATTCCTCATTCCACCAGGGAACTTTAATTCTCTGACCGATCTGGCCTTTACAAGTGGGGATAGACCCGAGAGCACTGCGATAAACTCCTTTGACTAAACTATTACTGAAGATATCAGGATTCTCGTTAAATAATTCAGGCTTGACCACCTTGGAGCAACATCTGGAAAACTTACCCCAATTAGCCCTGGAGAGACTCCAAGAGGGAGGCCTATCCAACCCCTCCAGATCTCTCTCCAATTTGAGGTGAGTGGACACCGGAAGGTGGTCACTACCCAGACTGTCTGGAAGAACCCTCCATTCACACCTTGCTGCAAGCGAGGCAGAGACTATCGTGAGGTCAAGAGGGGAAGACCGACCAGAGCCAGGATTTATGAAAGTTCCACTACCATCATTCAGTATTACTAAGTCAAGGTCGTCCATCACCTTCTCCACACAAGAACCATTACTGTCCGTGAGCTTAGAGCCCCATAGAGTGTTGTGGCTGTTGAAATCAACGCACCAAAAGATTGACCCTTCGCACTTGCATAAAACCTCTTTAAGCGCAAGAACATTCAACGAGAGACACGGATTATAAAAGTTAACCACTGAGAAGGTCTCACTAGGGCTAGGAAATAAAACCACATTACACTCCAACTCCACGTGTCAATCAATAACCCTATGAGGAACTCCTGACCTCACAAAAACCCCAAATCCCCCCCCCCCCCACTGCCCCTAGCTCTATCCCTGCGAATTAACAAATAATTTGGAATCCTATTTGAAATGTGGCTCTTTAACCAAGTTTCTTGGATACATATTATATCTGGTTTTACTATGAGATCACTTAAAAATGTAATAAACTCTGAACCGTGAGCAGGTAAACTTTTCGCATTGCATTGAAGGAGCCTCAGTCCTCAAGAAGGGGGGGGGGGGGGGTCTTTCTGAGGCCTGGACTTCGACCCGCTCCTCTTGTGCCCCAACAGAGCGTGGATCTGACCAATGGAAAATTCCTCCCAACCCAGATGCTTAGCCGCGGCAACCGACACAGCACGGATTTTGTCCGTTCGACTAGACGCTACTGCAGAGCAGTTGATAGATTCGGAAATAAACGCAATAAACGCGTCTTTAGAAATATTTAAATCTGACTGAGATTTGGCTCTCTCTGATCGACACTCGACTCGCTCAGTTTCAGTCTGGACTCCTACTGTTTTGGTAGCGACCTTCACCGAGCCAATGGGATTAGAGTTACGCAAACCTGCATACGAGGCAGGTTTAGTCCCAGAAACTTTCGAAGCGGCTTCAGCGTAAGTTAATTTTTCCTTTACCTTTACCTGCTGAATTAGCGCTGCTTTTTGAAAAACCGGGCAGCCTCGGAAAGCAGAGCTGTGCGCCCCACCACAATTCCCACAATGCATTTGCTCACTCGGGCAAGCGCTACGCTCATGATCGCCATTGCATCTGCTGCAGTGAACCTTGCCCCGACAAGCTGGGGCCGTATGCCCAAACCTCTGACACTTGTAGCATCTAAGAGGAGCCGGTATGTAATCTCTTACCGTGAAGGCCAAATAGCCGAGCACTACCTTTGATGGAAGGCAAGAACCACTGAAGGACAACAAGACTGATAAGGTGTTCACCTTCTCTCCATCCCTAAATGTGGTAAGACGGCGAGCATCAGTCACTCCACTGGAGGCCAAATAACTCTTAATCTCTTCAATTTCTATGGATGAATCCACCCCATAGATGACACCACGACATTCTCTCATGTACTTCGGGATTTGACACGAAACTCAGACCTCACCAAAATGGGTTGCTTTCAACACCTTGTCCCTTTGCCCGGCTGACTTGCACTCAAGGAGCAGGTCGCCCGACCGAAGCACTTTCGCAGACACTACTTCCCCGAACTCTTTCTTTATGAGCTCTGCTAACTTTATAGGGTTGGACGGACCCACACGATTAGGCCTCTCAACGGCCGCCACAATGACCACAAACTTATAGAGCGAATCAACGGGGTTGCCAGAGGCCTGGGAGAGGGAAGCCCTGCGCTTGGGCTTCCCAACTGAGGACACCTCCTCATCAGAGGACACCTGGCCTCCCCTCTCTCTCTTCCGAGGTTTGCTAACAGATTTAAAAGACCCCTCCTCATCCTCCCCCGAGGGACTCTCCATTTATTCCCACTAACGGGAATTTAATCTGGACCGGGAATCAAGCCCGGAAGTGCGAGTGACGAAACCGCAACGAGACCGCCACGAGACCGCAACAAAAACGAAACGAGGATCACGCAGCCCGATCGCCACCGGACTCCTGTGTCGTCGATGGACACACCGGCAGTTAAAGTCATTTTGAGCAATGTTCCGACTTTTCTAGGAAATGAGGAAATCCTGCACAAGCTAGGTGAGTTTGGCACTGTCGTCTCTCGAATCATTAGGGTTCCTCTACGTACGAGAAATGGCAGGTTGAAGCATGTACAATCGTTTAGACGTTTTAGTTTTGTGGTTTTAAAAGACGCAGCGAAGCAGTTGAGCACCTCCCACACGTTTAAAGTAGGCGAGCATGAATATAGGATTTTCATGGCTACCGAAACCTTGATCTGCTACGGATGTGGTGCACACGGACACACTAAGCAGTATTGCCCAGACGCCAAGAAGACGTACGCTACAGCAGCTGGGTCGGGCCCCCCTGTGACTGATGCAGTGCCCCCCGTTCATGAGCCTGGTGGGGTACAGAGATCCACACCAGAAGACCAGGCTGTGGCAAGTGGTGGCGGTGTTGCTGAGGTTAGTGCAGCAGGGGAGCACCCAGTCGATGTGGACAAGAGGCTGCAACCTCAAGATAATATGGTTTTTGAGGAGGTATTGGTGAAAGGCACCGAGGCTAAGAGGAACCTAAAACGTACCTTTTTGAGCGCCGAGGTGGAAGACAAAGGTAGCAAAGTGATACTCGTACAAACAAACAGTATCTCAGACTATCCTGATGATTCTCGGCAAGCTGGGCATGGTGGTGACGAAACAGAGGAGAGTAGGACTTCACCCCTTGCTCTTGTTGAAGAAAATCAATGCACCAGTATTGGTTGTGATGATGGGACCATTGTCCCTTGTGACAACGAGCAGTCCCAGGTCCTGAGCAACAACGGTTGTTGCTCACATCCGGTTGAAACGACCAAGGATGATGGTCCAAGCAGACCTATAGTAGGCAGCAGTGGTGGCACAGATGTGCCCCTGGTGATGCAACAAGAAGACTGCAGTGGTGATGACACAGAAGGTGTGTCAGCTCCTGACACACAACAAAGAAGTTTCAACGTTGATGTGGTTAGGGAGCTGGATGAGGAAGCTCAAAGCCTTGTGTCTGTGAATGATCATCAGGGAGAAGAACAGATGGAAGCAACAAAGGAAAACGTCATCAGTTTCCTAAACGAGACGTTTAGGCAACGCTACGTTGTAATCAAAGACCATTTTCCCGATGTGAAAACTTTCATCAGGGCTGCAAGACCCCTCCTGCAAAGAAATGACCCAATGGAAATCTCGGAGGCCCAATTTCAGCGTCTTCGGGAAGCGGTCACAAAGGCGAATAAGGAATTGCAGGCGGAGGGTGAGTTACCTTTGTAAATGGCATTGCGAGAGATATGTATCGCATCCCTGAATATCAATGGGGGTTGTACCCCCCTTACGAAATATTCAGACAATTCAGGCGATGGAGAGGGTGAAAGCCGACATCATCCTGATACAGGAGACACATGCTACAAACACCCTGGTTGCTGAATGGGGAAAACTTTATCGAGGGCAGTGGTGGCTGAGTGGTTTTACCACACCCAAAGCTGGTGTTGCCATCGCCTTGAGTGATAGAATCCCTGCTCGGAAGATTGTCTTTAAGGAAATTTATAAGGGACATCTGATAGCGGTGGATTTCTATTGCAACATGCAAAGGATCATCATTGTGAACGTATATGCACCGAGTGAGCCCATGGAAAGAAGAGTGTTCTTTTCCACTCTGCATGACTTTGTAAAAGGACTGGATACAACCGCTTTCATCTGTATTGCTGGTGATTTCAATTGCACTATCAATCCTTCCGTAGACAGGACCGGTCATGAACCCCATCTGGCTTCTACGAGGATTTTGGAGAACATCATCAAAAATCAGCATTTGAAAGATGTTTGGAGGTTGCAACACCCAACTTCATGGTGCTATACGTGGTGCAGATGCCATGATGGGAGGATATCAATGGCAAGGCTAGACAGATTCTACGTGAATAAGCCAATGCTAAATGTGATGGCCACAACCCAGATACTCCCAACTGGTTTCACAGACCATTACCTGGTTTCAATGGGTTTTAATTTGCCTCTGGCCTCAGGTGGTAGTGCGTATTGGTCACTTAATACCCACCTGCTGAATGATATGAGATTCAAAGAGGCTTTTCGAGCGGTGTGGGAAAGAATTTGGTCCTCCAAATTTGAGCATGCTAACCTCTGACTGTGGTGGGACCTCGCAAAGGGTCAGGTCAAATCGTTCTGTCAACAATATAGTCTTTATGCCACTAAATTGAAAAATCTCTCGATTGATTCATTAAAGGCTGAAATTGCAGCCCTGGAGGAAAACATGAATATGGCTGGGAAAGACCCTACAGGTGACCGGCTGCTATCTATCTATAATTCCACTAATCTCTGTGTGTATGTTTGTTTGTATGTTTGTATGTTTGTATGTCTGTGACCGCTGTTTCTCGACAACTACCGGTCCGATATACTTGAAACTTGCCAGGTATATTGCTGGGGACCCGAGGATGTGCCTTTTCAAGGTTTTAAATTAATCGCAGAAGTAGTTACCGAGCTATGTCCAAAAAACGATTCAACCAATCAGAGAGCAGCGAGCTATCACGTGTGCCGAACGTGGCGAACAGACTCTGCCTCGGATAGCACATTTGAGAGCGTATTCATTTATTTCCCGTCGGCAAACTATGTTGCCGTTAAACTATGTTTTAAAACTAATTAAAACTAATTTGCGATTCATCGTAACTGCGATTTGCGACCTTCCGGACAGTCAAATGAGGACGTCACTTCCGGACTTACGTAGCGGCTAGCGGGCGCCATTTGGAGGAGCTGGGAGGACTCAGTCGTGATAGAGTGAGCCTGAGTGAGTATATCAAGACAAGAACAAGATCTAGAAGGAGGTATGTACGGTGCGATTCATATAATATATTGTTTAGTTATCGTCGATGAGGAATTTGGGGGCCCGATTAACTGCAGCGCCATCCGAGCTGCGGCGTCGGGACGATACATTCATTGTACGGTAACATCACGCACTTACGGGCACGTCCTATATATATAGTACGGGCATGCCCTAGTGGACTAAAAAGGCAATGTTGACTGAACTGGTACGGCAGCGAGCAATGGGCACCCTGGTACGCATGAGAATGAGTTATTTAACGTTGGATATGCCAAATAAGGCCTTGTTTGGTTTGGAGAACTCTGTCAAAAAATCACAACAGATTCACGGGCTACGTGCTGCTAATGGGTCAATAGTGACCTCCCAACAGGAGATTAAGTCTGTTTTGAAGGGTTTTTATACAAACTTGTACTCCCCCCAGAGCATAAGTAATGAGACCTTGCAGGAGCTGACTACTGGGCTTCCAAGACTTGAGGAAGACCAGCAACGCACATTGAACATGTCAGTTTCGGCTGCTGAACTTGAAACTGCTATGCGGAGCTTGAAGGATGGTAAAGCCTCTGGGATTGATGGTTTGCCCGGAGAGTTCTATAAGACTTTTTGGAAACTTGTGGGACCTGACCTGCTTGAGGTATTTGATGAATGCCTTCATGTTGGAGAGCTTCCCCTGTCCTGCAGAAGAGCAGTCATGTGCCTGTTGCCAAAGGCTGGGGACACTCAACTAGTCGAGAACTGGTGGCCTGTCTCATTGCTGTGTGCGGATTACAAGCTTTTGTCGAAGGTTTTAGCAAACCGTTTGGGAACTGTGATCAGCTCTATTGTGCACCCTGACCAGACCTACTGTGTACCAGGAAGGTCAATTTATGACAATATTTTTCTGATAAGGGATATTATTTCTTGTAATAAGTACTTGCGTGCCAGTTTTGGGTTGTTGTTTCTTGACCAAACAAAGGCTTTTGATCGTGTTGATCATACATATTTGTTTTCTGTTCTGGAGCGGATGGGTTTTGGCGAAACTTTCATTTCCTATGTTAAGCTGTTATACACTAACACCTTCTGCATGATGAAAGTAAACAACAGTTTATGCCCCCCTTTTCCTTTCCGTCGGGGTATCCGTCAAGGTTGTCCCCTTTCTGGACTTCTGTATATAATTGCCCTTGAACCACTCTTAGCATCCATCAGGCAGCGAATAACTCAGGATGTGGGAGCCGTTTTTGGTTCAAGATTTGTGGTCACAGCTTATGCTGATGATGTATGTGTTCTGATTAAGGGCCCAAGTAGTGTTGCTGCGGTGCAGCGTTGCTTTAAAGACTACTCTGCGGCCTCTTCTGCCGAAGTAAATTGGGGCAAGAGTGTAGCCTTATGGTGCGGTTCAGATAACCTTTCTTTAACACTGCCACCGTCACTCCCACATAATTTAGAGTGGAAAACAGATGGGGTCAAATATCTTGGTGTCTATCTCGGCAACCAGGAAGTAGAAACGAAGAACTGGGAAGGAATGATTGAACAAATTACACACCGGTTGAAAGGATGGGAAGGACTGCTGCGATCTCTTTCTTATAAAGGCCGCACTCTTGTTATAAATAACTTGATAGCAGCAAGATTATGGCATAAACGAATTGCCTTGCAGCCACCCAAGGAGTTGATATCAGCCATCCAGCGGGTCTTGGTTAATTTCTTTTGGAATGGATACCACTGGCCTCGGCCGCAAATACTGTACCATCCTCGGAAGGAGGGTGGACATGGAATTGTGGATGTGTCCACCCGGCTTATGGCTTTTCGCCTACAGTCTGTGCAACATCTGTTGTATGCTGAAGAGCTGCCCTGGCGCTCATTTGCGTTTTTCTTGTTGCAACAAGTGGGAGGCCTGTGTTATGATAGGCCTTAATATCAACGGTGGTCGCACGTCTCTTCGTAAAGTGCAAGTTAAACAACTAATCGAGTGCAACAAGGTTGACATCTTGTTGTTGCAGGAAACTCATTCTACTGAAGGTTCTTCAGCTGAGTGGGAGTTGTTTCTTAAAGGGCATTGGTTCTTTAGCAATCTATCAAGCCCAATTGCTGGGATAGCCATCTTCTTTCGGCAAACTCTTCCCTTGACTTCGGTTTCCTTTAAAGAAATTGTGAAGGGATATTTAGCCTCGCTGACTTTCTCTGTTGGTCAGCAGCTTTTCACAATAATCAATGTGTACGCACCAAGTACAAATGCTGAAAGATCTTCCGTTTTTGACTGTCTTGACTCGTATCTTGCTGGTGTTCCCCCTGACCACTTTCTATGTCTTGGAGGAGATTTCAATTGCACACTTAACCCCTCCCTTGATAGGAATGGAGCTGAGCCACATGCAGCCAGTACAAGACCTCTCGTTCGCTCAATCTCAAGATTCAAGCTGACAGACATTTGGAGATTGCAACATCCGATGCAGCAACAATTTACTTGGTGTCGCTGCTCTAACAACTTAGTGTCGCTAGCTCGACTTGATAAATTGTACGTTTCTGACCATTTCCTCAACCTCGTCTTAAACACCTCTATTCTCCCATCTGGGTTTTCCGATCACCACATCATCACTATGCATTTTCAGTTGCCACTCATAAAGGTGGTGAGCCGTTATTGGAAGTTCAACACAACACTTCTTCAAAACGAATTCTTTGTTGCATCCTTTAGGGCCTTTTGGGCACATTACATCACGATGGATAAAGAGTTTTCGTGTTTACGTCAGTGGTGGGACAACGCTAAAGCTCAAATTAGAGTTTTTCGTCAAAATTTCTCACGACACAGTACTCGGGATCATGATGTAAATATAGATCTGGTGAAGACACAAATTCTTCACTTGCAAAACAAAGTGTCATCCTCTCGTAATAATGGGCAGCAGCAGATGCTGTATGAAAAGAAAGCCCTGTTAAATGAATTACTGGCCGGACGTGCAAAGGGTGCACTCCTTCGGATGAGAATGACTCATTTGCAACAACTAAATAACCCGAGCAGACTTTTCTTCAAGCTGGAAACTGCCTCAAAAAAACAAAAACAAATATTGTCCTTGCGTTCTGCTGGCGGAAGGATTTTGACTGATCCAAGTGACATCAAACTTACTATTAAGACTTTCTTTTCTCACCTCTACTCCTCTAAGCACACTTTCTCAAACCACATACATTCAATTACCGCATCCTTGCCTACACTTACTGAGACACAGAATTCGACTGCTGAAGGTGAAATAACATTGGACGAACTCACTAGTGTTTTAAAGACCTTGCCCACCAACAGGGCACCTGGCTTAGACGGGTTGCCAGTGGAATTCTACAGCACCTTTTGGGATTTGCTGGGACCATGTCTACTAATTGTCTTCATAGAAAGTATACAAATTGGTGAACTTCCCTTGAGCTGCAGACGTGCCATCATTTCATTAATCCCTAAAAAGGGAGATCTTCAACTTGTTGAGAACTGGCGCCCGATCTCTCTACTCTGTACTGATTACAAAATCCTGTCTAAGTTACTCGCTAATCGCATAAAGACCTTAATTGGGCACGTTGTATCCCCCGACCAGTCTTATTGTATTCCCGGCAGATCGATATTTGATAATATTTTTTTCTGTTCGTGATTTGATTTCGATTTGTCATTGTCAGAATGTTAACACCGGGCTGATCTTTTTAGATCAGGAAAAGGCCTTTGATAGTGTTGACCATTTGTATTTACTTGAAGTTTTGAAGGGGTTCGGGTTTGGTTCCTTCTTTATTTCTTGTATCAAGCTGCTGTATCACAACAACTTTAGTTTGGTGAACATCAACAACAGTTTATGTTCACCTTTTCCTATTCAGCGTGGTATTAGACAAGGCTGCCCTCTTTCCGGGTACCTGTATTCACTTTCTATTGAACCCTTGCTGATTCACTTACGCCACAAACTTTCTGGGTTCTTGGTGACACCTCTTGCTAATCCTGTTAAGGTGCTTGCGTATGCTGACGATTTGTGTGTGATTGTTAACACTAAGTCTGACATTGCTGCCCTCACAAGTGCTCTATGTGAATTCAATTTGGCATCCTTTGCTACTGTCAATTGGAGTAAGAGTAAAGCCTTGTGTCTTGGTCCTTCTGGGTTATTTACCCCACCTTCCCTGCCTAATGCTTTGCAGTGGAGGTATGATGGTGTTAAACATCTCGGTGTGTTTCTTGGAAATGAGACCTTTTCCTTAAAGAACTGGGATCAGATGGTTGATCACATCTCCCATATCCTTAATTGTTGGAAAAGATTGTCCAGCCTACTGTCTTATAGAGGTCGAGTGCTGATAATTAATAACTTGGCTGCTTCCAAACTCTGGCATCGGATGACTGTCTTACAACCGCCCAAATCGCTAGTCATTAACTTGCAACGTATCCTTGTTAATTTTTTCTGGAACGGTATGCACCGGCTCCGAGCTGATCTTCTAAGTGTCCCCTTGGATAAAGGAGGTCAAGGACTTGTGGACATTACCAGTAAAATACTGGCTTTTCGACTAACCACCTTGCGCCAACTTCTCTACAAGGAAGTCCTGTCTTGGCGGCCCCTGGCTTCTTGCTTGTTGCAGCAAGCGGGTAAGCTCAGGTGTGGCCCCGAGCTCTTTCTACTCGATCTGCAGCGAATAGACATCTCCTTGCTGCCCTCCTTTTATCGAAGTCTCGTGAATGCCGGTCAGTGCCTCCTCCCAGTACGAAACAAGGATACATATAAATTTTGGAATTTAATGTGTGAACCTGTTTTCTACAACAGCCTATTTTGCCATGATTGCCAAAGTAGGTCCCTAATTCAATCTTTTATCGAATCTGGTTTTTTTCTTGTCAAGGATTTTGTTAATCATACTTATTCTGGATGGCAGACCCCCAACCAGATTTCGGAAGTATGCAACGTTACCTCAGCCCGACTAATTGGACAACTTCTTCGTTCAATTGTTAAAGTGTTCATCTCTTTTAATTTATCATGGCCTCTACTGCATGATGTTCAGAACACAAAAACAATGCACCCTGACGTCCCTGATTTTTGTTTTTCTGGTGCTCCTTCCACAAATGCCTCTACAAGGCCTGTGCAAAGGCTACTTTGTACGTGCAATGTCCTTAATGTTGTCATCTCTGCTAACCCCAATAGCCACTGACCACCCACTGGAAAGAGCTTCTACCTGCAGGGGCTCCATCCTCTCCTACCTGGTCGTCGATGTACGCGTTACCTGTGTCTAAACGTGCCGGTGATATACAGTGGAGGCTTGCCACACTATTCTTTGCCTTCCAACGCGTTTCTTAAACGACTGAACCTCGTGACATCTGATGACTGCCCTTTTTGCCATCACCCGAGGACACTTTCCATGCATATGTCGGATGCCAAAGGCTGGCTCCACTTTTTCAACTCCTGAAATATGTCTTCCAGAATTTCGGTTTTGTTTTTCTTCTTATCTTTTTGTGTACTGCATGCCTGTGTCTAACGAGAATGTCGGTTCTCAAATCGTTAATTTTTTACTTGCCGAGGCGAAACTCACGATATATATTACGCAGAAGAGTCGGGTCTCCTTGGGACAAGCTCACCGGAATGCAGAATTTTGTTAGCCTTTAAGGCCTTGGTGTCTGCCCGCCTTAAAATTGAATTTAATTTTTACCGAGAGACTTCTCGGCTTGATCACTTTGTTCAAAAATGGTGCAAAGCTGAAATCCTGTGCAAGGTGGAGGGAGATGAACTTTTTTTGCTGCTCTAATTATAATTAATGTCATGTTTTTCAATTCCTTGATTTAATTATTTTGTTGACTGCTATTGAATTACTTGGTTTGTTGTGCTTTTTTATACTTTTGTAATAAAAGACCTTAAAAGTCAACTCTCTCTCTCTCTCTCTCTCTCTCTCTCTCTCTCTCTCTCTCTCTCTCTCTCTCTCTCTCCTCTCTTTCTCTCTCTCTCTCTCTCTTTCTCTCTTTCTCTCTTTCTCTCTCTTTCTCTCTCTCTCTCTCTCTCTCTCTCTCTCTCTCTTTTTCTCTCTTTCTCTCTTTCTCTCTCTTTCTCTCTCTCTCTCTCTTTCTCTCTCTCTTTCTCTCTCTCTCTCTCTCTCTCTCTTTCTCTCTTTCTCTCTTTCTCTCTTTCTCTCTCCCTCTCTCTCCCTCTCCTCTCTCGCGCCCCCTGCTGGCCGTTCGTGTGTTGGGCGTGGCAAGATGGCGTGCACTGGTGTTCGTGTGCTGTAGCTCCGTGCTTGTGTTGTGTTGTCCCCCCCCCCCCCCCATTCCTTCCTTTCCTATCGCGCCTTTGTCGTGTCCTTCTTTACCACCTGTACCCCTTTCCCCCCCTTGAGACAGAGAGAGTGAGAGAAGAGCCCAAAGGTGAGAGCAGACCCGTTCGGTTCAGTTTACCTGCTCCGTCGGTGCTGTTTACCTTACTCGCGTCGTGTGAACTTTATTATTCATTATTTTCATTTCGACTTTATTTATTTTGTGTCCTTTCCGCCTGGTCAAGGTGGAAAGGTGAGACATCGCCGTTATGGCGAGTGTTCGTGCACGGCAGGAAGGGTTTGAAACCCTAACAAGGAAGCATGCTTTCGTGTGTGTCCCTCCCGAAGGTGTTCCTACCGAGGACATTATCCTAGCTGTAGGGAATGTTATCGGCGACGAAAATGTCCGCGCCGCGTCGCGGATGAACCAAAAGTTTGTTGTTTTCGTGTCGGACGAGAAGTTCGTGCATGATGTTGTTAGTACCGGTCTGTCATTGAAAGGTGGGCAGTTCGTCATGGTTTCCCCGATGGACACACCGGCGATTAAAGTTATTATTTCAAATGTCGCTCCGTTTATCACAGATGATAAATTAATGGCTGTTCTGACCCGGTATGGAACTGTTGTTTCCCGAATCTCGATGATTCCCTGGGATGTCGGGATGAACGAATGAAACATGTTATGAGTTTCCGGAGACAAGTATTCATGGTGCTTCCTGATCGCGGCAACGATACAGGACTAAACATCTCGTTTAAAATTTCGGTAAATGATCGTCAATATCAAATGTACGCTTCGTCAGGCACCTTAACGTGCTTCCTTTGTGGAGCCTTCGGACACGTTAAAAGGTTTTGTCCCAAAGCATCTTGTACGAAGTGCGGCAAATTGGGACACACCAATGTGGGCTGTAAAAAAGAAAACGCCCCGACCGTGCTTCCTCATGCCTCGACCGTGCTTCCTCACGCCTCGACCGTGCTTCCTCACGCCTCGACCGTGCTTCCCCACGCCTCGACCGTGCTTCCTCACGCCTCGACCGTGCTTCCTCACGCCTCGACCGTGCTCCCCGACGCTCAAACCGTGCTCCCCGACGCTCAAACCGTGCTTCCTGGCGCTCAAACCGTGCTACCTGAAGCCCCGACCGTGCTTCCCGACGCCCCGACTGTGCTTCCTGATGTCCCAACTGTGCTTCCCGAGGTCCAGACTACGCTTCCCGAAGCCCCAACCGTGCTACCTGAAGCCCCAACCGTGCTACCCGAAGCCCCAACCGTGCTTCCCGAAGCCCCGACTGTGCTTCCCGACGCCACGACTGTGCTTCCCGACGCCCCGACCGTGCTTCCCGACGCCCCGGTGCTACCCAAACCCAGTGAGATGGCACTTGGTGATGCTAGTACTGCTGACGAACCCATGAATGAAGAACTTGTCATACTGACCAAAAAACGGAAAGCACCACTAACAAATAGCCCCGATGGTGCGATAAAGAAGGCTGTCTTGGGCAGAGACACTGTCTCTGCAAAAGAGGGCAAAACGTTTACAGCAAACGAAAATATCGAACGCCAAAGTGGTAAAGAAGATGTTACTGATTTCCCAAGCTCTGAGAATAAAGCCGACATTGATCCGAACAATGCGGCCATTTTTGAGCCTGAACGCGAAGCCCCACCGGTCCCCCCTCCAGTAGCTGAGCGGACTGGTGACCAAACAAATTGCTCTGTCTCACAAACAGAAATCGTAACCCCGGCTACGCAGAGATCTGCAGCCATTTGCCAAAGCACACATAAAGAAAGTAAGCACCAGTCTGCTCGTGAGTGTACACCAGAGTACCCAACGAAATCTCAGGAGATGCCTCCAGAGGAGCTTGTGAGAGCTGCAAGTAAGGCCCAAGATCCAGGTGGGACATTATCAGACCTGTCAGAGTCTGAGGACGAGGTGGAAGTGACTGAGCTGTCACAGTCATCAGCATCTCAGTCACAGATACCCCCCCAACACATCGTGTCGTTTCTAGCCGAAACGTACAGACAGCGTAACATAGTCATTAAAGACCATTTTGACGATTTGGCTGCATTCATCCACACTGCAAAATCCATAATTAAAACGCCTGAACAATTCGACCTGAATAAGTCACAATACCACAGGTTAAGAAAATTCATCACACGTGCAGGTGTAGAGTGTTCCCAGCCACAGGCTGATTTCATCAATACAGGATGAAAACTATAAAACTCGCAACCTTAAATATTAACGGTGGTGGTGCTAGACACCTCCGCCAGGTCCAAGTAAAAAACATATTTCAACGGAAAAAGGTGGATGTGATCTTACTTCAAGAAACTCACATCACACCAAATGTGGAACATAACTGGCATCAACTTTTTAAGAGCCAATGTTATTTCAGCAATTTATCAGCTTCATCTGCTGGAATCGGCTTCTTGCTGAAGCCAGGCCTCGTGTGTGAGTCATGCCATTTTCAGGAGGTAATAAATGGTCGGCTTAGCTCTCTCAAACTAGTAAGCCATAACTTCCATTACACTATTTTTAATGTGTATGCGCCAAGTGATAGCGTAGAGCGTAAGTCCTTCTTCACCGCAATGATAAATCACTTAAGATCAGTTGATTTTGATCATTGTGTGTGTGTCGGAGGTGATTTCAATTGCACCTTCGACCCATCGGTTGACAGAAATTCTGCCGAACCCCATCCTGAGTCCCATGTACACTTATCCAATTTTTTTAGCACAATGGGCCTCGTTGATGTTTGGCGGTTGCACCACCCAAGCACATCCCAGTACACCTGGTGTCGATGCGCCAATAGTCGAGTATCCTTAGCAAGGCTTGACAGATGGTACATCAACGTACCCTTTAAAAATACTGCGGTTTCTTCAAATATTTTTCCTTCCGTGTTTTCAGACCATCATATGGTAACCCTAAACCTTTCCTTTCCTCAACCCGCAAGTAGGAGCGCTTATTGGAAGTTTAATGTTAGACTTCTAGAAGATGGTATGTTTAAGGAAGCCTTTCGTGTTTTCTGGGCAAGTCTAGTAGCAAAGAAATCTTCCTTTTCTTCATCCAGCATATGGTGGGATAACATGAAATCTCAAATTCGGGTTTTTTGTCAATGTTTCCAATCACACAGCACAAACGACAAGCACATTACAATGGCCCGGTTGGAATTGGATATTCTACATTTGGAGAATAAATTGGCTCATGAAAACAATGACGCCAATTACCGGTTATTGCTTGTAAAGAAAGCTCTTTTAAGGGAGTTAGTTCAAGAGAAAGCAGCCGGAACATTAATTAGACTTAGAATACAGAATGTAAAGTTATCAGACACCCCAAACAAGTCTTTCTTTCATTTAGAATCCTTAAGCAAGCCATCACGGCTAATCTCTTCTGTTTTGGACTCAAGAGGCAACGTTGTTGTCAACGAAGATGATGTTAGAATAAACATTATTGAATTCTTTACAAAACTTTTTGAGGAGCAGACTGTTTGTAATGATACAATGATGGATTTAACCTCTCACCTCCCCTCCCTAACTGAGGCTCAACGGTTGGAGCTTGACCTACCAATCACCCTCCTTGAGCTAACCTGTGCTCTTGCTGCCATGGATTCAGGGAAAGCTCCGGGTATTGACGGTCTACCTCCCGAATTCTTTCTGACATTTTGGGACCTTTTAGGCCCTGAGTTGCTGAATGTTTTGGACACTTCTATACAGACTGGTATAATGCCGCTGAGTCTAAGAAGAGCCGTAGTGTGCTTGCTCCCGAAAACTGAAGATCCCCGACTTTTGGTGAACTGGCGACCGATCTCCCTGCTGTGCACAGACTACAAGCTTTTTTCAAAAGTACTAGCTAATCGACTAAAAAAGGTTATCGGTGATCTAGTACTGCCAGAACAGAGTTACTGTGTTCCTGGAAGATCCATCCATGATAATATTTCTTTAATCAGAGATCTCATTGATGGTAACCGTGTTAAAGAAGACTTTGGAATGATGTCGCTTGATCTTGAAAAGGCATTTGACAGTATCGACCATAAGTTTATGCATCATGTGTTACAGGCATGCGGCCTCGGAGCAAACTTTCGTTCCTACATTTCCTTGCTATACACGGATGTATTTAGTTTAATTAAGATTAATAATGTGCTGGCTCCCCCCATCAAGGTTGGGAGAGGGGTCCGGCAAGGGTGCCCAGTCTCTGGTTTATTGTTTGCTCTTTCTTTAGAGCCTCTTCTCAATCTACTGAGAAAGAAGATTTCTGGAATAGCACTCACTCCCATGAGTGCACCGCTAACCCTATGTGCTTATGCGGATGACGTCTGCATCTTTGTAAAAGATAAGGATGATATCGATATCGTTGCTGAGTGCCTGTCAAAGTTTCACGCTGCCTCCTCTTTAAAAATCAATTGGAACAAGAGCAAGACGTTATGGATACCCTCCCTTTATCGCAACCTTCTTCAGCCTGTACCACAGCCGCCCCCATCCCTCCCCGCAGGGTTGCTGTGGGGAAGTGAGGGAATTAAGTACTTGGGCATATTCCTTGGTTCCCCACAGTATGCTCAAAGAAATTGGGACGGGGTAATTGAGCAAGTGGGAGAAAGATTGAACCGATGGAAAAGGGTTTTACCTCATTTGTCCTTCAAGGGCCGTGTGCTAGTGATCAACAACTTAGTTGCCACAATGTTGTGGCATAGGTTCATCTGCCTGCAACCGCCGGAGGCCCTACTCAAAGCACTCCAGGGCAAACTGGTGGACTTCTTCTGGGGAGGCTACCACTGGCTACGACCCGATGTGATATGTCGCCCCTCGGCTGAGGGTGGCCACAACCTCGTCGACATCAAAGCCCGCCTAATGGCCTTCCGGCTGCGGTCCATTCAACGTCTCCTCTACATGGAACATCTGCCAGGCCGGCTCCCTGCACGCCTTGTACTGCAGCGAGCGGGTAGGCTCGGGTACGGGTTTGAACTCTTTCAAATGAACCTCCAGCATGTCGACATATCGGTTCTCCCTGCTTTTTACCAAAGCCTCTTAAATGCCTGGCAGAGCCTTTCTGTGAGTCGTCAGGCGGACACATATGTAACGAAAATGCTGGCACACGAGCCTTTGTTCTATAACCCTCTCTTTCCCGACATTCCAAAGAGTCGAGATTTTTGCCAACACTTTATAGCAGCTGGTATTGTGAAGGTGCGGCATCTCCGACATGACTCAGGGTATGGTTGGAAATCCGTAAGTGAAATCGCCGACCTGACAGGGATTTGGTCCCATAGGATGATTGCAAAAATTTTGAGGAAAATGATTCAGTTGGGACGGCAACTTGGCCTAACTTGGACTCGAGGTACAGAAGAAGATCCAAATGAGCCGACAGTGCCTAAATTAATTGTTGAACCCATTCAAAACGATTTGCCCCCTGTTAGCGATGGGTCAAAGCTTTTCCAGACAATGGACAGCAAGGGCATCTACAAGATGTGCCTCAAGCTGTTAAATGGGAACCCGTCGTTAAATGGAGTTACCCGATGGAAAGGATTGTTACCCGGAGGACCCCCCTCCGAACCTATCTGGGAAGCCATGTACAGTGAGCCCACATCCAAAAGAACAGGTGATCTCCAGTGGCGTTTGGCCCACTGGATTGTTCCCTCTAACACGTTTATTAGACATTTTTCTCCTGTATCTGTTTGTTGTCCCTTCTGTACAGTCAATGAGGACTTGTTTCACGCATTCATAGACTGTATCCGATTATTTCCTTTGTTTCATTGGTTGAATTACATTGCACATGAAATGCATGTTACCTTTTCTTTGAGAAGTTTCGTCTTTGGTTTTGCCCCTAAACAGAATCCTGCATCTAAACTGTTTAGTTTCCTAATAGCAACTGCGAAGCTTGCTGTTTATTTAACAAGAAAAGACAAACTATCTGGCAAACCGATAGAGCACTGCAATATCATGTCGTGTTTGAATGCATTAATCTCAGCAAGATTGAAACTGGAATTTACCCTGTCCAACGAGTCCGGAAATTTTCATAACTTTGTTGATACTTGGTGTGTTGGTGGGTTTTGTGAGGTTAAAGAAAATGAATTTAGAATACTGTTGTGAAATACTGATTGTTTTTATTTGATGATCATTGGGTGCTTCTTCCTTTTCTTTTTTTCTTTTTGTTGGCATTATTGATTTTATTGCAAAACTTGTATATTGTTACTTTTATATTTTTGTAATAAAAGGACTAAAAAGTCAAAGTCTCTCTCTCTCTCTTTCTCTCTTTCTCTCTCTCTCTCTCTATCTCTCTTCTCTCTCGCGCCCCCTGCTGGCCGTTCGTGTGTTGGGCGTGGCAAGATGGCGTGCACTGGTGTTCGTGTGCTGTAGCTCCGTGCTTGTGTTGTGTTGTCCCCCCCCCCCCCCCATTCCTTCCTTTCCTATCGCGCCTTTGTCGTGTCCTTCTTTACCACCTGTGCCCCTTTCCCTCCCTTGAGACAGAGAGAGTGAGAGAAGAGCCCAAAGGTGAGAGCAGACCCGTTCGGTTCAGTTTACCTGCTCCGTCGGTGCTGTTTACCTTACTCGCGTCGTGTGAACTTTATTATTCATTATTTCATTTCGACTTTATTTATTTTGTGTCCTTTCCGCCTGGTCAAGGTGGAAAGGTGAGACATCGCCGTTATGGCGAGTGTTCGTGCACGGCAGGAAGGGTTTGAAACCCTAACAAGGAAGCATGCTTTCGTGTGTGTCCCTCCCGAAGGTGTTCCTACCGAGGACATTATCCTAGCTGTAGGGAATGTTATCGGCGATGAAAATGTCCGCGCCGCGTCGCGGATGAACCAAAAGTTTGTTGTTTTCGTGTCGGACGAGAAGTTCGTGCATGATGTTGTTAGTACCGGTCTGTCATTGAAAGGTGGGCAGTTCGTCATGGTTCCGATGGACACACCGGTGTCCCGATGTCGACATCGTCCCGATGGACACACCGGACCGTCGACCGGACACATCGTCCCGATGGACACACCGGCGATTAAAGTTATTATTTCAAATGTCGCTCCGTTTATCACAGATGATAAATTAATGGCTGTTCTGACCCGGTATGGAACTGTTGTTTCCCGAATCTCGATGATTCCCCTGGGATGTCGGGATGAACGAATGAAACATGTTATGAGTTTCCGGAGACAAGTATTCATGGTGCTTCCTGATCGCGGCAACGATACAGGACTAAACATCTCGTTTAAAATTTCGGTAAATGATCGTCAATATCAAATGTACGCTTCGTCAGGCACCTTAACGTGCTTCCTTTGTGGAGCCTTCGGACACGTTAAAAGGTTTTGTCCCAAAGCATCTTGTACGAAGTGCGGCAAATTGGGACACACCAATGTGGGCTGTAAAAAAGAAAACGCCCCGACCGTGCTTCCTCATGCCTCGACCGTGCTTCCTCACGCCTCGACCGTGCTTCCTCACGCCTCGACCGTGCTTCCCCATGCCTCGACCGTGCTTCCTCACGCCTCGACCGTGCTCCCCGACGCTCAAACCGTGCTCCCCGACGTTCAAACCGTGCTTCCTGGCGCTCAAACCGTGCTACCTGAAGCCCCGACCGTGCTTCCCGACGCCCCGACTGTGCTTCCTGATGTCCCAACTGTGCTTCCCGAGGTCCCGACTACGCTTCCCGAAGCCCCAACCGTGCTACCTGAAGCCCCAACCGTGCTACCCGAAGCCCCAACCGTGCTTCCCGAAGCCCCGACTGTGCTTCCCGACGCCACGACTGTGCTTCCCGACGCCCCGACCGTGCTTCCCGACGCCCCGGTGCTACCCAAACCCAGTGAGATGGCACTTGGTGATGCTAGTACTGCTGACGAACCCATGAATGAAGAACTTGTCATACTGACCAAAAAACGGAAACCACCACTAACAAATAGCCCCGATGGTGCGATAAAGAAGGCTGTCTTGGGCAGAGACACTGTCTCTGCAAAAGAGGGCAAAACGTTTACAGCAAACGAAAATATCGAACGCCAAAGTGGTAAAGAAGATGTTACTGATTTCCCAAGCTCTGAGAATAAAGCCGACATTGATCCGAACAATGCGGCCATTTTTGAGCCTGAACGGAAGCCCCACCGGTCCCCCCTCCAGTAGCTGAGCGGACTGGTGACCAAACAAATTGCTCTGTCTCACAAACAGAAATCGTAACCCCGGCTACGCAGAGATCTGCAGCCATTTGCCAAAGCACACATAAAGAAAGTAAGCACCAGTCTGCTCGTGAGTGTGTACCAGAGTACCCAACGAAATCTCAGGATATGCCTCCAGAGGAGCTCGTGAGAGCTGCAAGTAAGGCCCAAGATCCAGGTGGGACATTATCAGACCTGTCAGAGTCTGAGGACGAGGTGGAAGTGACTGAGCTGTCACAGTCATCAGCATCTCAGTCACAGATACCCCCCCCAACACATCGTGTCGTTTCTAGCCGAAACGTACAGACAGCGTAACATAGTCATTAAAGACTATTTTGACGATTTGGCTGCATTCATCCACACTGCAAAATCCATAATTAAAACGCCTGAACAATTTGACCTGAATAAGTCACAATACCACAGGTTAAGAAAATTCATCACACGTGCAGGTGTAGAGTGTTCCCAGCCACAGGCTGATTTCATCAATACAGGATGAAAACTATAAAACTCGCAACCTTAAATATTAACGGTGGTGGTGCTAGACACCTCCGCCAGGTTCAAGTAAAAAACATATTTCAACGGAAAAAGGTGGATGTGATCTTACTTCAAGAAACTCACATCACACCAAATGTGGAACATAACTGGCATCAACTTTTTAAGAGCCAATGCTATTTCAGCAATTTATCAGCTTCATCTGCTGGAATCGGCTTCTTGCTGAAGCCAGGCCTCGTGTGTGAGTCATGCCATTTTCAGGAGGTAATAAATGGTCGGCTTAGCTCTCTCAAACTAGTAAGCCATAACTTCCATTACACCATTTTTAATGTGTATGCGCCAAGTGATAGCGTAGAGCGTAAGTCCTTCTTCACCGCAATGATAAATCACTTAAGATCAGTTGATTTTGATCATTGTGTGTGTGTCGGAGGTGATTTCAATTGCACCTTCGACCCATCGGTTGACAGAAATTCTGCCGAACCCCATCCTGAGTCCCATGTACACTTATCCAATTTTTTTAGCACAATGGGCCTCGTTGATGTTTGGCGGTTGCACCACCCAAGCACATCCCAGTACACCTGGTGTCGATGCGCCAATAGTCGAGTATCCTTGGCAAGGCTTGACAGATGGTACATCAACGTACCCTTTAAAAATACTGCGGTTTCTTCAAATATTTTTCCTTCCGTGTTTTCAGACCATCATATGGTAACCCTAAACCTTTCCTTTCCTCAACCCGCAAGTAGGAGCGCTTATTGGAAGTTTAATGTTAGACTTCTAGAAGATGGTATGTTTAAGGAAGCCTTTCGTGTTTTCTGGGCAAGTCTAGTAGCAAAGAAATCTTCCTTTTCTTCATCCAGCATATGGTGGGATAACATGAAATCTCAAATTCGGGTTTTTTGTCAATGTTTCCAATCACACAGCACAAACGACAAGCACATTACAATGGCCCGGTTGGAATTGGATATTCTACATTTGGAGAATAAATTGGCTCATGAAAACAATGACGCCAATTACCGGTTATTGCTTGTAAAGAAAGCTCTTTTAAGGGAGTTAGTTCAAGAGAAAGCAGCCGGAACATTAATTAGACTTAGAATACAGAATGTAAAGTTATCAGACACCCCAAACAAGTCTTTCTTTCATTTAGAATCCTTAAGCAAGCCATCACGGCTAATCTCTTCTGTTTTGGACTCAAGAGGCAACGTTGTTGTCAACGAGGATGATGTTAGAATAAACATTATTGAATTCTTTACAAAACTTTTTGAGGAGCAGACTGTTTGTAATGATACAATGATGGATTTAACCTCTCACCTCCCCTCCCTAACTGAGGCTCAACGGTTGGAGCTTGACCTACCAATCACCCTCCTTGAGCTAACCTGTGCTCTTGCTGCCATGGATTCAGGGAAAGCTCCGGGTATTGACGGTCTACCTCCCGAATTCTTTCTGACATTTTGGGACCTTTTAGGCCCCGAGTTGCTGAATGTTTTGGACACTTCTATACAGACTGGTATAATGCCGCTGAGTCTAAGAAGAGCCGTAGTGTGCTTGCTCCCGAAAACTGAAGATCCCCGACTTTTGGTGAACTGGCGACCGATCTCCCTGCTGTGCACGGACTACAAGCTTTTTTCAAAAGTACTAGCTAATCGACTAAAAAAGGTTATTGGTGATCTAGTACTGCCAGAACAGAGTTACTGTGTTCCTGGAAGATCCATCCATGATAATATTTCTTTAATCAGAGATCTCATTGATGGTAACCGTGTTAAAGAAGACTTTGGAATGATGTCGCTTGATCTTGAAAAGGCATTTGACAGTATCGACCATAAGTTTATGCATCATGTGTTACAGGCATGCGGCCTCGGAGCAAACTTTCGTTCCTACATTTCCTTGCTATACACGGATGTATTTAGTTTAATTAAGATTAATAATGTGCTGGCTCCCCCCATCAAGGTTCGGAGAGGGGTCCGGCAAGGGTGCCCAGTCTCTGGTTTATTGTTTGCTCTTTCTTTAGAGCCTCTTCTCAATCTACTGAGAAAGAAGATTTCTGGAATAGCACTCACTCCCATGAGTGCACCGCTAACCCTATGTGCTTATGCGGATGACGTCTGCATCTTTGTAAAAGATAAGGATGATATTGATATCGTTGTTGAGTGCCTGTCAAAGTTTCACGCTGCCTCCTCTTTAAAAATCAATTGGAACAAGAGCAAGACGTTATGGATACCCTCCCTTTATCGCAACCTTCTTCAGCCTGTACCACAGCCGCCCCCGTCCCTCCCCGCAGGGTTGCTGTGGGGAAGTGAGGGAATTAAGTACTTGGGCATATTCCTTGGTTCCCCACAGTATGCTCAAAGAAATTGGGACGGGGTAATTGAGCAAGTGGGAGAAAGATTGAACCGATGGAAAAGGGTTTTACCTCATTTGTCCTTCAAGGGCCGTGTGCTAGTGATCAACAACTTAGTTGCCACAATGTTGTGGCATAGGTTCATCTGCCTGCAACCGCCGGAGGCCCTACTCAAAGCACTCCAGGGCAAACTGGTGGACTTCTTCTGGGGAGGCTACCACTGGCTACGACCCGATGTGATATGTCGCCCCTCGGCTGAGGGTGGCCACAACCTCGTCGACATCAAAGCCCGCCTAATGGCCTTCCGGCTGCGGTCCATTCAACGTCTCCTCTACATGGAACATCTGCCAGGCCGGCTCCCTGCACGCCTTGTACTGCAGCGAGCGGGTAGGCTCGGGTACGGGTTTGAACTCTTTCAAATGAACCTCCAGCATGTCGACATATCGGTTCTCCCTGCTTTTTACCAAAGCCTCTTAAATGCCTGGCAGAGCCTTTCTGTGAGTCGTCAGGCGGACACATATGTAACGAAAATGCTGGCACACGAGCCTTTGTTCTATAACCCTCTCTTTCCCGACATTCCAAAGAGTCGAGATTTTTGCCAACACTTTATAGCAGCTGGTATTGTGAAGGTGCGGCATCTCCGACATGACTCAGGGTATGGTTGGAAATCCGTAAGTGAAATCGCCGACCTGACAGGGATTTGGTCCCATAGGATGATTGCAAAAATTTTGAGGAAAATGATTCAGTTGGGACGGCAACTTGGCCTAACTTGGACTCGAGGTACAGAAGAAGATCTAAATGAGCCGACAGTGCCTAAATTAATTGTTGAACCCATTCAAAACGATTTGCCCCCTGTTAGCGATGGGTCAAAGCTTTTCCAGACAATGGACAGCAAGGGCATCTACAAGATGTGCCTCAAGCTGTTAAATGGGAACCCTTCGTTAAATGGAGTTACCCGATGGAAAGGATTGTTACCCGGAGGACCCCCCTCCGAACCTATCTGGGAAGCCATGTACAGTGAGCCCACATCCAAAAGAACAGGTGATCTCCAGTGGCGTTTGGCCCACTGGATTGTTCCCTCTAACACGTTTATTAGACATTTTTCTCCTGTATCTGTTTGTTGTCCCTTCTGTACAGTCAATGAGGACTTGTTTCACGCATTCATAGACTGTATCCGATTATTTCCTTTGTTTCATTGGTTGAATTACATTGCACATGAAATGCATGTTACTTTTTCTTTGAGAAGTTTCGTCTTTGGTTTTGCCCCTAAACAGAATCCTGCATCTAAACTGGTTAGTTTCCTAATAGCAACTGCGAAGCTTGCTGTTTATTTAACAAGAAAAGACAAACTATCTGGCAAACCGATAGAGCACTGCAATATCATGTTGTGTTTGAATGCATTAATCTCAGCAAGATTGAAACTGGAATTTACCCTGTCCAACGAGTCCGGAAATTTTCATAACTTTGTTGATACTTGGTGTGTTGGTGGGTTCTGTGAGGTTAAAGAAAATGAATTTAGAATACTGTTGTGAAATACTGATTGTTTTTTATTTGATGATCATTGGGTGCTTCTTCTTTTTCTTTTTTTCTTTTTGTTGGCATTATTGATTTTATTGCAAAACGTGTATATTGTTACTTTTATATTTTTGTAATAAAAGGACTAAAAAGTCAAAGTCTTTCTCTCTCTTTCTCTCTCTTTCTCTCTCTTTCTCTCTCTTTCTCTCTCTTTCTCTCTCTTTCTCTCTCTTTCTCTCTCTTTCTCTCTTTTTCTCTCTCTTTCTCTCTCTTTCTCTCTCTTTCTCTCTTTTTCTCTCTTTTTCTCTCGCCTTCTCTCTCTTTCTCTCTCTTTCTCTCTTTTTCTCTCTTTTTCTCTCTTTTTCTCTCTTTTTCTCTCTTTTTCTCTCTTTTTCTCTTTCTCTCTTTCTCTCTTTCTCTCTTTCTCTCTCTCTCTCTCTCTCTCTCTCTCTCTCTCTCTCTCTCTCTCTCTCTCTCTCTCTCTCTCTCTCTCTCCACAAGGTGGTTGTTTTCGTTTCACGTGTCCATTTCGCACGCATCGTCGTGCAGAACGGACTCACCTTGGGCAATGACCAGTTTGTTCCGGTTTCGCCATGGAACACTCCGGCCTCGAAGCTCGGTCAGTACGGTACTGTGGTGTCGAGAATTATCCAAGCCTCCATTCGCACCACAGACGGGAAGCTTAAGCATATCGAAACGTTTAGACGGTTTTGTTATGTTGTTTTGAAGGATGGTTTGAACGCAATTGAATGTCTCTCTCGTTTTTAAGTCGTCAAAACGTGAGCACAGGATTTTTTGCGGCAACGGAGAGGTTGATTTGTTACGGGTGTGGTGTACATGGACACACTCGGCAGTATTGTCCTGATGGGGAGAAAACGTATACCACAGCAGCCGGACCACCTCCCCCCGTGACCACTACGGATGATTCTATAGATGTTTCGCCTTCAGTGCGGGAATCTACATTGGACCATCAAGGTACGGCTAGAGTGGTGCTGATGAGACCCATACGGATGTGCTTCGTGTGAGCGATGAGTCATCCAGTACAGCTGGCCATCGTGCAACCGATGAGTCAGCAAATGTAAGGGAGAAGCCTCTACCTGCAGAGGGAATGTTTTGTGAGGAGCAGCAGATTGTAGATGCGGCGTCTCGGAAAAATTTGAAACGGTCACTTGTAAGTGCGAGGAATGAGGACAAAGGTGTTAAAGTGTTGGTGGTGCAGACAGGAAGCAGTTTTAACGATTCAGACAGTCCCTTCACATGAAGATCAGCAAGGTGGTGAAACTATGGCTGACATGATACCACCTGCTCAGGATGAAGGGAACTTTTTCCTGAAGGTTGTAAATCAACCTGCGAAACCGAACAGCCTACTGATGACCATATCAATTCTAATGGGGAATGCAAAATACCCATTACTACTAATAACGACTCCTCCCCCCCCATTGCAATGATGCATGAGGATGAAGAGGATGAAGAACCTAAGGTAGATGGGGATGGAACAGGTGTTTCTGTACAGGTTCAGGAGGAACTCGTTACTAGCGTCACGGAGGGAATTCTAACTACAGAGACACTGGTCGGCCATGAGGAAGCAGTGGCAATGTTGACAGGGCTCCCCCCCCTCAGGAGGAAGAGCAACCTTTGGAGATCTCAAAAGAAAATATTGTCAGATTTTTGAAGGAAACTTTCAGACAAAGGCATGTACGAATTAAGGATCATTTTCCTAATATCCAGGCCTTCCTTGCAGCCGCAAAACCTTTGCTGCAAAGAAGTGAGCATGTGGAAATCTCCGAACCTGAATTTCAGCGGCTGAGGAAATCCATCACGAAGGCAAACAAGGAATTAATTGAGGAAGAGGACTTCACCCCCTAGAAGAATCAACCATGGAACTAAATGTTGTATCCCTTAAATATAAATGGGGGTCGTGCCCCCTTACGGAGGGTGCAAACCATTCAAGCGGTTGGAAAAGAAAAGGCTGACATTATTCTCTTACAAGAGACCCACGCTACTAGTGCTCAAGTAGCCGATTGGGGGAAACTTTTTAAAGGGCAATGGTGGCTAAGTGGGTTCCCTACACCTCGGGCCGGTGTTGCCATTTGCCTAAGTCACAAGATTTGTGCTCAACAGGTTTCATTTAAAGAAATCTATAAAGGGCATTTGATCTCCGTAGATTTTCTTTATAATACCCAAAAGATTATCGTAGTGAATGTGTATGCACCGTGTGACCCAATGGAGAGGAAAATTTTCTTTTCCACTCTGCGGGATTTTGTAAAAACTCTGGACCCAACAGCCTTTATCTGTATCGCGGGAGATTTTAATTGCACAATTTGTCCGTCAATTGATAGGAATGGTCATGAGCCTCATGTTGCCTCTACGAAAGCTCTAGAGGACACCATCAACATCTTTCGGTTTAAGGATGTGTGGAGATCACAACACCCACTCTCACGCTGTTATACATGGTGTAGATGCAATGATGGTATTATGTCAATGGCAAGGCTGGACAGATTCTATGTGAACAAGCCAATGTTGAATGTGGTGTCTGTCTCCAAAATTTTACCAACTGGATTCACAGACCACAGTTTAATCTCAATGTCCTTTAAGTTACCCTTTCCACCCGGTGGTAGTGCTTACTGGTCTTTGAATACTCGTCTCTTACATGACAAGGAATTTAATGAGGCCTTTCACGTCGTGTGGGAGAAAATTCGCTCCTCCAGACCTGAGTATGATAGTCTCCGGCTGTGGTGGGACATTGCAAAATCCCAAATTAAGAATTTCTGTCAACAATATAGTGCATACACCACCAAAATCCAATCAATATCAATCGATCAGTTAAAATCTGAAATTATATCGTTAGAACAGAATGTTGACGAGGTTGGGAGAGGTGCATGTGACCAACTAATATGGGCAAAGAAAGCAGTGCTGGAGGAAGCAGTACGGCAACGGGCGATGGGTGCCTTGGTCCGAATGCGAATGAGCTATTTAACTCTGGACATGCCAAACAAAGAGTTCTTTAAGTTAGAGTCTTCCCTCAAAAGGTCACAACAAATTCATACTTTACTCACTCCCAATGGGTCGCTGGTGACCTCTCAGCAGGCGATCAGGTGTACTCTGAAAGGGTTCTATTCTAACTTGTATTCTCCTCAGAACGTGGACAATGAGGTGATACGAGAGTTAACTGCTGGGCTTCCGAGTGTCGAGGAGGATGAGCGATGCATGCTCGATTCCCCAATTTCGGCTGATGAACTTGAAGCAGCTGTGCGGAGCCTGAAAGATGGGAAAGCTTCTGGAATAGATGGCCTGCTCACAGAATTCTACAAGACCTTCTGGGCCCTTGTGGGACCTGACTTACTCGATGTACTCGATGGAAGCATACGTGTCGGAGAACTTCCAATGTCTTGTAGACGAGCAGTCGTTTGTTTGCTACCAAAAGCTGGGAATCTTCAACTGGTTGATAACTGGCGACCTGTCTCCTTATTGTGTGTTGATTACAAGATTTTCTCTAAAGTACTTGCTAATCGTATGAAGACTGTGATCAGTTCAGTTATACACCCGGACCAGACCTACTGTGTGCCTGGAAAATCTATTTATGATAATATTTTTTTGGTAAGAGATATTATTTCATGCAATAAGTTCCTGCGTGACGATTTTGGGTTGCTGTTTCTTGATCAAACTAAGGCCTTCGATCGTGTTGACCACAAGTACCTTTTTTCTGTCCTGAAAGGAATGGGGTTTGGTGAAACTTTCACCTCTTATGTGAAACTCCTGTATACTAATACTCAATGTATGATGAAGATCAACAATAGGTTATGCTCTCCCTTTCCTTTCCAACGGGGTATTCGTCAAGGTTGCCCCCTCTCTGGGCTTTTATATATAGTCGCCCTTGAACCACTCCTTCGGTCTATTAGACAGCAAATACCTCAGGGAATGAGAAGTATAGAAGGAGCAGAATTTGTGCAGACGGCTTATGCTGATGATGTCTGTGTTTTGATTAGAAGCTCCAATGATGTCTCTGCTTTACAACGTTGTATGCGAGATTTCTCTGCAGCCTCTTCCGGTGGGATCAATTGGAATAAAAGTACAGCATTATGGTGTGGCAAAGGCAATCTCTCTTGTGTATCACCACCCTCACTCCCACACAACCTGGTCTGGAGAACGGACGGGGTTAAATATCTTGGAGTGCATATCGGTAATCGTGAAACAGAAATGAAAAATTGGGAAGGAGTGTTGGAGCAAATTATGCACAGATTGAAAGCATGGGAAGGACTGCTGAGGTCCATCTCCTATCGAGGCCGTACCCTTGTCATAAACAATCTGGTTGCAACAAAATTATGGCACAGAATTATTGCTTTACAGCCATCAAACCAACTAATTATGGCTACTCAGCGAATGCTAGTAAACTTCTTTTGGAGTGGCTACCATTGGCTGAGGCCTGAGATATTGTACTACCCCTGGAAGGAAGGTGGCCAGGGCATTGTTGATATCTCTGGTCGGGTTGTGGCCTTTCGGCTGCAGTCTCTGCAGAGACTACTGTTCGCTGAACAGCTGCCCTGGTGGCCCTTTGCATTTTTTCTGTTACAACAGGCTGGTAGACTGAGATATGATCGGCAGCTTCTTTTGATAGACCTCGAGCATATAAATTTTGCCTCTCTTCCGAGATTCTATCAGAGTTTATTGGACACTTGGAAAAGGTTTGACGTCCACCGCTTCCTTGAGGGCTATAATTGTCGAATGTTCCTTCAAGAACCCCTTTTCTTCAATAACTTTTTTCCTGGTATCCCTCATAGCCATGCCCTGATTAAAAATTTTATCCAAGGAGGGATTAACAAAGTATGTGATCTGAGAGATTCATCTGGAGTTAAGTGGAAACCTGCTGGTTTGGTGGCAACCTCAGTTGGATCTCGGTCTGTCCGACTTGTAGACCAAGTTGTACGTATAGTCATTAGAAAATTTAGACAGCTAAACATCGGCTGGGAAGGTGTTGGTAACATTGAGGACTTTCGGTTAGGTTTCCCTGAAATCAAAGTGCTCCTTTCGTCTTCTCTTCAGCCGGAGATTGAACATACCCCCCCTTTTCATCTTGTAACTAAGATTGGAATCCGTGATCTCTCTCGACAAAATAAGAATGTACCCCTCTCTGGGAGAACACGAGTAGCTTTGTGGTCAGAGCGGTTAGGGTTGGGGTCTCCCTCTACCCCCCTTTGGCCTCACATGTACACCTTACCAATACATGGTGTGTTAGCGGACATACAATGGAGGTTAGCACACTGGGCGCTTCCCTCCAATATTTTTGTCCACCGTATTAACAGCTCACTGCCGGAAACTTGTCCTTTCTGTGACCAGAAGGAGGATTTGTTTCATGCTTATGTACAGTGTCGTAGACTGACATCGCTTTTCTTGTTCCTTGAATATCTTTTTCACCAACTGTCCTACCCTTTCAATATGCATATGTTTATATTTGGTGTGTCTTTCAGGCCCACATGTAGAGATGTGGGTGTTCTTCTCAATTTTTTGGTTGCTGTTGCAAAATATGCGATATATAAATCTCGGAAAATTAAAATAGATAACGGCTATGGCTCTGAGGCTATTTCTATTTTTAAAGGGTTTGTCTCAACACGACTCAAGCTAGAATTTGATTTCTTTGTCAGTAATGGAAACGTCCAACTTTTTGAGAGAAAGTGGTGTATTGGCAATGTTCTGTGCTCAGTCGATGATTCAAAAGTGGTAATTACTTTATAATTCCTGATTGATTTGACTTTTTTTCTTTGGAACTGATTGCTTGCATATATGTTTCTTCCTGTGTCCTTGAATACATTTCTCTCTCTCTCTCTCTTAGTTTTTCGCTTAATTTGCTCTTGATGTATTTATAGCTCTTGCATGAGCATTTCCTTTAAAATTGGTTGTGGTTTTGTTTGTGTCTTCCCCTTTGGTTTGTAAAATATATATTTTTTGTATATTTGCTGGTTTCTTTTAAATACCCTTTGCTCTTTTTGTGGTGTCTTCATGATCCTTATGCAATTTCTTTAAACTGGTTGCTGTGTTTTTTTTTACAACTTATCCTCACGTTTGTCTACTCTCTGTCTGCCCCCACCACCCCAGTTCAACAACCCGCTGCTGCAACTCCTCATCCTACCCGTTCTACCCTCCCTCTGCCCGCTCCCCCCCCCCACACCCCTCCCTTCCCCCCCACACCCCTCCCTTCCCCCCTACACCCCTCCCTTCCCCCCTATTACATCCCTCGCATGTGTTGCTGTCTCGATTCTTTCTCTTCTAGCTTTTTCTACTTTTTTCCTCTGAGATACAGAGAGAGAGAGAGCCCACACCTTTCGGTGAGGTCGACGGGTGAGTCGTATTCCTATCGACACTCTAAAGAGTTGCGACGGGTTTTCGCCCCTTTCCTCATTAAGAGGTGTGTTTTACCGCGTTAGTTTTCTCGTGCTGATACATGCCGAGTGGCGTTTTCTTTGCGGTTTTTTCCCCCTTGCTTTACAGAAAACTCTACCCGACCACTCCCCTTTTTCCCCCGACCCCTTCCTTTTCCCCCGACCCCAACTCGGCTTAGCCCGGGTAATTTGAATTAGTAAAATGTCGACACGTTGACCACGTTCTCCGTATGCGGCTTTCGAAGCTCTCACACGGAAGCATGGCGTGGTGTGCGTTCCTCCCGATGAGGTTAGTGTGGAACACATTGTTATTGCTATTGGGAATGTCATTGGAATGGAAAAGATCCGTGCAGCGTCACGGATGAATAAACGTATCGTTGTTTTTTTAGCCGAGGAAAGCCTCGTGCATGAGGTTGTCGCGGCTGGTCTGTCCACAGACAATGGACATTTCGTCTTAGTTTCCCCACTCGATACCCCAGCTGTCAAAATACTCCTATCCAACGTCCCCCCGTTTGTAAAAAATGAGTCGCTGTTAGCGGAACTATCACGCTATGGTACAGTCGTGTCCCAGATCAAGATGCTGCCGCTGGGCTGTCGGAGTGAACAGGCGAAGCACGTCATGTCTTTCCGACGCCAGGCATACATTGTACTTCCCACAAACATCCAACGTGGACAAAGTATTAAACGTGGTAATTAAATTCCGTATAAAAGATCACGACTACCAAGTATATGCGTCAACCGAGACATTAAAATGCTTCACTTGTGGAAAGTTCGGACATTTAAAACGTTTCTGTCCCCGAATTGCACCCTCTGTGATCGAGCAGACAGGCTCTCTGGACAATACTGTGCCCCCTCTACCTCTCAACACTGACGGACAAACTACCCCAACTACTGTCCCAGACCCCCCACTACCTCCCAACACTGACGGACAAACTACCCCAACTACTGTCTCAGACCCCCCACTACCTCCCAACACTGACGGTCAAACTCCCCCAACTACTGTCTCGGATGACATCGCACCAAATTTAACGACCGCTGATAAAACGAACATGAACATCTGGGATGGGTTTACACTTGTTTCCTCATTAAGGAAGAGAAAAACACCCCAGGATTCAGTTACACCTCGTAACGAAAAGGTGGTAGTTTTTCAGTCAAACATTGCGGGAATGCCTCTGTCCGACCAAACTACTACCAGCAACCGGTACGAACTGCTCATGCATGAGAATGTAGATCCCCAGCCCTTACCTGAGACTTTCCCCCACAATGCAACGGAGGGGAATTACATCCCTCCTCAAGGGAAAATTAAAGCTGTTCCGTGTCCTTCTGTCAATGATGCCGAAGTGCATCAAGACCCGATCGTAAAAATAGGAGGAAACGTGATAGCAGAAAACCTGATCGTACTTCCAGCGGCTCCAATTTCTGAGCACAATGAAAATATTCTAACCCCAGCAGTACCTGTGCTGGCGGTCTTACATAACATGCCTGAGCACATTGGTAAAACTGATGGAGAATCTCAAACTGTCAAACCGGTGACGGTTTCCCCCGCACCCCTCCCACTACCCGAAGCTCCTTCAATTCCACTACCCCCTCCTGCTCCTATTAATATGGAGCAGGATGACACCTGCACAGCACAAGTTACCTCAGAGCCCCAAGAATCAGGAATTGAAAGTTTCCCAGACAGTGGTTCCGACATGTCAGATGAGGAATCTTACGAAATTGAGGAGTTCCCTACAACAAGCGAATCCAACGTCTTACCAGCCCAAATATTGAAATTCCTCAACCACACTTTTAGAAAGAGACACGTAGACATTAAAGATCACTTCTCTGACCTGCACGGGTTTATCGACACGGCAAGGAACATCATCCGCCGGCCTAGCGACCACCATTTCACAGAAGCCCAATGTAGCAGGCTGAAAAAGTACATTGTGAGAGCAAAAGATGAACAAAAAAAATGAGATTTGGAAGCTTAAATATAAATGGTGGCGCGAGTCAGCTGCGCAAACTCCGTGGTGAACCTTGCACTACAGAAAACATTAGACGTACTTTTCTTACAGGAAACCCACACTACGCCAGCATCCCATGCAGAATGGAACCGGATGATGAAAACGACCAATTTTTTTAGTGATTCCAATTCCCGAACTGCGGGAGTGGCTTTTCTTTTGAATCCCCATTTCCATCCATCAAAACTTTCCTTTAAAAACATAATCCCGGGGCATCTAGCCTCCCTAGAATTTGTTATTAATAACACAAATTTTACTTTGTTGAACGTTTATGCCCCTTCAAATAGCACTGAGCGGCAACGCTTCTACGCTAGATTAGGGCCTTATATGAGGCAAATAGACCTGCACAGGTGTATTGTAATGGCAGGTGACTTTAACTGCACTCTACAACCAAACCTAGATAGGAACGGTGCGGAACCCCATCCCGGACCAGCTAAATTATTAGCAGAGATAATAAGGGATTTTAAGCTTCAGGATCTTTGGCGGCAACAAAATCCCACGACGCATCAATTTACCTGGAGCAAGATCACAAACAACCAAGTATCCCTAGCTAGGCTCGACCGGATCTATATAAATTCACCATTTTTTAATCTCTCCCCTACCACTGGAATTTTGCCTTCTGGTTTTTCAGATCACCATTTAATTACTGTGAATTACCATTCACATCTGTCCTTGAATCGCCATTCTTTCTGGAAGCTTAATGTCACCATCTTAGAAAACCCCTCCTTTAGGGCTGCTTTCAAAGACGTATGGTCTGTTCTATTAAATCAAAAACACCAGTTTACAGATCAGCGTTTGTGGTGGGACAACATAAAGGCCCAATGTAGAGGATTTTGTCAACAATTTTGTTTCCTAAGAACACAAGAGGAACGTAGAACAAAGGCTACTTTAGAAAAGGAAATTCTACAAATTCAAACCAATTTAAAAACTCACTCTTCTCCCCAACAACAACTGAGACTGAAAGAAAAGAAAGCTTTCCTTAATACAATAATTGAGAACCAAACCCAAGGGGCATTAAAAGGATTACGGTTTCAGCAGCTCAATCTTTTGGACACGCCAACCCGATACTTCTTTGATTTTGAATCGAAGGCTCCTCACCCCCAAATTACTGCTCTAAAACGCCCTGACAATTCTGTCATCACTCACCCTGAAGGAATCAAGAGGGAAGCTAGACTCTTTTTCTCCAACCTTTACAAAACAAAATAAGTTGACCTAAATGGTGTCTCTCACTTATTTGACGGTGTTTCCACCTTAACCCCAGAGCAAAGGCAGAGCCTGGAGAAACCACTCACACTTGAGGAACTCTCCATCGCATTAAAGAGCCTTGGCAAAGGGAAATCACCTGGCATCGACGGTCTACCGTCAGAATTTTTCGAATCTTTCTGGGACCTAATTGGCCCTGAACTGCTATCAGTCTTCCAGGAAAGCCTCGAAAAGAAGGAACTCCCGCTGAGCTGCAGAAGAGCAGTACTTACCTTGCTTCCAAAGAAAGGCGACCGTTTACTCATCTCCCAGTGGAGGCCAATATCACTACTATGTACTGATTACAAGATCTTTTCCAAAGCTATTGCCTTACGTTTTTCACCCTTCCTAAAGAACATTGTAGACATGGACCAAACTTATTGTGTTCCTGGTCGTAATATCCATGACAGTATTTCTGTTATTCGCGATTTGATTGATGTTTGTGATATTCATCATGAAAGTGTTGGCCTTGTTTTCCTAGATCAGGAGAAGGCTTTTGATTACGTTTCGCATGAATACTTGTCCGAAGTCTTAAATCGATTTGGTTTTGGACCCTTTATTTTATCATGTATACATATGTGTTACTCAAACGTATCTGCCCTGCTAAACATAAATAATGAGCTTGTGCCCCCCTTTTGTATTAAAAGAGGTGTTAGGCAGGGCTGCCCACTGTCAGGTGCTTTGTACACCCTTTCCCTTGAACCCCTCTTAAACACGCTTCGAAAGTCTTTGACTGGTTTCACTGTGAGAGGTTTAAACCACACTATAAAGACTATTGCCTACGCTGATGATATGTGTGTGTGTATCAAAAACTCTGATGATATTGCTAAGATGATGCATGCTTTAGCACTTTTTAACAGAGCCTCGTCAGCAAAAATCAATTGGAAAAAGACTGAGGCACTGTGGCTCGAATCCCTTTCCCACCCCCCATTCTCCCCACCCCCCCTTCACCCCCGCTTCTCCCCGCAAATATTGCTTGGAGAAGAGATGGGATCAAGTTTTTGGGAGTTTTTCTAGGTCCTGGAAATTTCATCAGGCATAACTGGGAAGGTTTGCCTGAACGCATTGAACTGCTTTTAATAAAATGGAAAGGCCTACTCTGCCAATTGTCTTACCATGGCAGAGTATTGGTCATAAACAACCTGGTTACCTCCATTCTGTGGCACAAGGTCTTGGCTCTGCAACCACCTGCTGGGTTAATCGACGGAATACAGAAGAGCGTCACTCATTTCTTCTGGTCTGGAATGCATTGGCTACGACCGGAAAGATTAAATTTGCCGATACCTGAGGGTGGTCAAGGACTTGTCAATGTAAAATGCCGAATCATGGCTTTTCGTCTACGTACGATATGGTCCATTTTGCACGAGCCTGTTGTGCTTTGGAGGCAACTTGCATGCTGCATTTTGGGTCGGTTTGAGAATTTCGGTCATGCTAAAGAGCTTTTCCTAATGGACTTGACAATGTTTGATCTCTCTTCACTCCCCTCTTTCTACCGAAGTTTGTTAAATGCATGGCAAGCTCTCAAAAGCCATCGGGATCGTACTACGTACGAGAGATCCATGTTTTCTTCAACGAGCCACTGTTTTGCAACTCACTTTTTGAAGGTTTTGGAAGCAGCAGGGCCTTCATTCAAAAGTTTGTGGCTGCATCAATAACCAAAGTGTGCCACCTTAGAGACAATGCAAATGACAAGTGGCTAAGTGTTGCTGCTATTGCCTTGGCGACTGGCGTCAGATCATCTCGCCAACTAGACAGATGTCTAAGGGTGGTGCTTCATGCCTACGGTACCTCCCAACCTTGGTTGGTTCGTCCTGTACCTCCCTCTGAGCCGAGCCTCTCTCCTTTCCCCAACCTTCTTTTGTCGGCCTCTGAAAACTTGGAGCCAATAAATTTTGGCCGTTCCTTTTCCTCTTCCAGTGGTAACCGCAAAACCTTATATTTCCAATGTTTAAAAGCTCTTTTCCCCTCCTTGTCTTCCCCAGCACCTTGTAAGTGGTCTGCAGTCCTGCCACACACTCCTCCTTTCTCCCCAAACTGGGGATGGTATTATAAAAATCCTGTGCCAAAACGTGCTGGTGATCTCCAATGGAGAATCGCACATTGGATAATACCCACAAACTCTCTCATTCACCGCTTTTCACAAGCGACAAGTGATCAGTGTCCCTTTTGTGGACAGAGAGAAACCTTGGCCCATGCGTATATTCAATGCAGTCGTTTAACTCCTCTCTTTGTTTTCTTGAAAGTGCTATTTGCACGTCTTTCCATTGATTTCAATTTTCCAATGTTTATTTTAGGGCCAAGTGGCCCCTTAAACATCCAAGCAACAATTCTTGCAAACTTCTTTATCTCCCAAGCAAAATTGGCAATTTACAAAACCAGAAAATCAAAGATAAAGAATGGCTTGTACAGTCCAGATACTGTAGCAATGCTCAGAGCCTTTTGCGAGAGCCGGATAAAACTTGATTTTTACTGTTATTCGCTTTCCAGCCAACCTGAACTTTTTGAAAGAATGTGGTGTGTAAAGGATTTTTGTGAAATATCTGAGGGTCATTTGGTGCTTTCTCTCTAGTCTTTATTAAATATCCTTCTGTGTTTTTTTGGTAGCTTAACGGTTTGTTGGTTTTGACTTCCCCGATGGTAAAATTGCATGTAACTGTTTTGTTTATTTTGTTTTGACTGTAAAAAATCTTCATTTTATACTTTTGTAATAAAAGGACATAAAAGTCAAGTCTCTCTCTCTCTCCCCCTGCTGGCTGTCGGTGGTTTTGGGCATGGCAAGATGGCGGCTGTGCATGTGTGGTGAGGTACGAGCTGCTCTGCTGTTCTACTCTGTTGTCCCTTTCCGCATCGTATTTCACCTTTTCCTTCCCCCTGTTCGTTTATCTTCACATCCTTACTCTGCATTTGTGCCCCAACCCCGACCCTTTGATCAGACCCAACACTTCGGGGCTTCGGCCTTCCCCCCCCCCACCTCCTCCACCCCCTTCTCCCTCCCTTTTCCCTCCTCGGTTTCTTTTTTCTTGTCTCGTTTTCATTTCTATTCACTCCTTCCTGTCCTTTGTTTCCCTTCCTTTTCTAAGAGAGAGAGAGAGAAAGAGAGCCCACAGCTGTTTGTGGATAACTTTTACATTAATCGGCGGCGCATCCCGTCCTCCGGCTGATCGTTTTTTTTCTCCACCAGCTGTTTGTTTTCGCCTTTGAAAATCTGTCTCGGCTCGTAATTAATTAATCACTGTTCGAGAGCGATATTCACCCCCCTCCTTTCCCCCCCCCCCCGTCCTCGTCCCTTCCCTCCCCCCCTGTCCTCGTCCCTTCTCCCCTCCCCCTCCCTGCCCTCGTCCCTTGTTCCTTTTAGAGTCCCTGTATAGAGAGAGTTGCGACATGAAGAGTCTGAAAAAAAATTGGTCACATGGTCTGTGGACGCCATGTTGTTTCCTGTCCGATCTTCGCGTGTTTCTGGCCTTGCATTGAATACATACGAGGAACGCTCTATTTTATTGTCTGGCTTTGTTTGTTGTCTTTAATAATACTTAATAATGTGAGTAAAAAAAAAAACAAACCTTTAGAGGCCATTTTTCCCTGCAAAGCGGGGGTTGGCCTTTTTCGGGAACCGTGGTTGTTGTTGTTTTTTGGTCCCCTTTTTGAAGCAATGTTTTACGGCCGGATGTCCTTCCTGACGCCAACCCTTTTTGCCGCCTTTAACGACAAGCAGGGAATTACCAGTGAACTGGTACTCAATTAGCCGACCTCGGAAGGATGACAGGCTGAGTCAACCCCCCTGGCGTTAATTCAGCGATCGACCGGGATTCGAACCCAGGATCCTGGGATCCTAAGCCGGCACCCTAGCCGCTAGCCCAACACCAGGGCTTAATGTGAGTAATGTGATTTTTGCAAGAGATTGCAACGAGAGAGAGAAACTGAAAGTTGCCCAGTACTGAAAGTTGGGAATGTCTTCTCCTCTCTGGTGACACCAGTCTTCGAACTCAGGCAGGTCTTCTGCATCATCAGCATATGTCATACAGTGGCGTTCATACGCAAGGTGTTGCAGGATGTGCAGTGCCGCTGCAGTGATTTGATGATTACTCTTAATTAATACTTAATAATGTGAGTATTGTCTTTAATACTTATTCTAATGACGCCAAATACTTAAGATCACACGCTGATAAGACTCTCCTTGTCTGTAATATAACTCATTAGTGGGGCAACTTAGCATAACAATTGTGCATTTTGTGAGGAAAGCACCAAATTTGGCACACTAGTAGACTATCATATTATGAAAAGATCTGGATATTGGGCCATCTCAGATTCAGAGATTTGATTTTTGCAAGATTTCGATTCGATTGGGATCGAAGAGAACACCTTCTTCATCTTCTGTACAGTGAAGTTGCCAGCCCTGAATTCTCTGGCTACATCTGGGTGCTTCATTGGGAGTGCAACCATGTCCCTCAGGTGAACAGGGACCCACCTGGCATAGTGTGTGTGGTCTAAGGCATGGAACCATGGGACCAGTTCCGTCAGGGCATCGAGGTACATCGTGAATGAAGCCTGCCGCAGAGAACGCACGTAGACCAGTACCAACATCTCTAGTTCCAGCACAGTTGCCCAGTACTGAAAGTTGGGAATGTCTTCTCCTCTCTGGTGTCTTCTCCTCTCTATTGACACCAGTCTTCGAACTCAGGCAGGTCTTCTGCATCATCAGCATATGTCATACAGTGGCGTTCATACGCACGGTGTTGCAGGATGTGCAGTGCCGCTGCAGTGATTTGATGAGCTCTTCTTGTGCGGGTGACGTGGGCAGCTCGCAGGAAGGAGTCTGCCGTCCCTGGCGTTGCAATCTCAGCTTGCAAATCTGCAAAATCTGCAAATCTTGCAAAAATCAAATCTCTGAATCTGAGATGGCCCAATATCCAGATCTTTTCATAATATGATAGTCTACTAGTGTGCCAAATTTGGTGCTTTCCTCACAAAATGCACAATTGTTATGATATATTTGGCTTAGCTGCCAGACTAATATGCCATTCGGGACAAAGCCTTTTGCAACTCAGTACCTGCCCTCTGGAACAAACTACCTATAACTATTCGGACCTCACACAACATAAAAACTTTCAAATCAAAACTCAAAACACATTTATTTCCAAAGTAACTTAATTGTATTTTTTGAAAAGTAGCTGCAAGTCGTATTCTTCTAAGATTGTGTAATGTAAGTTGTAGTCTTCAAGATATGTTGTGAAGCGCTTTGTTCATTTCATGCTAAGGCGTTATATAAATACTGTTATTATTGTTATTATTATTATTATTATTATTATTATTATTATTATTATTATGTGCATGTATGTAATTTGGAATAGTTTAGATGTACACCATACAACTAATTGTACATTGCTATGAAAAACGGGTATGTTTTACATGCTTACTCTTCCATTGTAAGTCTGGATTACAATTTCTGGGCCTTTTCTATAATTACAATTTAATTGTGCATATGTATTTCTCCCGGTGCGCCGACATGAAAAGTTAAATTACTTTTTAATTTTCATATTTAAAATCAACATTTCTGTCATTTGTCAATGATGGTTTTAAGGCAATCTTGTTATAATAATAGTAATTTCTATATTGCGTAAATTGCAGGAGCCTCTAAGCGCTTAGAAAAGAGAAGAAAGCCAACGAGATGAAAATACAAATTATACAAGAAGAAAACCTAAGATATAATCAGATGTAGGCATTTTCAAATAAATGAGTCTTTAACAGAGATTTGAAAATGTTCACATTGTCGGCTTTGTGTGCATGCATGCTAGTCAAGAAAGTAAGGCGCAAGAGAGCAAGGTAGTCCAGAAAATGATAGGCACTTCCTGTCCCCTCTTTCCCTTTTATTCCTTTTCCCCTCTCCTCCCTCTCCTCCCCACATAAAACTACATTTCTGAACAAAGATTATTGCAATAAACAAAATCCGATTCTTATCTTGGACGAAGGGAAAATCATATCAAAAGCGAGGGGCACGGTGCAATCACAAATTACACAATGTCGGCACTCAAATTTTGTACTCGGTTACGCACAATGTATACACACTAGCGGGCAGTGCACTAGTGCGGGGCGCAAACAATGGAAACAAAATGGCTTCTAATTCCGGGTTGTCGTAACTCTCTCTATACAGGGACTCTAGTCCCTGCCCCCCCCACCCTCGTCCCTTGTCCTCCCCCCCCCCTCATCCCTTCTCCCCTCCCCCACCCTCCTCCCTTGTAAATTATGACTTCGTTTTCGCGTTACGCGGCATATGAAACGTTAACGCGTAGACATGGCGTCGTTTGTGTCCCGCCGAACGATGTCAGCGTCGAGGACCTCGTTATTGCTGTCGGCAACATAATCGGTATTGATAAAGTTCGTGCGGCCTCGCGAATGAACAAACGTGTCGTTATTTTCGTATCCGAGGCCGAACTGGTTCACGAGATTGTATCTGCAGGATTATCGACAATGATGGACATTTCGTACTCGTGTCCCCTCTCGACACTCCAGCCGTTAAGGTCATCATCTCGAACTGTCCTCCATTCCTGAAGAATGAGAGATTGGTCTCCGAACTATCTCGTTATGGTTCTGTGGTTTCGCATGTCACTATGTTACCTTTACGTTGCCAGGATGACCCGGCTAAACATGTGATGTCTTTCAGGAGGCAAGCTTATCTTGTACTTCCTCCTTCTAACGTCGAAAGAACGCTGAACATTGTTTTAAAATTCAAAATTGATAATCATGATTACCAATTATACGTAACCACTGACACCTTGAAATGTTTTGAATGTGGTAAATTCGGACACCTGAAACGCTCTTGCCCAAAAGCAGCTTCGTCGAACGAAGGGACAAACCGTGTAAACAACAAGGATTCCTCTTCTTCATCTTTAGCTTCGGCTGTGAAGGGAACATTTTCCATGTCCGGTAATGACGCTCAGCCTTCCCATCCCGATAATCCAAACAGCACAACGAACGTCGGGTACGGTTTCACCATTGTTCCGTCAAGGAAGAGAAAGACCTTTCCCGAGGGTCATTTAACTCAGAAAAAGGTAGCATTTAACAATAAGCAACCTGTCGGTAACACCCCCCCAGTCGTGACCGATGCCACTCTACAAGGCTTACCTGGGACAACCCCTGTACCTACAGCCAACAAGTTCGGCCCCCTTTCATGTGAGGACATAGACGTTCCACCTGCAAGGACTGGTTTACCTGTTAACAAATCAAATGGAATCGTCTCACCTGTTATGGACTCGACTATTGGAAAGTTCTCTGATGATTTTGCTGAGACCACTGGTGATGAACCTGCTGAGATCACTGGTGATGAACCTGCCGAGACCACTGGTGATGAACCTGCCGAGATCACTGGCGATGAACCTGCCGAGACCACTGGTGATGAACCTGCCGAGATCACTGGTGATGAACCTGCCGAGACCACTGGTGATGAACCTGCTGAGACCACTGGTGATTAACCTGCTGAGACCACTGGTGATGAACCTGCCAAGACCACTGGTGATGAACCTGCCGAGACCACTGGTGATGAACCTGCCGAGATCACTGGTGATGAACCTGCCGAGACCACTGGTGATGAACCTGCTGAGACCACTGGTGATGAACCTGCCGAAACCACTGGTGATGAACCTGCCGAGATCACTGGTGATGAACCTGCCGAGATCACTGGTGATGAACCTGCCGAGACCACTGGTGATGAACCTGCCGAGATCACTGGCGATGAACCTGCCGAGACCACTGGTGATGAACCTGCTGAGATCACTGGTGATGAGCCTGCCGAGACCACTGGTGATGAACCTGCTGAGACCACTGGTGATGAACCTGCTGTCACTTTGAAAAATGTTAATCCTAAACATGATGATGCTGAATTCTTGTCAGCAGAAAATAGCGAAGCTGTCTCAGTTACTGCTCTCAGTTCATCACCTGGTGAAGCTGGAATCGCAGGAATCAGTTTTGCAAGAGACTCCCATTGTGCTAGATACTGCCACACCATCAGAGGTTGTTGCAGTCAGGGGAAGCAACATCGCTGCATCTGCTGATGCTGTTTCTGTTTCACCAAATACACAGATTATTGCTGTTATTCCACAAAGCAATGTTCCCATGGTGGGAGGGCACACAGATGTTACAACTAGTGCAGATCTGTGTGCCAATATTGATGACTATTGACATGCAGGACTATACAAGCTTGTGTGATTCGGAAATTAAAACTGACTCTGACGAATCTGACCTGGAGGAAGCAAACAGCCAGGTGGAAGCAGTGGAGAAGCTTACCAGTCTCGGTCCTACTTCCCCTGAACAAATACGACTTTTCTTGCAAAATACGTACAGGAAACGCATTGTAAACCTAACAGAATACTTTCCAGATTTACCATCCTTCCTTGATTGTGCTCAGGCTATTGTACACAGGCCTGACTCATTCAACTTTCGTCAGACACATTGTCACCATCCAAGAAAATTGATCGCAAAGGCGAAAAAGACTCTAAGTTAACTCATGGTGAGTTTCACGATTGGAACAGTAAATGTCAATGGTGGTGGAAGTTCACTCCGCCAGATCCAGACCAAGCAGCTGATAGATGCTAACGGTCTCGACATAGCTTTGTTGCAGGAGACCCATGCCGTCAGATCTGTTCAGGCCCAGTGGCGACTCATTATGGATAAGGAGTGTTTCTTTAGTAACAGCTCCTCGTCTAAGGCAGGATCATGTTTGTTTTAGGGAAACATTTCCAACCGTCCTCCCTCCAATTTGCGAATATCATTGATGGCCATCTTGCCTCTGTGACCTTCTATCTCAATCAGGTCAAGTTTACAATCCTTAATGTGTACGCTCCAAGCAAAAATGGTGAGCGGATCTCCTTCTTTGCTGAACTGAGAAAGTTCCTCCAAACACTGGATTTGCCGACTTGTCTAATTATTGGTGGCGACCTTGACTGTACTGTTAATGCCTCATTTGACCGAAACGGGCCAGAACCTCAACCATGTACCGCAAAACTTTTTGCGAATATCATTGTAAAATATAATCTCCATGATGTCTGGTGCTTGCAGCACCCTTCTGAACAATCCTATAGATGGTGTCGTTGTTCCAACAACCACATCTCACTTGCGAGGCTTGATCGCATTTATGTAAATTCTCGCCTGTTACATGGAGTTTGCATATCTGATATCGTGCCTTCCGGTTTCTCCGATCACTCCCTAGCTCGAGCATTCGTTCAACTCTCTATACCATGTCCAGGGAGTTCTCACTGGAAATTCAACAATAGTTTAATCGAAGACTTCAATTTTATTCAGGCTTTTGAATCTTTCTGGACAGATCTCTTGGAACGGAAGTTAAGCTGTTCTGTTAACCCACTGGTGTGGTGGGATTTAGTAAAAACCCAAATCAAAGCTTTCTGCCAACAATTCCAGAGCTTCTCAAAAAGGGCTGATTATGAAGCGAGGTAATTATTGCAATCAGAGATTTTACATCTTCAGAGGGTCACAGGACAAAATAATAATGTGCAAAGAGCCTTAACCGAAAAACACTCTTCATTGAAAGAAATAACTGAGAGGAATGCACGTGGTGCCTTAGTTCGGATAAGGGTGCAGCACCTTAACGAGACAGACATACCAACTAAGTATTTTTTTTCTTTAGAGAAGTGCCTTCTGAACAAACAGCTCTCTCAACTGCGTTTGGCAGACTCATCCATCACTTTCAACCAATCAGTTATCAAACTTTTCACAAAGGAATATTTCTCTAAAATATTTTCGATGGAGCAAATAAATCCTGTCAGTGTCGCCTCTATCTCCGTAGGCCTGCCAGTGTTGTGTGAAGGTGGACGTTCCCACCTGGAGGGGCCCATTACCTTGGACGAACCTAGTGCCGCTCTGCACAATACAGCCTTGCTGTTGGGAAAGCGCCTGGATTGGACGGACTTACAACTGAATTTTATAAGAAATTCTGGCATCTATTGGGTCCCGAACTCCTCAACACCTTGAACGCAAGCTGCCAGCTTGGAGAGCTCCCTCAGAGTTGCCGACGGGCTATTCTCACCCTCATTCCAAAGAAAGGAGACTTGCTCTATATTAAAAACTGGCACCCAATCTCTTTGTTGAAAGAAGACCAATGCTATTGTATACCCAAACGCTCGATCTATGACAACATCTCCCTCGTAAGAGACATGAATGAACTGTGCAAAGAAAACCCCACAGATTTGGGACTTCTTCTCCTTGATCAGGAGAAGGCCTTTGACCGCGTCGATCATCGGTACCGCTTCAAAGTGCTTGAACGGGTTGGACTTGGTCCGACCTTCATTTCTTATATTAAGATGCTGTACAACAATATTTCTAGTGTGCTTAAGATAAACAATGAACTTGTTACACCCTTGCCTGTTAACAGGGGAATTCGACAAGGTTGCCCCCTCTCTGACTTGCTCTATGCTCTCTCCATCGAACCCTTACTGGGGTATTTGCATGCTAGACTAACCGGGGTTGGGTTTTCTCATCTTGAACGGCCCATTAAAGTGCTGGCATATGCCGATGATGTGTGTGTCTTTGTGTGGAACCTCAATGACATTAACGTTGTCTGTTATTGTCTATCCGTGTGTTACGTGCTCCTCCCCAAACCCCTTGGTCACGGTGTACCTCCGAGCCCTGAGAGGAGTCACGGCAGCAAAATGTGTTATTCTGTATGTCAAAGATCAATGGTGAAGCCACACCAATTGTTACCAACAAACAAATATTGTATTAAGATCACACAAGAATAACAGTACAACAACAATAGTAATCAAAAGTACAATCAATATATATCCTATGATGGTACCATCAGTTTCGTAGTATATAACTCACTGTGCTCCAAGTGAGTGAAACAAGAACATTCCCAATGTCTCTTTCCCAGCTCCAAACCCAAAGTTGATTCCGGCTTAAATCCAAAGTCGATCCGCTCCAGCGATCGTCAGAACAATGTCCAATCGAGACCAGAATCCCGTTGGGTTGGCAGTTACAGTCCTGCTGCGAAAGCTGCGCCACGGCGCCCTCGATGTGACTGGGAAATCCAAAGGCGCCCTCCAGGCGACTGGGAAATCACACCCTCGGGTATGGACGTTTCACGGCTCACAGTCGACGAACCTCAGATTTACCTTCAAAATCCACATTACACACACTCCAGATAAACGTCTGAATGCGGTGAAAACGGCTGAAGCTAAGCAAAGAAAACCTTGCGCGTGCGCCAAGCACGTGAGTCAAAATGGCCAACGGCCCCTTACTCAAGACGTAACGGCACGACGATGATTTTCCTCGGAATCAACCGCCAAAAACCTGACATGCAGGTTGATCTGTCACAGCGACAACAACTCTGTCGCAGGAATCCCTTTCCCGGGAAACCCAAAGTTCGCTGGTGACTCTTGCTCGCCAACGTTTGCTCCAGACCGCAAATAGCTCGGTTCCTTCTTGTCCGACTCACCCACTCCGCCTTCCTTTTCTTCCTCTTCCTCTTCGTCGTCGTCCGGTTCATGTTTCATTTGAAACATTAACTTTTTTTACATTTTTAAAATAATAATTTCTATTTCCCTCAAACGACAACAATAATAGTACATGGAATCAAAAATGTTTACAGTGGATGAAAACCACAACGGAAGTGACGAATCTGTAACACTTCCCCCCCTCAAGAAAGAAAGTTTGAACATAGTGAAAACTTTCTTTGCAGGCAAAAACTCTTTTAACAAACAGAAGTAAAACTCACACCCAAATCATCAATTCCCGTGAGCAACGATAATTAATATTTCCCAAAAATAAAGCAACAAAACTTCCAAACAACCTACAGAAATTTCCAAAGTTAGTTCACTCTGGACAAAGCATCAGCAACGACATTGTCCCTGCCCTTTACATGCTCAATTTCCAAGTTGAACTCCTGCAAAGCCAAACTCCATCTCATGAACCTCTGGTTTTTTTTTTTGGTTTGTTTTTTTAAATGAAGGTTAAGGGGTTGTGATCCAAAATCCAAAGCAAAGCAAATCTACAGCACTTTTTTGAAGGAGGCCGAGCTGAGAGCCAGGTTTCATGGTGGTTGGGTGGTGAGGCCTGGAAGTATTCACTGCATGGACGCCTTTAGGAACATGGAGTTCACGGGTTAATCCATGTGGGAATCTTGGCTCGGCTGCTCCTGACCACTCAGTGCTTCAAACTCTTCCTAACTTTCATAATAATCACGGTTGGAGCGCTTGTCGCTGTAGTCACGTGAATAGTGGTCTCCTTCTCGGCCACGACCAAAACTACTACTCCCACCCCGGGAGCCATAGCCCCCCCTGAGACTACCTCCACGTTTTCCTCCTCTGTAGCCCCCTCGACGCCCATGGCCTGCCTTCTCTACCGTTTTGGTCCGACCATCCAAATCCTTGCCATTCAAATCCTTTTCTGCATCTTTGGCATCCTTTGTGTTTTCAAATGTGACAAAGCCAAACCCTCTTGACTTTTGCGTCTCCCTGTCTTTTATCAGCCGCACTTCCAAGAGTGGTCCATATTTGCCAAAGATAGAGTCCAGATCATCTTCCCTTGTGTTGAAGTTCAGCCCACCTACAAAGAGCTTGCCAACATTGCCTCCATCCATGACTTGTGTGTGCTGACACTTAGTTTCAGGGTACTCGACGAGAAGTGACTGTGCAAAGCGTGACGTCAGTACCTTCTCCTTCTCTTCAGAGCGCTTCCTACTCATAGCACGAGTCACGGCACAGGATGGAAAGATACCCGGAATCTCCCACTCCAACTGTGCGGTGTTATTTTCCATACTAGGCTTTTCAACAAACATCGGATTACCAGAAACTCGGCTACCGGCCAAATCATTCCCGATAACAAAAGAGATTCCCTCTACAGGAAGAGTGGCTTGTAAACCTACGGTGACCGGTCCTGATACCAAATCAGACTCCAAATGGATGACATGAAGTGGAGCTTTAACATAGCCACCAACCCCCTGTAAAAGAACACTAACACCAGTTGCCGTCTTCTCTGACAATGGCAAAATGCCCTCGAGCATCAAAGATTGATGTGCTCCTGTGTCCCTCAATACCCTAACAGGTATCTAGTTAGTCAAGTCCCCCTCCAGCGACACAAACCCCTCTGAAATAAAAGGTTTGTAACCCTCTTGAACAAGGTCGTTCTGTGATGCCGTAACTTTGGCATGGGAACCTTCACAAGGCACTGTCCTCCAAGGACGATTTCTCGCATTGGCCAATGCATTCGGAGTTGTACTATTCGGACTCTGCTCCTGATGTTTCCTTTTCAGGGCATAACATTGGGACATCAAATGCCCAGGTTTCTTGCAAAAAGTGCAAGTTGGCCCAGAGGAAAAACTCGTGGTCTGCCTTGGGCCCCCCAGAAGATAAGTCTGTCTTGGAACTGTAGTCTTCTGATCCCTAAAAGTCGCGGTATCAGATTTGTCCTCATAGTCATCTCTAGGCCGCCTCTATGAATATTTGTTCTCCGCACCGGATTTACCATAACTCCCCTGGCTAACTCTAGGCGGTAAGTTAGGTTTGTGGAACCTCATCCTGTGTGTCAAGGCATAGTCTTCTGCCACGGTTGCTGCCTCATACAACTCTGGTACTTTCTTTTCATCCAGATGCACTTTAATGTCTACGTGGACACACTGTTTGAATTCCTCCACCAAGATCAATTGTCGCAATAGTTTGAAGTATTTCCCAATCCCCTTTTAATCACACCACCGATCAAAAATGGTTTCCTTCATCTATCTATAATTCCAGTAATCTCTGTGTGTATGCGACCGCTGTTTCTCGACAACTACCGGTCCGATATACTTGAAACTTGCCAGGTATATTGCTGGGGACCCGAGGATGTGCCTTTTCAAGGTTTCATATTAATCGGACAAGTAGTTACCGAGCTATGTCCAAAAAACGATTCGACCAATCAGAGAGCAGCGAGCTACCGAGCTATGGCGATTTAGCCGTTCGCCGTTCGCTTTGGCTTTGCGAATGGACCAAACCATTTCATGTAAATAGAGGGGGGGGGGGTTCTACCGTACTCGCAAGCCGTTCGCTTTGGCTTTGCGAATGGACCAAACCATTTCATGTAAATAGAGGGGGGGGGATATAATTTTAGATATATATATAGTACGGGCATGCCCTAGTTCTGGCAAACTCCACATGGGTCTCACTCTCCCTCTTCCTGGCATTCCTGAATTTTTGCCGGTAAGCTTCAGGGACCAATTCATAGGCTTTGAGAATGGTTTTCTTCACTATCTCATAATCTGCACATTGGTCAATCGGTAAAGCTGAATAGATATCTTGAGCTTTACCCACCAGAACACTTTGCACTAACATAGTCCAGGACCCCACAGGCCATTTTAGCATTTGAGCCACTTTCTCAAAGTGTAAAAAAAACTTGGCTACCTCCTTTTCATTGAAGGGTGGAACCAGCCTCACATGCCTACCAACATCCCAAGTGTTCTGACTAGTTGTCGAACTAGCCAGCATGGATACTACTTCTCTCCGTTCTCCCATTAATTCCAGCTCCTTGAGTTTAAGCTCCTTCTGATACTCCATGTCACGTTCCTTTAACTCCCTTTCGGCTCTGCTTTCCTCTGCTCTTTTCTCCTCGAGTTCTCGTTCCTGTTCTACTCTTATTTCCGCGAGTTCCCTTTCAGCTCTCCTTTCCTCTGCTCTGCTTTTCTCGGCTTTCCATTCCAACTCTTTTAACCTTTCCTGGCTCTGCAGTTGCATCTCCATTTTACGGAGCTCCACAATTTCTTTTTCCTCAGCTAACCAATCCAAGGCTACCTCTGTCCATGGTCCTTGTCCCACCAGAGATTCTACCACCAATGTCTGCATCTCTGCTTTCTTCATATGAGCTCGGACCTCCAAGTTAAAATGTTTGGCCAATATCAAGAGTTCCGATCTTTTTAACGCTTGGAACTGTGCCTCATTAGGGGACGCCGCAAACTTTTCTGTGTCAAACACCATGGTGACTATTAGTTAGCACCTGTTAACCTTCACACAACAATTTTCCAATTTTTTTGAAAAATTTGGGAATGTTAGAAAAATTCCAAATTTGGGAATTTTGGGAATGTTAGGGAATTCTATCCCAGACGAATGTTATTAGGGAATTTAATCCCAGACGAGCTTTAGGATTTTTTTTTTCTGCAAAGACGAGCCCCCAATTTCTGTTACGTGCTCCTCCCCAAACCCCCTGGTCACGGTGTACCTCCGAGCCCCGAGAGGCGTCACGGCAGAAAAATGTGTTATTCTGTATGTCAAAGATCAATGGTGAATTGGTGAACCCACACCAATTGTTACCAACAAACAAATATTGTATTAAGATCACACAAGAATAACAGTACAACAACAATAGTAATCAAAAGTACAATCAATATATATCCTATGATGGTACCATCAGTTTCGTAGTATATAACTCACTGTGCTCCAAGTGAGAGAAACAAGAACATTCCCAATGTCTCTTTCCCAGCTTCAAACCCAAAGTTGATTCCGGCTTCAAGCCAAAGTTGATCCGCTCCAGCGATCGTCAGAACAATGTCCAATCGAGACCAGAATCCCGTTGGGTTGGCAGTTACAGTCCTGCTGCGAAAGCTGCGCCACGGCGCCCTCGATGCGACTGGGAAATCCAAAGGCGCCCTCCAGGCGACTGGGAAATCACACCCTCGGGTATGGACGTTTCACGGCTCACAGTCGGCGAACCTCAGATTTACCTTCAAAATCCACGTTACACACACACACACCAGATAAACGTCTGAATGCGGTGAAAATGGCTGAAGCGAAGCAAAGAAAACCTTGCGCAACGTGCCAAGCACGCGAGTCAAAATGGCCGACGGCCCGTACTCGAGACGTAACGGCACGACGATGATTTTCCTCGGAATCAACCGCCAAAAACCTGACACGCAGGTTGATCTGTCACAGCGACAACAACTCTGTCGCAGGAATCCCTTTCCCGGGAAACCCAAAGTTCGCTCGTGACTCTTGCTCGCCAACGTTCACTCCAGCCCGCAAGTAGCTTGGCTCCTTCTTGTCCGACTCACTCGCTCCGCCTTCCTTTTCTTCCTCTTCCTCGTCGTCGTCGTCCAGTTCATGTTTCATTTAAAACATTAACTTTTTTTACCTTTTGAAAATAATAATTTCTATTTCCCTCAAACGACAACAATAATAGTACATGGAATCAAAAATGTTTACAGTGGATGAAAACCACAACAACGGAAGTGACGAATCCGTAACACCGTGTTTGAAAAGGCTTCTTCAGCCAAAGTGAATTGGGACAAAACGAGCGCCTTTTGGCTTTGTCCGTCATGTCACTTGGCACCAAGACTTCCTGCTCCTCTTGCATGGGCCACTGATGGCGTGAAATACCTTAGAGTGTTCTTGGGTAATGACTCCACTGCAGCAAAGAATTGGGCTGGTCTGTCGGATTTTGTTGAAGGAAAACTGAAAAAATGGAGAAATCTGATCACACAACTGTCTTATCGTGGAAGGTTCTTGGTGATCAACAGTTTGGTGGCCTCTGCCATATGGCACAGGTTCTTTGTGCTGCACCCTCCGGTAGTGTTGCTTCAACAGCTCCAGAAGTGCTTTGTGTCTTTCTTCTGGGATGGAAAGCACTAGTTGCGACCCGAGGTCATCAGTTTGCCACTGACTGATGGAGGCCAAGGCCTGGTTGACATAAAGAGCCGGTTAATGGCCTTTCGTCTTTCAGTTGCTCTACGCATGCTGTACATGCTACCCTCTCCACCTTGGGTTAACGTTGCTTGTCACCTTTTGCAGCAGGCGGGGAGACTAGGCTATGGCCACGCTCTATTCTTGATGGATCTTTCGCATCTTGATATGTCTCCCCTCTCTAGGTTTTATCAGAGTGTACTAAATGCATGGCGAGCCCTAACGACAACAAGAGCCACGCATTCGTACACAAAGCAAATGTTCCTGATAGAGCCTTTGTTTTACAATTCCATTTTCCACGATATGCCTGCTGATAGGTGTCTTGTTCAATGCTTTGGCGCGAAGAACATAAAATCGGTTGCCGATCTTTTAAGCCCAAATGGCAGTTGGATTGGAGCTGATGCACTGGCAAGCCTGGTTGGCGTGCGATCCTCCAGAGTTGTGGCACGCATGTTACGCTGTGTGCTTCATACCTATGCATAGCTTTCACCTAATTGGGAGCAAGTCCAAGCAGATAATGAACAAGGTGCTTCTCCTGCTACCTTTCCTGAACTCATTTGCAAGTTTTCTCTTGCCAACTCTCCTCTCGTACCTCTTTTAGCATAGGATTCAATGGTTTTCTGAAACAAAAAGACCTCTATTTGGGTTGCGTAAGTTTTCTTCTACAAGGGCAAATGACACAGCGGAGGGTCCAATGGAGAGACCTCTTACCTTGTTCCCCCCACCATATTTTCCTAATTGGAAAGGATTCTATCATCCTCCTGTGCCGCCACGACATGGCGACCTCCAATGGAGACTTGCACATTGGATCCTCCCTTCTAACCACTTGCTGCACTGCTTCTCAAATCTCCTGGCAGATGAATGTCCTTTTTGTAAAAGGCCTGAAAACCTCTTTCATATTTATGTTGAATGTCAACGGTTGGCTCCTTTATTTATTTTTCTTAAGAATTGTTTTGTCAGGATTGGTATGGTTTTCAACACTTGTGTTTTCATTTATGGCTTAGACATTTCACACAAGAATTCGAATGGCGTGTTAGGTAATTTCCTGCTTGCACAGGCAAAAATGGCAGTGTATAAATCAAGAAAAAGAAAAGTTGATGATCTTGGAGCTAATGAGGAAAATGCCTTGTTCTTGTTTAAAAATCTTGTGACGAGCCGTGTAAAGTTGGACTTCGCTTTTTTTCAATAACAGGAAGGCTGCCACAGTTTGAGGCCAAATGGTGTGTGAAAGAAGTCATTTGTAAAATGCTGGAGAAACGTCTATTGTTTTGTGAAATGTTTTGTACGTAATTTTTACTGTATTAATTTTTTTTGTCTCTGTTTTTCTCCTTGAAATGAGAATGTGACCCCTATTTGGGGGTTTTCTTTACTATTTCTATAATACAAAGATACAAACGTCTCTCTCTCTCTCTCTCTCTGTCTCTGTCTCTGTCTCTGTCTGTCTCTCTCTCTCTCTCCCCTGACTTTGTGAAGTTGGGGGTACACCATTCTACATGTGGGGAATCTCTGGGTCACGTCTGCGAGATCGATCTGCTGACTCCGTGCCGCGGGCTTGTTCGAGAAAACTGTCCGGGGCTATACAACAACAACAAAAACAACAACAACCACATACGCTCAAGCTTTCCTGTTCTGATTGCATTGTTTTTTTTGTTATTCCACCTTGTGTATGTCCATTCCCTGTACCCTTTGGTATTCCGTATACGTTTGCTGCTCTTGGTTGTTTTTTCTCCAACAGGAGCTTAGACTCTTCTATATACTAAAAATAAAACGAAAAAAAGAAGTGCTATGGCAACATGGATACCTGTGATGCAGAGACCATGATATCCTTGTTCAAGTTTGGTTTCTTAAGTCAAGACTGAAATGTATTTGTCCGCAAGAATTGCAAACCTGGTGATGTCTGAGCTGTCTTTACGCATCCTTTGTAATTAGACCGACATTCTCCAAAATCCCTTGTCGATAATAATTCGATGTTCATTCAACGAAAGTGAGTTGCCAGATTCATTAAAATGTGCAGATGTTACACCCGATTATTTTTTGAATAAATTGACAGGAAGAGTGATCTGGGCAATTGCAGACTGATTATAGTCTGACGTCAGTTGTGTGCAAGCTGATAGGAAAGGCTTGTAGATCCCATGGAGTCCAACAATTTACTCCCTGAGCAGCAGCATGGATTTATATCTTGAAGATCATGTTTTTGATTGGGTAAATCTTTGTTTGTTGTTGTTGTTGGTAAGCCACAGTCAGTTCTGGTTGAACAGACCAGCGGCACAGAGATAGCCGGTCCATCTCCCAGGAGCGACCAAGAGTTCCTTCACGTACTCTTGCTTTCATGGAGCCAGGACTGCACAGTCTTCCATGATATTGTTATGTTTGTGGGGGGTAGGAATGACATACCATAGAGGAGGCAGAACCGTGTAGATTAGCATGGACCGCGTCCGAGTCAGAAGACATACCGATGTACATAAGTAGAAAAAAAACTGTGAGCTTAAGAGTGTTTATGTGTCACCACACGGAGGGTGGTTTTGTATAAGTTAAATAGGGCTTAAGGATAATTCCCAGTATGTAATTGTCTCCTGTGATTTTCCTTTATGTTTTTACATTCACTCGGCCAGCCATGCAATCAGCCCCATTAACCAATAACACCGACAAGCCCGACCGAAACCCAGCACATTTCTGATCAGGCTAAACCCCGCCCAACAACCGCCGACATAATGCAGAAATTCTCGAAGAGACAAAACTCCGCCCCCCGATGGATCGTAACGGAGAGACCACGCCCCAGGCTTTGTCATTCATCGAGCCGTCTATGGAGTGATTGGGTGGAACTCAGCGATTGGTCGGCATGACATCGGTGTGATGTCAAAGCTCGCTTAGGCTGGAAAAAGAAGAAGAATCCCTCTCGGTCGCTATCTCGGTCTGTTGGCATGAACAAGAAAGGCGCCACTTTTTCCCTTTGTTTGTGTGGGTGCGATTTGGCTTTGTGGTGGGCGGACACCTTTTGTCCCTGGCTTGGCTGTTCCTGGCTTGTGTGCGATTGTGAAGAGGAAGAGGAACAATCCCTCTCACTCGCTCCCTCTGGTGCTGGCGGTTGGATCGGGTGGTCACGCTTTGTCCTTCGTCTCTCAGGTGGCTCATGAGGAGAACTCTGCGGAGCTTTGGGAACTGTCTCATCGTGAGGAAAGGGGTGTTGGTGAACTGTGGTGTTTCTCAAGGGAGCTGGAGCCACGTTGCGTTTCGGAGGGAGTGGAGAGGGGGCAGGGCCGGCCGCATGAATCGCCTCACGTTTGTGGCGCAGTGAGGTGGAACTTCGCGCCATCTTGTGCGTTTCCCGCATGAGCGACTCCGGGACACATCAGACTGCCGACATTAATGAACGAATTCGTTGAGACCAGAGCTGAGTGCTGGCACATTAAAAAGGGATTTTATTTTATTTTATCTTTTCCTCTGTTGTCAGTCTGCGAGTGGAGACGCTTCCATTTATATATTTTAGTTTTTACTTCGCCTTTCATTTTTATCTCTTGCATTTCTTTTCATTAAATCCTTTATTGTTGCATTTCAATTGTGGTGTTCGTTTCTTTGTTGTGGGGTTTGGATTAGCCCCGTGTGCCGTCGTACAGGTAAGTCCTCAGTTCCTTTCCATCCCGCGCGCGCCAAAAGGTATCGCCAATTTTCGGCTTATTTGCCTCGGATTTTAAGCAAACTGCTCGGCCATCTGCTGCCGTGATCTTAATCACCCGCCACACGACAATATGTTTTATTGTGTGTGGAGCGGCCTGGCAGACGTTGCAGGTGTTGTCAGTTGTGTTGTCAAGTCTATGTTTGTAGTGTAAAATCTGAGAGTGGTGTCCACAGCGAAGGCGTGAAAAGTGAACACGATCAGACCTGGGACATAATTACTCTGTGTCATCAATGGGTGGGAGTTTAGTTCCCAGAATACTATTTGGCACCAGCTCGTTTATTGTGTTCATGGTGATGTGTGTATGGATGTGTTTTGTCATGGTTATTGGTTGATTGGGGGGGGGGGGGGATTTTTTAAGGATATCATTAGAGTGTTTTTGTGGTGGAGTCTTAATGTGTCATGGGGTCTGTGGGTGGTTGGGCATGTAGTGGCATGGTTGATTATGGTTGGCACTTGGAGCTGCAAGAAAATGTGCACCTCTCATGTCTAAGTGATATTTGACTTTGAGCAATTTTACTTCTGAGTGCAGGTGCTCGTTGGGTGTTGGTAATGTGTAACCTGTGATGATGAGAAGGGCTTTGTTTTTTATGGTCTGCATGGTGTTGAGATGTGTGTTTCATAGGCTGGAGGCCAAAGATGAGCTGGCATAGCTGACAACTGATCCAATGTACTGTTTGTATGTTAGTGATGTTTCTTTGTGGTGTCTGAAGTCGGTGTCTGTGAGTGCCCTAAGTGTATTCAGCCTGGGTGTGGATGTTTTTACCTCCGCTACCGCAGGTGGATGGAGGTTATGTGTTCACCCCTGTCTGTCTGTCTGATTGTTTTGTCTCTTTGTGAACAGGATATCTCAAAAGTAGTGGACAGATTCGGAGGCAATTTGGCAGACAGGTAGTGTATGTGACAAGGATGAAATGATTCGATTTTGGTGAAGATCCGGATTCGGATCCGACTACTAGAATTTTTAAAGTGATTCTTCACCATTGGAAGATATGGCCAAAAACGATACATAGCACGATATCTCAAAAAGTTATGGACGGATTTGGACGAAACTTGGTGAACATGTTCGGTGTGTGACAAGAACGAATTAATTTGATTTTGGTGAAGATCTGATTATGGATTCGGATACGAGAATTATTTAATTTACTCAGTGATTCTTCACCATTGAGAGATTGGGCGAAAGGCGATATATAACATGATATCTCAAAAAGTTATGGATGAGTTATGACTAAACTTGGTGGATGAGTTGGTTAGATGACAAGAACAAGATGATTAGATTTTGGTTCAGCTCTGAATCGAGACCTGGCCAATGAGTGGGATACAAAACATAAACTGTTCACCAGGCAGAGGTATGCACTCTACCGAGTAGTTTTTAATGTTTGTGATGTGATCTGAGAATGACATAGATATGTTAAAAGTAACACCGAGTATTTTTGTTTGGTGTGTTAGTGGGATAGGGATGTCGTTCAGTGTGACGTGTGGTGCAGCATTATGTTCCTTGGTATAATCTGGTAGAAGAGTGACTTGATTTTGAGGAAACTACGTTAAGTCTGTTTTTGGTGAGCCAGGTTTATAGGGTGCTGAGGAAGGGTTGAAGTTGTGCTGTGGCGGGGTGATGGTTATATCGTCCACATATGAGGCAAATTATATGTTCTCAGGTGGTTGTGGAATGTTGTGCATGAGAAGACAGTTCGGAGGATGTCGTGTGTGTATTAACTTGCCATGATGACCTGTCTGCACGATGGGTAGTTGGCAAGCCAGCGTTTGGTGGTGATGTGTATGTTTGTGTTGAGTATCTTGTTTGTGAGGAAGGGTTTTGGGATGGTGTCAAATGCTTTGCCGATGTCTATTGTAGTGAGAACAGTGTGTTTTGGTGGTTTTCTACGGTTGACGCCCTCAAAGGTGTTTTGTGTGAGGTTTGTGAAAAGGTTTCAGACTTCAGACTTTTCAGGTTTCAGACTAGCTTTCATTGACATCCAACCACTTTCAAGCTCAACCACATCATCCTCTGAGTAGGGCAGAGGATGATGTGGTTGAGCTTGAAAGTGGTTGGATGTCAATGAAAGCTAGTCTGTTGGGAGCCGTTGGTGAGGTATGAGGATGGACAAAAGGACCACCGAGGCACTCGGAAACATGGTGGTGGGATGATGAGTTGGAAAGAAGATTGACGAGAAGAGGAAGAAGTTCAAGGAGTGGCAGAAGGCGAAGGGTACGGGAGCAGAAAAAGCAGAGCATGAACGTTATAAGGCGGCCAAGAAGGCTGCAAAGAAAGAGGTAGCAAAGGCACAGGAGGCATGGAGGAAAATGTTCGGAGAATGCTTCGATTCGGAAGAGGGTCAGAGAGCAGTATTCAGGATTGCAAAGCAGATAGTGAAAGAGAGGTGTGATGTGATGGGGGTGAGTTGCTTGAAGGATGAAGTGGGACAAATCGTTGTGGACCCAGATGGAATTAAAGGAAGATGGAAAAGATATATGGAAATGCTGTTGAATACAGAGAATGAATGGGATGGCAACATAGAGAGTAACCCAGTTTTAGGACCGGCAGAGAAGATAACTGAGAAGGAAGTTGAGGAAGCGATAAAAGCAATGAAGAGTAGAAAAGCGGGAGGGCCGACGGGAGTTGTGGGAGATATGTTGAAGGCAGCAGGAAGTTGGGGTGTGAAGAGAATGACAGAGATCTGTAATTTGGCCGTGAAAGAAGGCCGCATTCCAGTGGACTGGGAACTGAGTACCCTCGTCCCTCTATACAAGGGGAAAGGTGACCCTCTAGAGTGTGGCTCGTACCGAGCGATAAAGTTATTGGAGCATGGAATGAAGGTATTGGAAAGGGTGTTGGAGAGGAGGATAAGGAAGAAAGTGAAGATCGACGAAATGCAGTTTGGATTTATGCCAGGAAGAGGAACGACAGACGCACTTTTTATTGTGAGGCAGTTGCAGGAGAAGTACATGGAGAAGAGGAAGAAGTTGTTTCTTGGGTTTGTTGATCTGGAGAAAGCATTCGATAGGGTTCCACGCAAAGTATTGACATGGGCATTGAGGAAGTTAGGAGTGGAGGAATGGTTGATCAGAGTTGTGATGGCAATGTACAAAAGAGCGCACACAGCTGTAAGGATGAAGGACGGGAACAGTGGTGAGTTTGAGGTGAAGGTGGGTGCAGCAGGGGTCGGTATTAAGTCCACTACTATTTGTAGCTGTGATGGAGGTGCTGGCTCAGAACGTAAAGGAGGGTTTACCGTGGGAGTTGTTGTATGCAGATGATCTGGTGTTGATTGCGGAAAGTATGGATGGACTGAAGGAAAAGATGAACAAGTGGAAGGAATGTATGGAGACAAAAGGTCTGAAGGTGAATATCGGAAAGACGAAGGTGATGGCAAGTGGTAAAGCATGTGGTGAGGTGGAAAGAACTGGGAAGTGGCCCTGTGCTGTGTGTAGGAAGGGTGTCGGAGTGAACTCCATTCAATGTACAACCTTGATCTTTTCTACCCCCGCTAATTTCACCCCAAATCCACTTTTTTGAGGTGACTTTTGTCTTCTTTCCTGGACGTCCTTGGTGTCCTTGCGTTGTATACCTATCCTGCCTCCCCCCAGGCCCTCTCCCTCCCACACATCTCTCGATGTCCCTGCTCTCAAATGTTGTGTTTGTGTGCTTCCTCCCCTTTTCTCCCCATCTTGTCGACCGCTCCCCTTTTTATATACTTTGTTTGCTTGTTTGTTTGATTTGTTTCTTTGATAAATGTTAGCTCTTTCACGAGCCTCGACTCTGTATACAAAAAAAAAGAAAAAAAAAAAAGTGTGCTGAGTGGGTTCATCAAAAATGTAGCGGTCTGAGAGGGTCATTAACCAGTGTGGCAGCTACATTCAAATGTAAGGTGTGCACAGAGGGAGCTGCAGATGGAGGAAATGTTGAGTTGGATCTTGGAGACGGTGTGAAAACATTTTGCTACCTCGGAGACATGCTGAATGGAGAAGGTGGATCAGACTCGGCAACGGTTGCTAGAGTGAGATGTGCATGGAAGAAGTTTCGGGAACTGAGTGGCGTGCTGATGAGGAGGGGAGTGTCGTTGAAGCTGAAGGGAAAGGTGTATGCTGCATGTGTGAGAAGTGTTATGATTTATGGGAGCGAGACATGGGTAATGAATGTAGAGCAGCAACGAAGGTTGGAAAGGGTGGAAATGCGAATGGTTCGATGGATGTGCGGAGTATCGTTGAGAGAGAGGAAGACAAATGATGAATTGCGAAAGATGATGGGAATAGAGCCAGTGATTGATGCTGTGAAGAGGAACAGGTTGCGATGGTTTGGTCATGTGTTGAGGAAGGATGAAAGTGACTGTTTTTTTTTGTTGTTTTTTTGTGTATACTGAATCGAGGCTCGTGAAAGAGCTGACATTTCCTTCACAAACAAATCAACCAGACAAACAAAATATATAAAAAGAGGGAGCGGAAGACAAGAGAAGGGGAAGCACACAAACACTTGAGGGCACACAACATTTAAGAGCAGGGAGATGTGTGGGAGGGAGAGGGCTTGGGGGGAGGGGGGTGGCAGAAGTATCAAACACAAGGACACCAAGGACTTCCAGGACAGAAGTTGGTATTTCAAAAAAGTGGAATTGGGGTGAAATTAGCGGGGATAGAAAAGATCAATGTTTTGGATGGGGGAAGATAAGAGATGGTGGTGAACAGCTGTTTTAAAGACCTGGAGGGTGGAGTGGGATTGAAGAGAGTGAGGGAGTTTGTTCCAGAGGCGGGAGAAAAGAGGAATGAAGGAGTGAAGGTGAGCAGAGAGTCTTGATTTTGGCAGTTTAACCATAAGAGGGTTGCAGGCAGATCTTGTGTGACCTGTAGGAATATTTGCTGGACAGAGCCCAGAGAGAGCTGGGGGGGGGGGGGCAAGGCCAGAGAGGAGTCGGTAGAAGACGGAAAGACCACCAACCTGCCTGCGTTGAGTGAGTGAGAGGCCCTTGGAGTTAGCTTCATCGCAGGAGATTCCAATGATTCTGAATGCTTTCGTTTCAACAGCGTGAAGACGAGCTAGGTGTGAGGCAGGTGCACCAGCCCAGAGGGGAGAGCAGTATTCCATTGAGCTGCGGATGAAAGCCTTGTATGTGGTGAGGAGCTCAGGTGTGCCAAGGAAGGACTTCGCACGACGGAGGATGCCCAGTCGGCGACTGGCTTTGGAGGCCAGATTTGAAATGTGGTTTTCCCAGGAAAGATCATGGCAGATAGTGAGACCCAAAAGCTTGAGTGACAGAACTTCTTGGAGAGGATTATTCAGAAAGTGGATGGGAGGGTTGTCCAGTCGGTCTTTTCGGAGAGACATCGTAAGAGTGAGAGATTTGTCAGGATTGAAAGACATGTTCCACTTGTATGCCCAGTCTGTGATTTTGTCCAGGTCTGCAGAGAGTGAGGAGGCTGCAGACTGCCGATCTGAGGGATGAAGAATGGAGCGACAGAGAGTAGAGTCATCAGCAAAGAGATAGAGAGGGTTTTCAAGAGAGTCAGAGAGATAATTGATGAAGACCAGAAAAAGCACAGGGCCCAGAACACTTGCCTTGGGGAACTCCAGCCTGAACAGGAAGAGGAGATGAGAGAAACCCATTCAGGGCCACACGTTGACTACGACTAGAGAGGAAGTCCGCCAGCCATGCGTGGAGATTTCCATGGATACCAAAAGAGGAGAGTTTGGTGAGCAGAGCGGGGTGCCAGGCCGTATCGAAGGCACGTGATATGTCAAGGGAGACAGCTCTAATTTCCTGTTTGGCATTGAGGACCTCCATCCATTGTTGAGAAAGCAGAAGCAGCATGTCCAGAGTAGAGTGACCAGGTCTGAAACCAAATTGATGATCAGAGATCAAGCCATTGGAGAAGAGGAAAGATTTCATATCTGAAGCAATGATGGATTCCATGACTTTGCTGATAAATGGGAGAAGGCTGATTGGTCTGTAGTTGCTGGGATCTGTTTTTGCACCTTTTTTGTGCAAAGCAGTGATGTTGGCAGATTTCCAAGCAGATGGCAGATGACCTTGAGCAAAAGAGAGGGTGAAGAGAACAGAGAGAGGGAGTGAAAGAGCGGAAGAACAGGATTTTAGGACCCGTGGGCTGATGCCGTCAGGTCCAGTTGCAGAATCAGAGTCGAGGGTTGACAGAAACTTTTCCACCTTGTCAGTAGGAAAGGACACAGAGTCCAGGAGCAGCTGGGTACGACTGGGTACGGTGGGTACAGAGAGGGATGGGTTTGGGACACAAGATTTAGAGGCAAACACAGAGTTGAGGCATTCAGCCTTTTCCCGTGCGGAATCAGCCGTGTGGCCGTTTGAGGTGAGGGAGGGGATGGAGGGGGAACAAACACCAGAAACAGATTTGACCAGATGTCACCAGGATTTGGAAGAGGGAGACAGATAAGAGAGTTCTGTCCTGAGAACAGAGAGATATTGTTTCCTGGCTCTCCTGAGGGTGGACACACACTTGTTTCGGGCTTTGTGAAAGGAAATGAGATTTCCTTCCATTGGATTTGCTTTCCAGGAGACGAAAGCAAGTTGTTTCTGGGCAATAGCCTCACCACAAGATTCCGTGTACCATGGACGGGAGGAAGGGTATGACAACTGAAGACGAGATGGGATAAATCTGTGCATGAGAGAGAGACCAATTTACTTTGGAAGAATTCCCAGGATGAGTTGATGTCAGAGGCGGTAGAGATGGGAGACCAGTCCAGATGATTGATGGCTGCTTGAAGACCGTACCAGTTGGCCTGAGTGAAATGCCAGACTCGTCGACGCTGAGGAGGCTCTCTGAGAATGGTCAGAGAGATGTCCACTTTAACAAGCACATGATCAGATGAGCCGATTGGAGCAGAAGAAGAGCAGCAGGCATTTTCAGGGAAGTTTGTCATAACCAAGTCCAGAAGAGAAGATGCTCCGTTGACTGAGATCCGGGTCGGGAAATTGACAGATTGTGTCAGTCCCAGTGAGTCACAGAAATCCTTTGCTGAAGAGCCATGGCTGGTGAGAGAGGTACCCACACCCAGCCAACTGGCATGGTGACAATTGAAATCACCACATATGAGGAAGAGAGAGTTGGGATGGGTAGATCGAAGTTGGTCCATATTATCAGACAGCGAGATGTAGATGGAGTCATCACTGTTTGGTGGACGGTACAACACACATATGAACAAAAGGTGTGAGCGAAGGGGAAGCCGTAGCCAAAGGTATTCCTGGGGGTGAGGTGGAGAGAGTGCAGTGCAGGGCGAGTGAGGAAGAGAGTTTTTTTAATAAAGATAGCAACCCCACCTCCAGGACGAGGCTCAGGTCTATCATACCGGAGGAGGGAGTAACCTGGGAGAGATACCAAGGAATCAGAGACATCATGAAGGAGGAAAGTTTCTGTTAAGCAGATCACGTCTGGTTTATCAGAAGCAACCTGTATGGAGAGATCAGTCAAGTTTGATCGAAGGCCCTGGATGTTTGAGGTCCATACTGTTAAAGAAGAGGAAGGGGGAGCATTGGATACAGAACAAGGGGGGGGGGGGGGGGAGCGGTAGGGTAAGATGTGGAAGAGGAGGAAGAGGTAGGGAGAGCTGTTGAAGGTGTGTCAGAGATTTCAGAATAGCTTGGAGAAAGGGAAGAATGGGGCGGACAAAAGGTTTGATGGTGATTGGGTGAGGCGCAGTGAGGTGTTATTTGAGGAGGGGGAAGAGTTAGGCAGAAGGTTGAGGGAGATGAAGGTGAAAGTTGGAAGGGGGAAGAAGCGGGGAGGACGCTTTGAGGAGGAGGGGTGAGAGGGGAGTCTAGGAGGGGAGGAGTGAGGGAGGGTCTCGGAGGGGAGGGGTGTGGGGGGAGTTTAGGAGGGAAGGGGCAAGGGGGGAGATCTGAAAGGGATGGGTGATGGGGAAGATTTTGAGGGGAGGGGCAAGGGGGAAGATTTGAAAGGGATGGGTGATGGGGAAGATTTGGAGGGGAGGAGCAAGGGGGAATATTTGAAAGAGATGGGTGATGGGGAAGATTTGGAGGGGAGGGGCAAGGGGGTGGATTTGGAGGGGAGGGGTGATGGGCATGTTTTTAAGGGGAGGGGTGATGGGGAAGTTTTTGAGGGAAGGGGTGATGGGGACGTTTTGGAGGGAAGGGGTGATGGGGAAGATTTGGAGGGGAGGGGTGAGATTGGATTTTAGAAAATGTACGATTAATGGGAAACGAACATTTATTGCAAAATGAGGACGGGGATGAGATTCAAAATGAGAATGAGGACGGGAAAATGGTTGAGAAGAGTGATGGAAATGAATGTGGAAGGAAGTAGAGGACGGGGAAGACCGAGAAAGACTTGGCTAAAGATGGTGGAAGAAGAAATGCGGGCAAGGGGGTTAACAAGGAGAGATGCAGAAAATAGGGCAAAATGGAGAAGATTGTCAAGGGGACCGCAAGGCTAACCCCCGCTCTAGCAGGGAAAATGGCCTTAAAATGCATGTTGTTGTTGTGTTGTTGTTGTGAAGAGGGTGGTAGTGGAGTGGTTTGGTCTGAATCTGTGTTGGGTGTGTGAGAGAGGAATGTGAGGGTTTGTGAGTGTAAGTATAAGGCGTTCTGTAATTTTGGAGGGTGTGTAAAGTAATGTGTGTAAGAGGCTACTTTGATGGGATCTTTGGTTTAAGGAGGGAAATGATTTTGCCGAGTTTCCAAATTTGGGGAATTATTGAGTGTTGGAAGGAGAAGTTGATTATATCTGTAAGGGCTGATATGTCGTGTGGTTCAAGGTGTTTTATGTTGTCATGTAAATTGGATATGTTGTCATGGCCTATAGCCTACAAATTTTGTTGTTTTGATGATTTTTGTTGTTTGTGTGGTGTTTGATGATGTACTTACTGTATGTTGTTTGTTTGTTGCAGTTGCTCATATGGTATACAAAAACCATTGGTTTCAGTGTGATATGATCAATGGCACAGACTTACAAGCGGAAATACAGTTGTGCTGAAAATAATTTAATAATTTGGTTTCAGCAAGCAGGTTTTGCAGGTAGAAAATAAAAAGTTGACCCATCTACCAGGTATTATGAAGAGAACATTTCAACTTATGGACCAAAAAGTTTTTTGTCTCTTCACAAGTTTATTTGCAATGTGCAAACATTGTGCTGATATTCCGAGTTGTATGAGGAGGCCAATGATGAATTGGAAAGGTACAAACAACTTGAGGGTTTTGAAAGACTTCCTTATTGTGATCCGTTATAGGTTTGGGAGTTTTGACCTTAGCTTATAGTAGAACAAAAAGTGATCTCATTCAGCTTTTCAAGATTACTTAAGGTATTGCCAATGAATCGTCTCAACCCAATGTTGAGAGAGGTTGCTTACTTCTGCGGGGAAAGAAAGTAAAGCAAGACTCGTTCACATGGCAAAGAGACAAGTCCCACGTGGCAAAGAGATAAGTCGCTCGTGGCAAAGAGACAAGTCCATCATAGCAAAGAGACAAGTCGCTCGTGGCAAAGAGACAAGTCCCACGTGGCAAAGAGACAAGTCCCTCATAGCAAAGACACAAGTCCATCATAGCAAAGAGACAAGTCGCTCGTGGCAAAGAGACAAGTCCCACGTGGCAAAGAGACAAGTCCCACGTGGCAAAGAGACAAGTCCATCATAGCAAAGAGACAAGTCGCTCGTGGCAAAGAGACAAGTCCCACGTGGCAAAGAGACAAGTCCCACGTGGCAAAGAGACAAGTCCATCATAGCAAAGAGACAAGTCGCTCGTGGCAAAGAGACAAGTCCCACGTGGCAAAGAGACAAGTCCCTCATAGCAAAGACACAAGTCCCTCATAGCAAAGAGACAAGTCGCTCGTGGCAAAGAGACAAGTCCCACGTGGCAAAGAGACAAGTCCCTCATATCAAAGACACAAGTCCATCATAGCAAAGAGACAAGTCCCACGTGGCGAAGAGACAAGTCCCACGTGGCAAAGAGACAAGTCCCACGTGGCAAAGAGACAAGTCCCACGTGGCAAAGAGACAAGTCCATCATAGCAAAGAGACAAGTCGCTCGTGGCAAAGAGACAAGTCCCACGTGGCAAAGAGACAAGTCCCACGTGGCAAAGAGACAAGTCCCACGTGGCAAAGAGACAAGTCCATCATAGCAAAGAGACAAGTCGCTCGTGGCAAAGAGACAAGTCCCACGTGGCAAAGAGACAAGTCACACTTGGCAAAGAGACAAAAATTAAATAAAAAAATATAAAAAAGAGAGTCCAAAAAATTGCTTATTTGAGGTGAGACATCTCCGAACACCTCAATATCGGATACACTGCTTGTGTCCATTAATTACGTACTTTTGAAGGGTGTGTACTACATCTATTAATTACGTTTCATTGGAATGTGAGTACGTCCATTAACTATGTACTAATGCAATGTGAGTATGTCTTAATTATGTACTGTCAAAAGACCATGGACTCCTACAACACTCGCCTCTGGCCGTATCTTGGTGCCCAGGGTCGCTTTACCATACCTGTGAGATGAATGAAGCCAATGGGGAACCAGCTGCATAACGAATACTAATTGGCCGAGCGAGCCAGTAGCATAACGAATACTAATTGGCCGAGCGAGCCAGTATTATGCGCCTATCGTCTATCAGACCAATTAATCACTTGGGCCAATTGCCCCAGGAGCACTATCGCAGATCAAACCCGAGCAGGAGACAAGATGTCAATTCTTTCATCAAATTATTACACAAGCAGTAAATTGGCAGGAGAAATGGCAGTTGGGGAATTCAAACGGGAAAATGACGGGAGAAATCAGGAAAGGCAAGGCAAGCAATATTCACAAATGTACGAGCACAATTACATTCACATTATCCCCTACGGCTACGCGATATACACCCTCATCGGATCCATAAAACAATTACTTAGCACCTCTATGCTAACACCTCTATGCTCCAACACCCAAAGAAGTGAGAGAAAGTGCCGGAAGAGGGGTTAGAAATAGTTGTGAGAGAGATAGTGAGGGGTCTTCTACGAGCCCTGACGAGCACCGTCCACAACTCAAGCTGTGATTGTGGTCACCCCAATGCTTGGCAATTTGGGTTCACCTCCCACGCACACGGTCTCTGATTCCTCCATTCACCCCATTTGTGCCCCAGTCATGTGGGGATGCTGCATGTTCTTGGGCCGAACGTGATGTTCTGCATGGCTGAACAGGAATCTCATCCGGTCTTGCGAGGAGAGTTGGGCAGCTCCGTGGTGGAGCTATTGGAACATACCCTTTAGATCCCCTTGATGCCCTTCAGATCTCTTAGACCATTATAGGCCCTTTAGACTGCTTCAGCCATTTACACCTTTTTCAGACCTTCAGGCCTTTTATTACCCTTTATAGTTTAGACACTTTAGACCCCTTTGACCCTTTTTTTAGATGTTTTAAGACCCTTTAGACAAGTCAGACCATTTCGACATTAAATTACACCCTTTAGATCCCTTACATCTTCTAAGACGTCTAGACCCTTTCAACCACTTTTTTACTTTCGACCTTTCAGACCTTTTCCCTTTATACCATTTAGAACTTTTACTTAGCAAATCCTTCCATTTATTTGCCACACGGAATACGCCACACAAAAGTCCTTGTGAGGGTCTGCTACCTCTGATTGCTCTTTCTCGATGTTCCACATAATGTATGAATTTTTGTAAAAACTAGCAAGTTCCCCTTGCCTGCACGGAATTCTAAAGGGGGTAAGGATGGAGATGGCAAAAATGCAAATGGCGTCTTCTGTCATCGAGCCGGCAAGTTGGGAGCAACAATTCCCATTTATTGCCACATCTGATGTAATTTAAATACTCTAATGGCGACGAGGTGCTCCATGTGAAGCTTTTTGATATATGTAGCTTTGTGATGCTTCGGGTCCATAATAAAAATTTGTATTGGTGTCAAAGCCAGTGACCAATTGCAAATCAAGAGTAGGTTTCCCAAACTCAATCCATTCATTTACCTTTTATTTTTGGTGTCGTTTTTCAAAATTTGTAACATAATTATTTAATTATTTGAAACAGATTTAAGAGCCAATCGCCATTCAGATGAACACTGTCCCTCTTATTGAATTTGACTTAACCCGACTTGATTTAACTAGAGTACCATTGTGTTCTTGAGACTCCAAAATTTTGAGAGACTTGAGACTCCAAATTGTGTTCTCCAAAAAAAAAACTACTACTATAATAAAATAACTTATAACTGTGAGGTTTCGTTAGCATTCGCTTGAGGATAAATTATTAGTGAAGGACTGTTATACCTGTGTGTAAAATGTTCAACTAGAAGAGGGATTATTACCCCCATTGACTAAGTCCCAAAGGGGGTTTGTGGATTGGGTCTCGTCTATATGTCCGTCCGTCCGTCCGTCAATCCGTGCATGTGTGCGTGCATCTGCAATCATATCTTGGAGATGTATAGACCGATTATGTTCATACTTGGCACAAAGACAAAACATGTTCGTATACATATGCACATCATTTCTTTTCGCGGAGCAATCAAACATGGCTGACTGGCGGCCTTTTTAGTTGTAAAAAAAAAAAATCAATGTTGACCACGTCCTCAACCATGACCACGTCCTTCTCGGACATGCATTTACCGATCTTGTTCAAACTTGGCACACAGAAAAGGAATCATGGGTTACATATGTGCGTCATATTTTTTCGTGAAGGAATCAAACATGGCTGACTGGCGGCCATTTTAGTTGTTTAAAAAAAACCAATGTTGACCACATCCTCAACCTCCTCAACCTCCTCAACCTTGACCACGTCCTTCTCGGACATGCATTTACCGATCTTGTTCAAACTTGGCACACAGAAAAGGAATCGTGGGTTACATGTGCGCGTCATATTGTTTCGTGAAGGAATCAAACATGGCTGACTGGCGGCCATTTTAGTTGTTAAAAAACCCAATGTTGACCACATCCTCAACCTCCTCAACCTTGACCACGTCCTTCTCGGACATGCATTTACCGATCTTGTTCAAACTTGGCACACAGAAAAGGAATCATGGGTTACATATGCGCGTCATATTGTTTCGTGAAGGAATCAAACATGGCTGACTGGCGGCCATTTTAGTTGTTAAAAAAACCCAATGTTGACCACGTCCTTCTCGGACATGCATTTACCGATCTTGTTCAAACTTGGCACACAGAAAGGGAATCATGGGTTACATATGCAAGGTCATACTTTTTGAGATCAGATCCAAGATGGCCGACTGGCAGCCATTTTGTTACTTAAACGTGTGCCCAACCATTTCTCAAGATGAATGGACCGATTTTCTTCAGACTTTCCACAAAGACAATACATGAGAGTATACATATGCAGAAGATTTTGTTTTGTAATCTGACCAAAGATGGCCGACTGGTGACCTTTAACTCCATAAAGCAAAGGCTATGACATTTTATGTATTTTGCTTGTATTTTATGTGGGATACAAAATGTATTTGTGACTTTTGCCTTTGGAACCATGTGACATCTATGCCAAGTAAATTTAAATATTTATAGAGGAATCTCTTTATAAAGAAGCAAGCACTGTGTCATATGTCTCTGGGTATTGAATTGATTGTTTTGGACATTCAAACAGATATCCAGATAAGTAGTCAAAAGACCAACATGGATTTCACTTACAAACAAACATACTTGATTGAGCAACTTTGTAATGATATTTCCCCAATGCAGTTGTTATGAACGACAACACTATTTGAGCCGCAGTGGTGGGTAGTAGTTTATTGTGTATTCATGTTTGCTCAGCAAGTTGTTTGGACACCTCTCATAGTGATACTGTCCACTAAACATTGAGAATTCCAATTATAAAACAAAAAGTTGATAACGTCTCCCTGAGTCGGGCATGCTCCACTTGTTGACGCAATTGTGCAACTGTCAGAGCCAGTTTTGGAATACGTGACAGATTTCTCCCGAGCCTTTTCTACAAAATCTTTAATTGGTTAAAAAAAAGAAAAAGAGGATAATCTTTGGTCCATGGAAGTGTCCCTTTTCCTGGTGAAGTAACATTTTCAAGTGTGACATTAGACAACATTATCGTTATGTTGGAATATGCCCTTTGACTGTCTCACAAATGGCATTACTGGGCAAAATAATCCTCAGCTCATCATCAGGCCTTCATGTTTCCCATCACAAAAGAGATGATCCAGATGTATGATTCATGGCGCCGCAAGCCACAATGCTGGTCTGGTATACAAGCAAACAGCACAAAGGAAATTGTGCCAATCACGCTTGTGACATAAACCCTGTTTAAATCAATCTATCATTTGCTTTTCTTCTATGTCGTAATTCTTTCATACCATTCTCTAAATCTAACATAACATATGCGTACCACATTTAATCTCCAGGCAAGGAATTCCACCAGAATCTACTGTATGTGGACACACCTTGGAGGATGTTAAGTTCAAAACCAATGTCTTCAGAAAGTATTCACACACCTTGACTTTTCAGATTTTGTTGTGTGATAGCCAGAATTAAAGATGGTTTAAATTGAAATTATTTTGTCAATGCTCGACACATAATCCCCCATAATATCAAAGTGGAATTTTTTTGGGGGAATTTTTCACAAAGTAATTAAAAATGTAATACGGAAATATCCAATTTACATAAGTATTCAACCCCCTGAGTCAATACTTCGTAGAAGTGCCTTTGGCAGTGATTACATCTTCGAGTCTTCTTGCATATGTCTGTATCAGCTTTGCACATCTGGATTTGAGGATTTTCTCCAATTTTTCCTTGTAGATTTGCTCAAACTCTGTCAGGTTGGATGGGGAGTCTCAGTGAACAGCATTTTATGAAATAATTCACAGATTCTCAATGGGATTCAAGTCTGGGCTTTGCCTGGGCCACACAAGGACTTTCACATTCTTGTTCTGAAGCCATTTGAGTGTTGCTTTGGCTGTATGATTGGGGTCATTGTCCTGTTGGAACATAAATCTTCACCACCGTCTAAGGTCCTTTGCACTCTGAATCGGGTTCTTCTCAAAGATTTGCCAGTATTTGGCTCCATTCATTGTCCCCTCTATCCTTATAAGTCTTCCAGTCCCTGCCACTGAAAAGCATCCCCATAGCATGATGCTGCCACCAACATGCTTCATGGTAGGGATGGTGTTAAATGGGTGATGAGCTGTGCTCAGTTTCCACCAGACGTATTGCTTTGCATTCCTTCCAAAGAGTTCGACTTTCGTCTTATAAGACCACATAATATTGTTACGGAACCCAACGTCGGCCTCTGTTCCCCTTATCGAGGGGGATTAATCCCCTCGTCTATAACTGACCGATGTGGTCCCTGACGCTGCACAGCTACCCCCGAAGAGGCAGGTGCACAACCTCATTCGTACCGCGGACAGATGTTAATTGCTGAGCGGTTTAGCAACCGCGGCATGAACTATTAACAAGACTAGACCCGATCCTTAACGTTGGCCAAATCGTGCCACAGGTATTCATTGAGGGAAAAGACAAGGACGAAACGGATGTAAAGGAAAGAAGAACAAAGGTAGGAAATACAAATATGATATATTACTAATATGTACACAATTAAAGAAACCAAGGAGGAGGAAGGATAATAAAATAAATACAGAAGGACGGAAGAACCAGAAGGACACAGTGCAAATATTAGCTTACCTACTGCAGTCTTACTTAAACCCAGGGACGAGACAAAAGACAGACTACAAGCAAACTTACACGGGGGATGATGACAGGAATGGCAGGAGGTGGATGGCTGGAGGGAGAGGAAGGTTCAGCTGGACTCTGGCCGGAGCTTGATCTCGCACGGGACGTCGGCCTGGACCTCGACGGCCACCGATGCCACCGCAAACTGGTTCCCGCGTAGCAGTGGGTCGAAGATGCGTGGTGGAGTCAAAGCTGCGTGGTGGAGTCAAAGCTGCGTGGTGGAGTCAAAGCTGCGTGGTGGAGTCAAAGCTGCGTGGTGGAGTCAAAGCTGCGTGGTGGAGTCAAAGCTGCGTGGTGGAGTCAAAACTGCGTGGTGGAGTCAAAGCTCATCTCTCGTATCTCCTCTCTCTCGTGGGGGGGGGGGGGGGGGGGGCGTGGCGTGACGGGTTCGCTCTCTGACGCATCTCTCTTGAAATCCTTCCCCACACCCTTTTATAAGGCGCGTCGCGATCAAGCCGTGCCACGCCCGTGATGGTGTCTCACCAGCTCTGATTGGCTGGTGGGGGCTCGCTGGGCTCCACCTTCTCATGACGAGTGGAGGGCAACGCCCTTCTTCCCCGAGACGGAGCACATGGCCAATGGCGGCAAATGCTGAAAACCGCCCGATGCAGTTGGCAATGGAGGCTTTGGGAATGGAAGGGAGCTACCTTATGTCATCTGGTGCAATGCAGTGTCAACTAGTGGGAACAGAGCCTTAAACTAATACACATAATAAGGAGATAACTACTGAAAAGGGAAATCTATGATTTGCTACGTGATTGTATATGGACTAACTAAGGGACGACCTTTGACCTTTACACACAACACGGAGGGTGATATTTACACACAAAAAAACACAATTCTCAAATCCACAACAATATTTTGCCTCATGCCCTGAGTCTTTCATGTGGCTTTTTGAAAACTCCAGTCATACTGTCATGTGCCTTTTTCTCAGGAGTGGTTTCCATCTGGCCACTCTCCCGTAAAGCCTAGATTTGTGAAGGACTGCAGAGACTGTTGTCCTTCTGGCAGGTTCTTCCATCTCAACTAAGGAACTCTGTGGTACTGTCAGAGTGATCATTGGGTTCTATATCACCCCCCTGACCAAGGTCCTTCTTGCCCGTGCCAGGTTGCTCAGTATCGCCGGATTGCCAGCTCTAAGAAGAGTCTGGGTAGTTTCATATTCTTTCCATTTCCTAATGATGGAGCTCACTGTGCTCTTGGCAACC